>NC_066542.1:5229662-5244662 GCF_024679095.1 Eriocheir sinensis | reverse complement strand
CCCTTCAACCCCCACTCTCCTTCTTCCCCTCCCCCCCTTCTTCCCCTTCCCTCCTCCCCACACACAACTAAGGTGACGGTCTAACCCTCTCTTGTACCACACGATTTAGGGAAGGAAAATAGAGAGGAGAGGCCACACACACCTTTAAACCAGCCCTCCTTACCTCTCTCTCTCTCTCCTCTCTCTCTTCCTATCTATCTCTATCTATCTGTCTCTTCGTGTCCTCCTATCCCTTACTTCCTCCTTCCCCCCATAGAGATGGTCACCACGGAACGCCTGGCTGGGTTCTCCTCCTCTCCTTGTGTCCATTAGTAGTCCAGGTCGACCGTGACGTGGTGGCAAATAAAATTATCATCCGGGCTCCTGTACCTCGTCCCGCCAGCCTCCTCCTCAGCCCCATCTCCTCCTCCCGTGTCCTCCCGTGCAGCCCCAGTCCCTCCCTCCTTCCCTGCAGCTTCTTCTCTACCCTCTCCAGCCCCAGTCCCTTGCATGTTCCTGTCCCTTCCCATTCCGCCCTTGTCTCTTTCCCTTTCCAGTTCTACCTAACACACACTCCTCTCCGCTCTCTCTGTCTTTCTCTTGTTCTATAACTGGGGTTCTCTGTCTCTCTCTCTCTCTCTCTCTCTCTCTCTCTCTCTCTCTCTCTCTCTCTCTCTCTCTCTCTCTCTCTCTCTCTCTCTCATTCCCCCCCTCCCCCCCCCTTCATTCCACTTCTTTCTCCCCTCCTCCACCTTGGTCCTCAGTAACGCCATTGTTGCTCTAAAAGTGAAATTTGCATATATTTACAATCCTGTGCACCTTACATTCTCCTCTGGGCGCCTCGTAAGGAACATAATAACAAAAAAATGCTTCTCTATCAGCCTGCAAAGTAAGGAAAGGTGTATAGTTGTGTGTTGGAAGTTTCTGCTGAATTCTTTTTTTCTTCTTCTTTTCTGCGCGTTGGTCTTATTTTTCACGTTTTTTTTTTCGTTTCTGTTCATTTCTTACCTCTAAGTTTTTTTCCCTTTTTTTTATAATTTCTCCAACTCCCAACTTCTCCTCCTCCTTCTCCTCCTTCTCTACCTCCTTTTCGTTTTCTTTGTGTTCCTCTTTCTCGTTTTCTTTGGTTTTATTCAGTTTTTTTTTTCCTTTTCTTTTTTTTTGCCATTTCTAAATCCTCAATCCTTCTTACTCCTCTTTCTTTTCCTTCTCCTCCTGTTGCACATTCTCCTTTACTTTCTCTGTTCTTTTTTGGTTCGTTTTTTTTCACTTTTCGTGTTTTTTCCTCTTTTTTTTATCTTCTCCAATTCCCCAACGCGTCTTTCTCCTTTTTTTGGTCCCTCCTCCTCCTCCTCCTCTATCTCCTTCTCCTCTTCCTCTTTCGACTGCTCCCGCTCCTATTCCTGCTCCTGTTCTCCTACCTCCTCCTACTCCCTTTCTCTCTCTCTCCTTCTACTTCTCCAGATCCTCCTCTTACTCCTGTTCTTCCTCCTCCACCTCCTCCTCCTTTTCCTACTCCTTCTCTCTCTCTGCTTCTACTTCTCCAGCTCCTTCTCTTATTTCTGTTCTTCCTCCTCCACTTCCTCCTGTTCTTCCTCCTCCTCCTCCTCCTCCTTTTAGTTCTCCTCTTCCCTCTTGTCTTTGCTAAGGAGAGGTCATGAATCTTCCCTTATCGTGTCCTTCAGAATCGGAAAGTTTACGGGCAAGGCGGAGAGATTTATGGTCTCCTGAATATTGATTGCAGGTGGAGTGATTCCCGCTGGGCGCTCTTCCACGTCTGCCTTGGCCTTGAAGTGTGTCTGTGTGTGTGTGGAGGAGGGGGAGGTCAGTCTTTTTATAACTATGACCTTTTTTTTGGGGGGGAGGAGAGGGACTCGTGCCTGTATTTTTATTTACTTATTTACTTTTTCTTTGTGTGTGTGTGTGTGTGTGTGTGTGTGTGTGTGTGTGTGTGTGTGTGGCTACGGGAATGTTATGTTTTTGCGCTTACTGAATTCTGTTAGGTCTGTTATGTGTTAGATGACGTTTTCTTGCTTTTCGTGTATTTTTTTATTGCAACAACAACGACAATAACAACAACAACAACGACAACTATGACAACGACAACATATACAACGATAGCAACAACAACACCAAAAACCATCACCACCACTAGCACCTCCAATACCACCACCACCACCACCACCACCTACAACAATTACATCAAGAACAACAATACTCTCACCATCACCACTGCTATCACCATCGTAACCACCACCACCACCACCACTATTGTTGCCACCACCATCATTACCACCCATGCACCACCACCACCATTACCATCACCACCTCCACCACCATCACCTGTCCACCAGCATAAAAAACGCCATTAAAACTAAGCCCTGCTCCCTTCTCCCCCCGCCGCGCCCTTCCACCCCCCTCCTCTCCCCGCGCCTTTCCACCACCCCGCCCTCCCCTCGTCTAGGCCGCAAGTGGAGCGTTTCATTTCGTTTCCATTTGAAATTTTACGGCAATTAACAGCTTCATTTTCTCCAGCAGCACCCGCGTCGCCGAGGCCCGACCTGCGTAATGAAGATTAATCGCGTGTTTGGCTTCTGTTTGGACGACTATTGCTCTGGGCCGCCCCGTGCTGAGTGCCGCTGGAGTGGTGTGGTCCGCGTGGAAATGTCAAGCCACCGCCACAACACGCATAGGATCACAGGCGCCGCTCCGTTGACGCCGCTTCCGTTTGGTTCAGGGCGGAGTGTAATGCGAGGGACGCGGCAAGGCTAAGGGGCGGGCGGCGGGGCGGTTGTGAGAGGCCACGGCACAACACCGAGGTCTTCATCAGTGTTGTTCAGTATCGTGGGTCAGGTGCAGTTTGCCTCAGAGGAGTTGTTTTCAGTCATCCCGGAAACTTGAATAATTAGTTTTAAATGCCTCTACTCCATGCAGTTTTAAAGTATCGAGACGGCTCTCCTCCCGAAACTGACCTGTTTTTTGGCCACTCTTCTAAACTTTTTTTTTCATAGTGCAGTGTTTAGCGGGGAAAGGGAGAGAAAATGAGGAGAGAGAGAGAGAGAGAGAGAGAGAGAGAGAGAGAGAGAGAGAGAGAGAGAGAGAGAGAGAGAGAGAGAGAGAGAGAGAGAGAGAGAGAGAGAGAGAGAGAGAGAGAGAGAGAGAGAGAGAGAGAGAGAATTGTCTGTTGAGTTGTTTTCCTAGTTTGCAAAGTTGGAATTTACGGAACTTGACCCTGCACTCATGTCGGCCAGTGTCCATTGCCTTGTTCGCAGCCACGGCACGGAATAGTTGGGTCGCTTCCCCCGCCGAGAAGGAAAAGTCACGCCGCCTCAGCCTAGATAATAGTGAACAAGGGCGCCAGCGTGTAAGGAGAACCCTGTACCGACACTATGCACCTTTATAGATCAGAGCTGTGTGTGAAAGTTAGTGTTTTCTCTCGTTAATATCAGTTCAGTTGCTGCCTATTGCGTCGACGGGCTCGCTTGAGGGACCCCTTCTTTTGGACACCCCCAGTTCGGTTGTGGAGCAGGCGAATTTTTTTTATAGTGGATGGCGTGTTGTATGACCCTTGCTTGGCCCGTGCTGCCCCCCGGTGTTCCTGTTTGACGCGGAGGACTCATCGCTCTAACTCACTCAATACTCCCTGAATTCCTTTTTCTCTCGCTTAAGTCTACGTTGCATTCCCACCATGTTTCAGTACCCCATTACATGACTGTTTCTTTCTTCCTTGTCTCAGTTCCACGCCATGTCCCCCACACGTGCTCCTCTCCTCGTCCTCTGCATCCTCTAACAACCTTTCTGTCCCATCCTCCCCCGGCATCTTACACAAGTGTCTTCTGATATTCTTGCGGCGGCAGACTTTTGGACGGTAGTGTTGACTCGACGCAAAACTTTGGACTAACTCGATTGTTTATGCCGAGGATGGAAGATGAAAAGATGATGCTGAGGGAGGTGGGAGTGAAGAAGCGGAGAGTAGCGAAGAGAGAAGCCTGTTGGTTAGGTTAAGCTGGATGGGGTAAAGGAACTATGCATTTCTTTTACGTGCTGAGGGAGGTGGGGGTGGAGAAGCGGACAGTAGCGAAGTGGGATGCCTGTTGGTTAGGTTAAGTTGGATGAGGTAAAGGAACTATGCATTTCTTTTACGTGCTAAGGGAGGTGAAGAAGGAGATGGTAGCAAAGAGTGGTTAGGAGGGGTGAGGTTTTCTTTCTTTTTTTACGGCAAAGGAAACTGTTCAAAGGCGAAAATAAAATCAGAAAAAAAGCCCGGTAATCACTGCTCCTATATAAGAGAGTATACACGAGTGGTCAAAAGAGAGGTCAATTTCGGGTAGAGAGATGGAATGAGGAATATGAACTATGCCTTTCTTTAACGTACTGAGGGAGGGGAAGAGCCAGAGAGTAGAGAAGAAGGTAACGCATTGGTTAGGCTAAGTTGGAGGAGGAAAAGGAACTATGCATTCGTTTAACAGCAGTGATAACTTATAGGTGAGGTTATAGAGGGTAAAAGGATTGGGTACGGTGACATGCAGGAGCAATATGGAAGCAACGTCATATAGGTTAGATGGGGGTAAAGGAACTAAGCATATCATATAACAGCGGTAACAATTTATAGGTAGGGGTAGGCGGTGGCCGAAATGGTAGCGTACGACCTTCACATTCGTACGCGGATGGACGACGCGGGTTCGAACGAACGCCCACTTCAGTTTTCAGTCGTCGCTGCCGAGTGGCTACTAAACACCCCCATGCAAGACCTCCAAGACCACCACTCAACCCGGACTCTAGAGGAAGCCGTCCAAGCGAATCAAGAACGAGTTCCAGCATGAAGATGGCGCCACTATAAACAACGCTGCGCACCAGACTCGCTTGGCGACGAATCAGGCCCCACCTGGGGAGAAAGCTGGGAGCCGAAGCCTGGGCCGACCATCAGGCCCAATATAACGACGAAAAAAAAAGAAAAAAGGTGAGGTTATGGAGGATAGAAGAGTTGGGTAAAATGATGCGTAGGAGCAATATAGAAGCAACGCCATATAACACCAATAACTATGACGACTTCGTGAATACTCTGTTATCGCTTCAAGAGTTCTTTCACCTTCATAAAAATGTTGCGCTCGAGGTTAAAGTCAGGAACGATAAGATCAAGCATGACCTCCGCTTTGAGTTTTGTTCGACCTTTTAAAGACGCAATGCACGGACAGGTATTGTATTCCTTATCATTTTGCTAAAGAACACTCTCCTGATACTATTTTGTGTTATGTTTGTTTCGTTTGTTTATTTATTTATTTTTTTACAGCTAAGGAAACAGTTCAAGGGCGTTAAGAAAATATATAAAAAAGCCCGCTACTCACTGCTCCTGAATAGAGGTCAAAGGAGTGTCCAAAAAGAGAGCGTTTCATCACAGTCCATATTTGACTAATCTCACCTCTGTTTTCATTGTTGCTGTCGATGTTGCTGTTGTTGTTTGTTTGTTGCTGTTGTTCACGCCGATGCTTTTCTTGTTGCTGTTGTCACTTGTGGTTGTCGTTATTACTCTTTTTGTAATTAATGTTGCCAATGACGCTGTTCTTGCTCTTGCTACTTTGGCTTCTAACACTTATTGTAGTAGTTATTGTTGTTACTGAAGCGACGCATGGAAACAGCTGTGAAAGAGGCAAACATGGTAATATATAATCATACAGAAGAGTAAGGAAAAGACCATAAATAAATGCGCTGTTCAAGCAGAAAGCCTCATAAGTTTCCCTTCGATTAAGACTGGAGGAGCACATATTAGGCTCCATCACGGCATAAAACACGGAGAACGAACACGATCAAAGAAGTAAAAGATGAAACGTGAGTTAAAAGAAAACTCCGTAATTTATTAATCCTGACTGAGCTGCTAGAGGCGGAGTGGCTGCCCTGTTTCCTGTGCACCTTGGCCTCGGGGGGGTCGTGCCGGCACCCTCAGCGCGGCCAACCTGTCAAACGGTCCGCACAGCTTCAAGCTCAACGCGAGATCCAAGCTGTGGATTATTCATTCGCGGTTTCGATTCGAGGCCATGAATAGGTACGCCGCGGCCTGGAGTGTTATGCGACGCGGCGATGCGAGGCTCGAACTCCCTGCCCCGTCCAGCGTCGCGGCAGCCTCTTGAATTTGCATCTTATTATTCCGCGCACTTTGATGTAGTGTGCATTTTATACTTTATTTCTGAGAACACTTAGCCGCTCGATAAAAGTGTAACCCACCTTTTCTTTTCTTTTTCCTCTTTTTTTTTTTTTAGTATAGAGGATGAAATGTGAAGCGCTGTGTTGTGCTGTGCTGTGCTTTGCTGTGTTGTGCCGTGCTGTGTTATGCTGTGTTTTATTTTGTTGTGCTATGTTGTATTGTGTTGTGCTATGCTCTGCTATGTTGTGCTGTGCTTTGTTGTGTTGTGGTGTGTTGTGTTGCCTTGTGCCGTGCAGGAGCAGGGGCGGGGGGGGGGCAGCAGGCGGCGCTATGGTGGGATGTCGATCGATAATTGGATCTTCCGTCACGTCTTGTCCTCTCCATCCTGCTCTGTTCATTGTTTTTTTCAATTTTCGTTTTAGGCAAAGCCTGGTCTGCCGAAAAAGACATTTGATTGGATATTTGTGGTAACGTTATAGGTAACGGCTAACCATAAATATTTTGTATAGAAATGCAATTTAGCAATTTGTTTCGCTGAGGGGGCTGCAGTTTTGCCAAAGTTTTGTTAAAGTTTGCCTGACTTTTTACAATATTGCAGAATCATTTTGCCGTCAACAATTTTTGCATCAAAATTAATACGACCTGTATTCGCTTTTTACTTTTCATAAAGAACCTGCTTCACTATGAATCTTTTGTGATTGATATTTTTTCTGCTTTCGAACCATTTTGGACATAAAATGTGATTCGAACTTTGATCCAGATATTTATCGTTGGCTTCAGGGCGGCAGCAACTTCTGCACATTATTCTGTTCATTTATACATCTGTGTAGTTGTTCTTTGATGTATAATTTAGTTTTTCGTTGAATCTTTGCCATCCTTTCTCCGCCCGTCACCACTAATATACACGAAGGATGTTATGACGAAAATCCTACACTGAGTATCATTGTATCACAGGACTTACCGAGGAACGCTCGTCGCTGTCTGGAAGGCTGAGAGATTGTCACAATAGAAATATGTCATGCAGAGTTTCAGCGAATGATTGGAAAAACAAACAACTGGAAATAAACTAATTTTATGACACCTTTTATTTTTTTGGCTCACGATGCAGCGGGACAAAAATACAGTGTTGGGAAGGAACACAGGGCAACGTTTACTGACTAGTGCAAAACACCATACAACACTCATCCTCCCACACGCTGGCGGCCGCCGAGTGTTGTCCTCACTGCCCCCGGAGCACATTGCACGGCACAGCGGCGCTGCCACGGCAACACTCATGCACCGCCCACAAGGACGCCGGGTCGCGTCCACCAGGCTGACAAACGTTACGCCGTTACAAAATGACGTCATTCACTTTGATGGAAGCTGTAAAAATAATTGACACCTTTGTCCGCCGCCAAAACCGTTGGTTTCTGCAGAGCACACGGCTGCCTGTCGGGTTACAGCCGATCATGTGGCACCACTGAAGACTGGATTCAGGCGTATGGGAGTGCCCGCGCCTACACCTTGCCTAAGCCTTACTCCACACCTCGGGGAGGCGGGCGGAGAGGGGCCATTAGCGTGGGTGTTATGAGGGGTGAGGTAAAAGGGCGTGAGGGGAGAGAGTCCATGGTGCTGGGAGGGTTGTGGGAGCCGGTGGGGGACTGATGCAGACATGATGTGTATGTACATATGAGGCAAGTCTGAAGGAAGACTTAGTATGAGTCTACGGGAAGTACTTGAGCAGGGTGTTGACAGACTGTCTGAAGTGGACTACTCTTGCTGCTTCTCGGACAGTCACTCTACACGAACACTATCCTACACATTGATTACTGCCCGTCAAGCTTAGCGAATGATATGTTGTTTTGCACGGGATGAGAAATTCTTAGCGTCACACTGACTCCTTTTTCAAAATTAGCTTGACACCGATGGGACACCTGCAGAGAACAAAAAATAGTGGCAGCGGACGGGCGCTACGAGCTATCCGGCGTGTCCAGACGTGTGCTTTCCATCTTAGAGATTACAGTTTGTTGAAGTGGAAACTACATTCAAACATACATATTCTGTTTCCGCCCACTAATCAGCATGGGAAAGGAAGGTGAATTGGCACAACCCTCTATAAGACGTTCGGTGGTTTACCGTCCACACCGCCTTAGCCTTGGCACGTGAGCCCAGCGAGGGGCGTCTGATGCGTCCAGGCAGCGACACGTTATTGAAGAAAACAGCCACTAGTTCAGCCAATAGTGAACCAAAAGTTACGTATGATTGTCAGGGAGTCGGGCGTGGGGGGCCGCTGCTGCAAAAAGACCAGGCTGAAGACGTGACTCCCGCGGGAGCGTTGCAGAGACAGACGATGGACGGACAGAGGAAATTCGTGTCAAAGATTTCATTGGGAGGGTGGAATACAATAGGAAATAATAAGTGATAACGTTAAAAATATATCACCACTGATAAGAAATAAAAGGGGACGTAGCAAAAGTGGTAGTGACATAAAAATTAAAATAGTAAAGATATTAACATCGTTAATGACAATGGCCATAATAATGACAATACATAAATGTCATACTACTAGTAATAATAGTAATGATGGTAATGATAGTAAAGGTCATCGTGTATGGTAATAATGAAAAGTTATTGAAAAAATAGTAACAATAAAAATATAAACGAAATAAGTAGGAATAATAATGATATTGATACTACTACTGCTGCTGCTGCTGCTGCTTCTACTACTATTACTACTACTACTACTACTACTACTACTACTACTACTACTACTACTACTACTACTACTACTACTACTACTAATAATAATAATAATAATAATAATAATAATAATAATAATAATAATAATAACTAATAATAAAATAATAATAATGAAGTGATATTAATAATGATAGTAATAATCATTAATTTTATTATTGATAGCATAATTATCATCATCACCACCACCATCATCATCACAGTGGTACCAATACCGTGTGCCGGGGTGCACACATGCGTTGCAGGCGTCAGCTCCCAGGATGAGGTGCGTGGCACACAGGGGCCGGGACGCACCACCGCGACACCACACTGACACCACACTGACGCCTCCTTGCATCCACGTGGAGCCTGACCCAGAGATTCTGTGGCTGATCACACCAAGGACCTACCTGGTGTGTGTGTGTGTGTGTGTGTGTGTGTGTGTGTGTGTGTGTGTGTGTGTGTGTGTGTTCTCGTATCCATGTGTATAACCGGTTGATATGTTTTAAGAGGTAAATATCCAGTAAAAGAAGTGGTCGGGAAGAGTTCATGTCCTGTGCGTCATGGCACCACCAAACACGATGTACCCCGAGGGTGGCCTCTTGCTGCCGGTTCTCGGAGCCTTGTCGCTCCTTGTGTCCTCCAAGACCACTGAGAACGAGCGGCGCGGAGCGGTTGGCACTTGTTAAGGGATGCACCATCAGTCGAGTCACCGTGTTACCTGTGGGGCTGGAAGGCTGTGCAGCGGCTGGCAGCCTCTTTATACCTGCGTCACACTTCGTCGCTTGCGGTCACCCTGCGGCATAGGAAGCTGCTGAGGGGCTGGCGTGGGAGGTGTGGTGTGGACGTGGGACAGCAGGTGGCTGGTGAGAGGTTCTTCCCAGCCACGGTTGTAAGAGGCTGACACGTCGAAGTGGCCTGGAAGCACCTCGTGGCTGTAAGGGAGGTGCAAAGAAGGCTGGCCGCCCCCGACCGGGACTGATTGTAAGTCAGTGACAGTGACGTCCGGGAAGGGTGGTCTGCCGTCTAGACTGGGGAGGGTTGCCAGCGGGTCGCCCGGCAGGTCAGCACCGTTGTCTCGCTGCAAGGTGGCGGCGCCCCACGACTGAGCAGAGGAATGTGAAACCCCGTCCACAGGTTTTCTTGAGGCGTTGTCGTTTGTTAAGCTGTGGATCGACTCGTGGCTGCCGCCGGTACCACCCACCAGCGGCTCGGACTTGATAGCCAGACTCACCTCTCCGCTCCCGCCGCCATCGCTGCCGTGGCCGCCGCGAACCACAGTCTTCACGTCCTCGTGTTTTCCCTGCTGTTTTCGTCTCCTGAGAGTGTGCCAATAACAGTAGGTGGCCAGGGCCCCCGCCACCACAAGGAAGCCTCCGAGACTGCCCACAATCACAGCCACGTCCTCAGCTCGCAGCTCCGTCATGCCGAGTGGGCGGCCTGAGCCCAGCTCCGACGGCATGGCGTAGTTACCTGCCGGGAAAATGATCACTCAGCAACAGACACCTCTTAACATTACTGTAACGGTACATGACATTCGTACAGCTCTGTCTGATGGAGTCATATTCAGATTGTCTCTTTAGCTTTCCAGTCTCCAGTGTATCTTGTCCTGTGTGGTGAGGGTATTTTGCCATCCAGCAACAGCTCACAACAGAACTCCTTTCTGCTCTGGCGCTGATGCGGAGACAAAGACTGGAGAGTCGCACGACTTGGGAAAGTTGACGATGCTGATTGACTTTTATGCTGTTTACTGTATGTATTCATATTCATATGAAAGCCACCAAAGCTATCGAAAATATAGAATAATTTAGAATGATTATATAGTACATCTTAGCAAGATTAATAGCTAATAGCAAAAAGGCATTTGAGGGCACGTTACCCAGGGTGGTGAAGGAGGGGTGAGTCCGGGTGGTGATCTCGTAGGTGGTGGGCGGCCGAGGCACCCACAGCGCCGCAATGTTCCCCAGAGGACCCTTGTTGCCCGCCGCGTCCACCGCCCTCATGCTGACGTACCACAGCTGCCAAACACACCCACTGACTGAACCAGCTCTAGAACCTCTGAGCTAACTTGTAAGAAGTGCTTGGTAGCAAAATTCAGTTAATAAAGTTGCTTTTCATATAATACAAACCAATCTAAGTTGTAGCTGCTCTTTAATCATATAACTATATAAGTATTACCAAAGTATGCGAAGTTGACCCAGATTCAGTAATGACAACTGGAAAGAAAATGTACCCTATGGATGAGCCACTGAATGCCTACTGGCAACATGCATTCCACTGGGAGTCTACGAAGGACGTGGAAAGACTCACCTCTTCGTATCTGATAAAGTGGAGGTTGGTTGTGTGGTAGGTGCCGGCGGGGAGGGGCCGCGGCAGGCCGGTCAGGGTGTCACCCTCGAAGGCTCTGGCCTCCGCCCACCGCGCCGCCACCACCGCCTCGTAGTGGTCTGCGCGGCCGACGTCCCAGTCGTCCCCTGGTGCTGTCCATCGGAGGAAAAGTTCATGCACGGTGTCGTTGACTTCCACCCTCAGGTCAAGGATGCGGGATGGCGGGGTCAGGTCGCGAGGGTTGGGAGGAGACACGACTTCCAACACTCCGAAAGTTAGGTGCCGCTGGAAAGGCAGGGCGGTGCGAGAATGGAAATAAAGAAGCGAGGAGCCGCAGCACGTGCCTCCGTCACCCCAGGAGCCGAAGTCCTGCTGGTGGTAGTAATGGGGCAGGTGGCGAGGCGGAAGGGGAACCCTAGGCCTTGCCGGCGGACCATGGGCGACCACCGCTCGGCCATTGTTGTCATCCACGTCAGCACTCAGCAGGTAGCGGCCCGGGCGGCCTGCAAGGCGGGGCAAGTAGCGGGAGTACACTCCGTCCCCGCGGGTGGTGTCCGGATCTGAATAGAAACAAAAAGAGCGTCACAAGCGCATCTCAGCGTGATGAACTCACAATGCAGAGGAGTGTAGGTCACTGTAGCCTGAGTATACGAAGACCATCGGTCAAGTCATCGTTATTCTTTATCTCACCTCCAGCACCGTTGTCAAACAGGTCGAGGAACACCGGTTGGTAGTTGCTCCCGGTCTCGTTAGTGCCAAGCCTTTGAAGTGTAGCAACGACCCGGGCGTTCTTTATGGGCGCCACGCCCGCCCGAACCTCCACGAACACCACTGCGGCGGACGTCGGGTCTGAGGCGTTGAGGGCGCGAGTCCCTGAGCTCGTCCACAGGCGGACTGCGAGGCCCGTCGAGGTGTTCCGCCGCGCCGTCACCTGCACGTACAGTCCCTGGTGGGAGTCGGCGCGGTTCTCCACGCTGTACTTCCACGATCCTCGCTGAAAGGGCAGAGGATGTGTCCTGAATCGATCACTGATTTATTGCCATACATGAAAGGTGAGGCTAAAAAACTCTGCCTGCCTAAACCTTCCTTTGAAAGGAGCATGAACGACATAAACTCGCTAGATTGTTGGCAGGCATTGATCTTAAACGAAGAAGGAAAGTTCAAAACACATGACACACAACCTACCTCGGCCTTCTCCAAGTTGATGAATATCATGTTGACGTCGCCGTCCTCTTCCTGTACGTTAACGGAGGCGATTTTGTGACCTGACGGGGCGGTGAGGTGAATCGCGTTCCCCACGTGGTTCAGGTCGTAGTAGTAGACGGAGAAGCGAGCGTCAGGACCAAGTGAGTCGTCAAGAGCAAACGTTCCTGCCGACACGGAGGCGATGCCGCCTGGGTAGTCCGCGCTGTGGACCAGCACAGGAGCCCCGGGAGCCGAGGGCGGCACGCTCCTCTGCACGGCGGCCAGAAGGGCGTCCATGAGGGCCACCATCATCTTCACCTTGGAGTCGTTCCCAACGCCCTCGTCCATAACGGTGAAGATGGAGCCTTGGGTGGCCTCGACCAAAGCTTCCAGGCCGTGGTAAGTTTGTGGGGCTCCGCGGTGTTCCGTCAGTGGGTACAGCACGACCTCAATGCGCAGGTGATTCTGCTCCGCCAGGGATGTCATGGCCACAACTTCCTTCTTCGAGGTTGGACTGGAGCCTGTGGTGATGAGGATGACGGTGGTGTCTTTGCCGTGTTTTCCGTCGTTTCCAAGGACCTTAAGCGCCTCCTGAAGACCACACAAGATGCACTTCTGGCTCTCAGGCACCCCGGATGGGTTCCGAGGCAGCGAGGAGCCGACACGCTGCCGCATGTCCGAGTCCTCGCTGTCGATGAAAGTGAGCGGTGCAACGATACGCCCGTCCGAGTTAAAAGTGAGCACCCCAACGTGAGCCCCGTTCGGCACGTCATACACCACCACGCGTCGCATCGCCTTTCTCAGGAACTCCCAACGACGCTGTTATAGAGAAAACGTTACTTGTGATGCAGAATAATGGAAATCTTCAGGCTAATACTCAGTGCATTGTATCTAGAATCATCGCAGCATTATTTCAGTGTATAACCAAGTATATCGAGGAGACTCACGCGTTATGCGTCACCCACCTGTAGATTCATAGCGGCAGTGTTTTCGATGGCGAAGACGTAATTTGGACCAGCAGCTTGTACTAACTTTATCCTTGGGTCAAAAATCTGGCGGCTGCTGTTAGTAGGTGCGTTCCTGGAAAGAAAGAACATTTGTTTGTCTGCCGTCCCTGACCGCCCTAACCCTTTTCTCAAGTACAATATAAAAGGCGTTTGACAGACTCTTGCCTCCGTGCCATCCCATCCTCCTGCCCCACTCACCTTCCCCCGGCAAAGTCCGACGTCTGCTCAATGACCTCCCAGGCTGAGCGGCTGCCGCAGAGAGCGTTGTGCTTGGTCGGTGCCGCCCTGTTGTGGGTCGCCTTCTTGCAGAAAAGCCGCATCTGCAGAAGATAAGCATGTATGATGGTGTTTATTGGACTGTGATGGCCACCTGTTGCTCACCAAAGTCAGGAGCTTTAAAGAATCTAATGACAGACACATCACAGTGATTATGGTAGTGATTTCATTGCAATATGATGTCATACAGAAGTAACTCTGTTGAGGGACTGTCTCGACTCCTGAATTGATCCGAGCCCCGAGTGTGGAGCCAGGCGAGGAAAATTAATACTCACGTTGGGGAACTCCGGGAAGGCGAGGAGGGAAGAGACGAGGTGACCGTTACCATTGGGCTCAGGCAGGAAGAAGCAGCCTGATTGAGAGGAGTCGCAGGTGCTACCCTTCACGGCCCCGTCGGCACAGCCTGTCGCCACCCACTGGTGGGTCTCCGAGTCCCTGAAGGTGGACGGGTACAGCGGGTCGTTTGGGTGGCCACGCTCATCGAAGACTCCCCAGCGAAACTTGGCCCACTCTGCCAGCAGGAGGCGGGAGGTGAGGGCGTGGGAACCATCCACGCCGTCTGCCTTCAGGATGTCTTCACCGACCTGGATGAAGTCTCCTGGACGGCCGCAGCCCTTGCTTTGTTGTGTCCACGGCCGCGAGCCAAACACTGGGTGCGGGGCAGTCACGCGAATGTGACCCTCTGATGGCGCTGTAGAGGCTGGGAGCGGCGTTGGCAGGGAGCAGGTGAGGGCATCGGTCCTCCACGCCTGAGGCAACGAGATTGTCACTTCTCGCAGTGACGCCCGCCCCTCCGTCGCCACCCACATCTGGCTGGACATCTCCCGCAGCACCGCCTGAAGAACACAAGGAGCATTAGAGCGACAATGTAAAACCTGTTCACCTTTCTCAAACACTAGAAAACATAGTAATACACAAACCACGAGTAAACCAGGAGGATAAAAATGGCTGCAGGAAATTACCTTTCACCATTCGTATAAATCTTAGTGCTATGGACCGAACATTTGCCTTACACATTGTACACAAATTAAAAGTTCGTCTGTGATATGCATTTCGTTTTTTATATTAACGTGGTGCCAAAGCCGCAGCCTTCCCGTCATGCTTCACGCCCCCTGTGTCATGTGCACCGCCCTAGGAAGCTGATACACACCACACTAAGTCCTTTATTTTGGGGGGTGGGTTGTCATTATATCAGACTCCTAAAACGATTGGACGACACGATTTTCCTCAAGGTGTCTAACGTTAAGTTTTCCGTATATACTTTCAGGCAGAAGCAATGTGCCGAACGATTATTTCAATGATTCATCGCGCCGAGAAGAGTGTGCGTTTGTTTGTTGTGTGTATGTGTGTGTGTGTGTGTGTGTGTGTGAG
>NC_066542.1:5182162-5227162 GCF_024679095.1 Eriocheir sinensis | reverse complement strand
TTTTACAGCAAAGGAAGCAGTTCAAGGGCAGAAAGAAATTAAGGCAAAAAAACACGCTAATCACTGTTCCTAATACCTTTTCCCTACCCAAGGAGCCATTTACATCAACAAAGAGCATCATTCATATTTGACGTGAAGAATTGTTATCTCAAGTTGAAAAGCAGTCAACCATTATACCGTCAGCGAAAAGCGATACTTGGAGGTGATGGACTGGAGAGAAAGGGAAACTAATTTTGTTATTGCAGACGTGCCGGACGAGAATGAATTTGAAAGGCGCATCATCGGAGGAAGACAAACCGAGGAAGATCTGAATTAATGTATGAGTTCGCGGGGATGTGACCTGACCCCGGAGGCTGAGTGACGCGTGTGTGACTGAAATAAACGACAATCCATCATAGTGACGCTTCTTAGTAATGGAATGTAACGGGATTCTCGAGATGGCAAAACAGCTGAAACAGTCATGTGATGAATATTGTAAGATCTTGGTTGTGCTGTTCATCCTCCCTTTCTGGCTGGTCGACATTTTAAGGGGAAACTTGGGTATTTTGAACCGTGGTTAATCTACATCATTCTTGTCCTATGTCGCTGGGTAGTGAGTTCTTGTCCACCGATGAGGGAGTGAAACAGAGACGAGCACCTATTTTTTCTCTCTTTACAGCAGGGGAGGCAGCTCAAGGGTAAAAACAAAGACAACAACAACAACAGCAATAAGAAAAAAAGTCCGCTAGATGCTGCTCCGAACAGACGTAGAAGGAACGGTCAAAAGAGAGGTCGATTTCTGGAGGAGAGGTGTCTTGATACTCCTCTCTTACCTGCGCCTTTACACTAGGAGGGATGTTCATGTCAGCCTCCGGAAGGGGTGGAGGCGGTTGCGTGACCCGGAGAACAGCGAGAATGATTGCCCTCAGAGCGTGGCGTGTTACATAGACCTCAACACCCGAAGAGGAAACTGTACTGTATTGTTGTCGACGCCTGGAACCTTATTATGTTTTGGAGCGAGACAGTCGGAAAAAATTGTGATACCCAGCTTCGATTTGGTAATGTTGGTCGCTTAAAGCACAGCGTCAGGGAGTCTTTCGATATGTTGCCTTGTTTTGCGAAAGAAATCCGGGCCAGTCTTATGCATTATATTATTCTCGATTCTTGTGAGTGATTTATTTCTATCAGTTTTCCTAAGTATACATATTCATTTTATGTCTCTAGTGCTTCCTTTCCAGTGACTATTTCTTCGCCTTGAGCATGACTGTTTAACGTGACTGACATACACACATGATCATATTTTTTTGGCTGATACACCATAGATAGGTTTCCAGTTGTGTATTAATTTCCCCCTCCACCTCGCCTTCATACGAACAAGAGTGCCGTCTCATGAGCTCTTGCAAGAATCATAATAGTAATCTTTCACCATCATTTCACTATTTTCATCGTTGTTAGTATCATCACCATTCAGATCACTGCTACCATCATCCCTGTTGTCGCCATCATCATCATCATCATCATCATTATCAAAATTACACACGAGGGCAAGCAGGGCACACAGACATTCGGGCCGGGGGAGGGCGGGGTGGGGGTGGCTGAGGTGGGGGGGGGGGGGCAGCATCACACAAGGGGTTAGGGGAGGGGAGGGATCAGGCAGGACACACACTAATCTGTAATAGGGGTCAGGAACACACACACACACACACACACACACACACACACACACACACACACACACACACACACACACACACACACACACACACACACACACACACACACACACACACACACACATATACAACATCCCCCTTCCCCCCCCCCATCCCCCCCACACACACAAGACACTGGGCAGGGAGAAGCCATTGAATGCAAATTAAAACAAGTAATGAAACTTGATGATGGGCCGGCCAGTAAGTTGCTAATTGCTGTCGATTATTTAAGTTATAATTGGAATGGGTTGCGTTTGCGGGGCTTGGCAAAGTCACGCGCGGAGCTGTGATTGTCTGGCTGGAAATGCTTGGCGGGGCAGGGGACAACACGCGCTGACCCCAACCTGCCTTGCATGTCCTTATACCGTGGACTGACTAAAGACCTCATGCTAACCTCAACCCGTGCTGACCCCAACTTTACTGCAGAGTGACCAAAGACCTCATGCTAACCTCAACCCGCGGTGCATGACCCTACCGTGGACTGACCAAAGACCTCACGCTAACATCAACCCGCGCTGACTCCAACCCTACCGCTGAGTGACCAAAGACCTCATGCTAACACCAACCTGCCTTGCATGACCCTACCGTCGACTGACCAAAGACCTCATGCTAACCAAAACCCGCGGTGCATGACCCTACCGTGGACTGACCAAAGACCTCATGTTAACCTCAACCCGCGCTGACCCCAACCTTACCGCTGAGTGACCAAAGACCGCATGCTAACTTCAGCCCGCGATGCCTTCCAGGAGGAGCCGGTCTTGCTGCTACTGGAAGGTACGCCTGGTGAACCCCATTAAATTAGGAACCTTCTGTTTTTTATTGATTATTTTCATTTTTATGGTATTCTCTTATATAGTTCCAACACCTAACTCTAGAAAATACTGTATTGAGATAGAGAGAAGAGAGAGACAGACATACAGACGGACAGACAGACAGACAGTGTTAGGAATTACAACACAAATGGAGAAATCGGTTACCATTGCCCCTCCAAGCACATTTAACGCCACAAAGAGATAATGTGGACGATACTTAATTCATGACTCGATTTGATACTTCCGATACGTTGAGTGCGGAGCTTCGGGGACACAAAGGAACGGAGGAAGTCCACTGCTAAGTAAAACAAAACAAAAACGACCCTGAAAGTCCTTTCGTTATGGAAAGGATCGAATACCAAAAAAAGGAGTATTGGAGGGAAAAGTAGTTGCCGGCTTCAGCGATCAAGAGGATATAGATTGACGTTATTAGAAGAAGTTAAGCTTCGTAAAACAAAACAAAAACGATCCTTGAAAGTCCGTTATGGAAAGGATCGATTGGAAAAAAAGGAGGATTAGAGGGAAAAGTAGTGGCCGGCTTCAGCGATTAAGAGGATATAGATTGACGTTATTAGAAGAAGTTAAGCTACGTAAAACAAAACAAAAACGATCCGTAGAAAGTCCTTCGTTATGGAAAGGATCGAATACCAAAAAAAGGAGGATAAGAGGGAAAAGTAATGGCCGGCTTCAGTGATCAAGAGGATATAGATTGGTGTGATTAGAAGAAGTTATCGGAAGTATTATTATCAAAGCCAATATTCCCCCTAATCAGAACACCTTTCATTTATTACGACAATCACACAGGTGGCGCAGGTGTCACGCAAGATTACCGATTAGCGGAGGATATTAAGAGCCATTGATCGACGGGGCGCACACACACACACACTCACACACACACACACACGCACACGCACACCGCTCCTACTCTCCCCCACACACACACCGCTTCCCCCCGCCCTCCATACTCACACATACCGCCCCTTACACGTACAAACACACAAGCAAATACAAACACCGGAGAATATTATGTAAGGCGAGTACGGGGAAAGGAAGGAGAAAGACACACAACTTCCCTTCCTCAAACTTAATGACGGGCAACGAGAGGGAAGAGGAGGAAGAGGAGAAGGCCAGGGAAAGGCGGTCTTCGTGTGTGTATTATCCTCCCTTCCATCTGTCTGTGTATTTGTTTAGTGTATGTGTGTGTGTGTGTGTGTGTGTGTGTGTGTGTGTGTGTGTGTGTGTGTGTGTGTGTGTGTGTGTGTGTGTGTGTGTGTGTGTGTGTGTGTGTGTGTGTGTGTGTGTTTGCTTCTCTCTCTCCCTCTTCCTCTTGTACCTCCTCTACAGTCCTTTTTCTTTTTCCTCTTTACAAATACAAGTAAATACAGACACACAAGAAATTAATTAGGCAAAACGTCGATGCGTCCTTACTAGGTGATTTAAATGTTTGGTCACGTATATAAGAAATCGGCGCTTATCATCATTTATATTAACGAGTTTCTTGATTTTTTTGGATAAATTTCGTGGTTCTGACATATCACACGAATACCTAAAACACACACACACACACACACACACACACACACACACACACACACACACACACACACACACACACACACACACGGGCTATCAATCACCGCGGAAAAGATACAAATATACAGTTCCCCGGAGTGCGACACGGAGGCGTAGTGAGAGGGTAAAGAGGGAGACAGGAAGGGAAGGGAAGGAGGGGAGGAGGGCGCGAGGGAAGGTAAAAGTGAGGGGAACGGATGATGAAGAGGAGGCGGAGAACGAGGGGAGGGTGAACGAGTGCCGGCAGAGGATGAGTGTGGGAACGGGAGGGGAACGGGGGTATTCGAGAGAGAGGGAGAGGGAGAGAGAGAATATTCGTAAGATTCTAGCAATATAAAAGCGAACAATACGGGCAACAGAATGCAACACGTCCCTTCCATTGGGGTTGCAAGGCCCGAGGATATACTAGTGTGTGTGTGTGTGTGTGCGTGTGCGTATGTGTGTGGGGTGGAAGAGCGGGTTGTATTGGCGTAACTTCAATATTCTCATGTTTTCTAACCCAAGTTCTGAAATCTAAAAAGAAACACCATTAGCGTCATCATCACTATCAACAACAACAAAAAAACAATAATAAAACAGTAACACATTATTCTAAGGCTTACGGTATATTCCACGCCGCCCGAAGATAATGGAAGGTAATGGACAACACCTCCGGGATTCGAACGTGGGTCCCGTGATCAGCCATTCAGCCCACACCTCCCTGATCATGTTTATGTCTGGCTGTGTCTTTGTATATGTATTATTCATGAATGTGTGTTGGTGTAGGTGCTCTCTCTCTCTCTCTCTTCTCCCTTCCTTCCTTACTCCTCTTCCAGTGTTGTTGTCTCTGCTTCATAATCATCGCACGCTGCTCCCAAGCCCTTCCTTCCTCGCCCTCTCTTCCCCGCCTTCCTGCCTCGCCCCACGCGCCCTCCCCTCTTTCCCAGCGTCCCCATAGGATAGACAGGCAGCGGGCGGGCCGGTTACCTGAGCTCGGTCGTGTTTCAGGCGATGAGAAACAATGTAGCCGGGAAGATGGGGAGCTGGAAGGCGGCAATGGTGTGTGACGAACGGGAATGTAAGGTATAGTGTTAAGGCTGGGAAGGGGTAGTTACTTTGGAAGGAGGATGGGGCGGGGTTATTTAGTGGGCTGAAACTTACGGTGTGCGGGAGATAGGAGGAGGAGGAGGAAGAGGGGGAGGAGGAGGTGAAAGATACGGTTAGGAGTGTATGAAGGAGAGGCTGCAACAGGAAAGAGGAGTGGGAGAAGAAGAAGGAGGAGGAAGAGGAGGTGGAAGTATGCTGCGTCAGATATTCTATTGAACCAGAAATTGAATTCGCATCGGCTTGTATTTATTTGATCTTGTACGTGTTTATTCCAATTTATTTTCTGGTTATCTTATACTTCCTCCCTTCTTCTCTCTCTCCTCTTCCTTCTTCTCCTTCTCCTTCTCTCTCTCGTTCTCCTTTTCATCCTACGTTTTGTTCCTTTCTAACTATCATCTTGTACGTGTTTATTCCTTATATTTACCGCTGTTTTTTGTCTGTCCCTTTCCTTCTCCTTCCAGTCCTCGTCCTCCATCTCCTTCCCATTCTCTCTCTCCCTCTTACCCTACGTGTTGTTCCCTTCTAACTATTTCCTGCCGGCAAGCTGCGAGGAGGAGGAGGAGGAGGAGCCTTTGTCTACTCCATCCTGTACTACAACGCGCGGTGCACCTGTAGTAGTAACAGCAGTAGTTCAGTAGATTACCTTGCAGTACACCAACAGGCCTGCCATCTGTTCTTCGCATGTGTTTAATGTGTTTTCCTCCACCTCCTCCTCCTCCTCCTCCTGTTACTCCTCCTCCTTCTCCGCCTCCTCCTCAGTAATATGCTCAGGTTCACAGGGATAAGTTTTAAGTATGAGACGCTGTTAGTAATGTTGTATGTGTGTAATTTGATACTGAGACCTCGCCTGGGATGTACAGTGCAGTTCTGGTCACCTGATTCCAAAAACATCATAATTGAACAGGATTTTTGGTGCCTGCTCTTCCATGCTTGCTTCTCTTCCTCTTTTTCCTCCTCCTCATCATCATCATCATTATCATTTCATTCCCCTCTCTTTCCTCTTATTTCCATTTTTCTTCTTCCTAATTTTCTTTCCTGTTTACATTCTTTTGCCTTTGTCCTTGTTCTCTCAATTTCTTTTCTTCTTTTTCTTCTTTGTCCTCCTCCTCCTCCTCCTTTCGTTCTCCTCCTCCCCTCTTTCTCCTCCTCCTTCTCCTCTTCTTCTTCTTCGTCCTCCTCCTTCACTCCCTCCTCTTCCTCCTTCCCCTTCCCCCTCCTCCTCCTCCTCTTCGTCTTCATGTTTTTCTTTCTCTTCCTCCTCCTCCTCCTCCTCCTCCTCCTCCTCCTCCTCCTCCTCCTCCTCCCTTTTCATTCTCAATATTTTTTTTTCTGGGGAGGGAGCAGTAATGAGAAAACCATTGCCCTCCTTCCATTCCTCTCCCGCTTGACTTAGGAGGAAACGAAAGTGGAGGGAGTCTGGAGGTTCTTTTTTTTTTCCTTTCCTCTCCTCCACTTCTTTTCCTGGCCCCTCGTCTCTCTCCCTTTTTCTTCCTCTCTTTCTTTCTCGTTCTTTAATTATGTTTCTTCTTCTTCTTTTTATTTTGCTTCTTTTTATTATTATTTTCCCATTCGCTCTTTTTTGGGGTTTTTTCGTTATTTTTTTTCTTTTGTTCACTCTTCGTTTTTTTCTGATTTATTTTTTCCTCTTCCTCCTCTTTCTTATTTTTACTTTTTGTCTTATTTTGTCACGTTTTTTTTTTTCTTTTCTTGATCCATTTTTTTCAGTCACGGGTTTTTCTTTCACTTCCATACTCTCGTTCTCCATCTCCTCCTCCTCCTCCTCCTCCTCCTCCTCCTCCTCCTTTTATTTAATATCAGTAACTTTCTCTTCTTCATCTGCAGGTAATATCTCCGTGTTATCTCTCTCTCTCTCTCTCTCTCTCTCTCTCTCTCTCTCTCTCTCTCTCTCTCTCTCTCTCTCTCTCTCTCTCTCTCTCTCTCTCTCTCTCTCTCTCTCTCTCTCTCTCTCTCTCTCTCTCTCTCTCTCTCTCTCTCTCTCTCTCTCTCTCTCTCTCTCTCTTCTCTTTCTCATTTTTCTCCACTCTTTATCCTCCAACTTTCCTCATCCTTCCTTCTTTTTTCTCTCCCAACTTTCTTTTCCTCATTATTCCTTTTTCTCTTTCTCTATTTTTTTTTATCCATTGTGTTTGCATCTTCATACGCCTTCCCTCTCTCTCCCTCTCTCCCTCCCTCTCTCTCTCTCTCTCTCATCTGTCACTATTTTCGCTCCGTCCTATTTCTTTTCTCTTTCTATAACAAATTTAGCTTCACAAATTGCTTCTACTTCCGTCTTTTTATTCCCCTTCTCTCTCTTCCTCTCTCTCTAGCTCTGTTTCCTCCCCTACCCTTCGCTGTCTCACTCTTTTTTTCCCCGCTCATCAAATCTTTTCCGCCTTCCTCGTTTCATCTGCCACTCATTTCGCAATCTCATTCCTTTTCTTCTCCTACTTTTCTGCTCTATCGTTTTTTCCATTCTCTCAACCCTCTCGCTCTTTCCCATCCCTTCCCGGTTCGCCATCCCTTCATCTCTCTCTCCCTCTCTCTCTCTTACTTATTTTCCTTCCTCCCCTTCGCTCACCTTCTCCCATCTTATTCTCTTTCCTTAGTCTCCGCCGCTGCGCCACCTCCTGCTTCCCTTCATCTCGCTAACCCTTCCTTCCCGGCCCGGCCCCGCGATCACCTTGAGAAACAGTCGGCTATTACCATAAGGGGCCGAGAATATTGAGTACAAGAAGCAAATTGGACGATCCGTAGGGGGAATGGAGGGCAATCAGCATTAATGTGACAGGGCATAATACCTTGCGTCATAACGGAGTAGCCAATCATCTTTCAGTCGACATGGTGACGTAGGCAGCCCCCTCAGGTGTGTGTGTGTACCTGCAGCCGCTCCCTTGCTACCCCGTCCCGTCCCACCACCTCGGCCCTCTAGCGTCCTTCCTTCGCCCCTGTTATGCACCCTTTCATCCTGTACCTTCGGCTGCATATAGAGGTGTTCAGGCTACTTACACGTCCGTTTCCCTAAGTAAGAGGAGGGGTGTTAAGTCCCAGTGTAGGGGGAGGTGTGGGAGAGGTGCCTGGGTAGTGTTTGTAGTGGGGCTGAGGGAAGGAAGGAAGGGAGGGGGCCGTTTGGGAGACTCGATACTATACCAATGTCTTCTTATCCGTTCGTTCATTATATTTTCGCTGGGACTGATTTGCTGGGGAAGGAAGGGAGGGAAGTGTGAGCCTGGTTCATTTAAGTGGTAGGTGTTGAGGGAACGAAGGGAAGGGAAGGGGCCGTTTGGGAGACTCGATACTATAGCAACGTCTTGTTATTTGTTCTTTCATTATATTTTCGCTGGGACTAATGTGCTGGGGAAGGAAGGGAAGACTGTGTGAGCCTGGTTCGTTTAAGTGGTAGGTGTTGAGGGAAGGAAGGTATGGGAAGTGGCCGTTTGGGAGCCTCGATACTAAAGCGATGTCTTTGGTATAACGATTCGTCCATTATATTTTCACCAGTTCTAGACATGTGCAGATGGAGGAAGGGAAGGAGCTATGCCTGGCTGGTGTGCTGGTAGGAGCTAAGGGAAGGGAGGAAGAGGAGGGGGTCATTTGAGAGGCATAATACTTAAGCAACGTCTTGGTATATCTGTTTCTACATTATATTTTCACTAGTACGAAGCTTGCTTAGATGGAGGAGAGGAAGGAACTGTACCTGGCTGGTGTGTTGGTAGGAGCTAGGGAGAGAAGGAAGGGGAGGGGTTCGTTTAAAAGACTCAATAAGAATGCAATAGTCTTGTCACCACGGTCCCAACATAACATTTTCACCAGTATGAGACGTGTGCAGATGGAGGAGAGGAAGGAACTGTACCTGGCTTGTGGGGAGGTGGGACAAGCGGAGGGGAGGGAAGGGGGTCGTTTGAAAGCCTCGACTCTAAAGCAACAACGTCTTAGTATATCTGTTTCTACATTATATTTTCACCAGGACGAGAAATGTGCAGGTGGAGGAGAGGAGGGAACTATACCTGGCTGATGTGGTTGTTAGGGAAGGGAAGGAGAAGAGGGAAGGGGGTCGTTTGAGAGACTCGATACTAAGGCAACAACGTCTTGGTATATCTGTTCCTACATTATATTTTCACCAGGACGAGAAATGTGCAGATGGAGGAGAGGAGGGAACTATACCTGGCTGGCGTGGTGGTGAGGCAAGCGAAGGAGAGCCTCGCCTAAGAGCCTCAATACTAAAGCGACCGCGTCTCAGTTTCTCGGTTCGTACATTACATCTTTACTAGTGTTCTAATCTGTTTCCTAGAGGACTGCCGCCTTCCTCCTTAATCCAGCTATTCATGCTCCAACTTTAGCGGCAAAGAGGGAGCGAGTTAAGAGAGGAGGAGAGACGAGAGCCCTAAGAGCAGAGAGTGAGGAGGAGGGGGAGAACTGGCAAGGGTGTGAGAACTGGAGCAAGTGAGAGGAAAGGAGGCGAGGAGGAAGGAGTGTGTAGCAAGGATGGAGAACCAGTGAAGAAACTGCATTAAGTAAGAGGGTAGGAGAGATGTGACGCCCGGGAGGGAGGGAGGGAGGGAGGGAAGGCTTTAAGAATGGCACAGGGAAAGATGCTGGGTGTGGCAGAGACCGATGTGTTGAAAGGTTTCGCGGAGGGACGGTACAGAAGACGACAAAGAAGAGAACGAAGAGGAGGAGGAGGAAGAAGGAAGATGTGAGTGGAAAGAAGAAAATAGATACATTGTGAGACAGCGATGTATGAGTTCTTGAAAGACAGGAAGGAAAGGAAGGAGAGGAAGGAAGAGGAAAAGGGACAGTGTAGATGACAACGAGAAGAAAGAAGAGGAGGAGGAGGAGGAGGAAGAAGGAAGGTATGAATGGAAGGTAAGGAATAGATACATTGTGAGACAGCGATGTAAGAGTTCTTGAAAGACAGGAGGGAAAGGAAGGAGAAGAAGGAAGGGGAAAAGGGACAGTGTGTAGATGACAACGAGAAGAAAGAAGAGGAGGAGGAGGAGGAGGAAGAAGAAGAGGAGGAAGAAGGAAGGTACGAATGGAAAGTAAGGAATAGATACATTGTGAGACACGATATAAGAGTTCAAGAAAGACAGGAAGGAAAGGAAGGAGAAGAGCGAAGAGGAGGAGGAGGAGGAGGAGGAGGAGGAGGAGGAAGAAAGTTGTGCATGAAAAATAGGGCGTAGCTACATTGTGAGACACCAGTTAAAGAGCTCTAGAAATACAGGAAGGAAAGGAAGGAGTAAAAAAACATAGGCCTATATTCTCAAAGGTCCCCATCACGCCTATACCCCGTGGCCTCAGTGAAGATTAATCGGGTTATCATAGAGGTTATCCCTTACAAGATGCATAAGCCGGGTAAAACAAACACACCAACATCGCAAAACAGTCCATGAAAACCCCAACAACTTCGACGAGAGGCTTTTCAAACATGCGAACTGAGGCTGCGGACTAGGATTAGGTATGTGTCTTGTCTGGGGGAGATGTGATTAAGAAGGAAGAGGAGGAGGAAGAGGAGGAGGAGGAGGAAAAGGTGTGTGGAGTGGGTACATTGCAAGACTGGAGTTTATGAGGTCTGGAAAGAAAGGGAGGAAGAGAGGGAGGGTAGAGAAGGAAGGAGGGAGGGAGGGAGGGATAAATGAACGTAAGTGGGTCTGTCTTGTGTTGAGGGGGGAGAGGGAAGGAGGAGGAGGAGGGGGTAGAGAGGTAGAGACGCCCAACTCACGGCCCTCAAATGTTTACGAGGCGCTCACCGAGGCCGCACGAGATAACGCCGAGACACGCCCGCCGCCGCCTCGTGCTGGAGTGGCGTGCTGCTGCCTGCCCACCCGTGCCTCCTCAGGGTCCCAGCGGCGCCCTCGTCCTCGCCTTCGTCGCTGTCATGGTCGTCTTCATCGTCATCTTCATCACCTTCAGTCTCAAATCGTGTCCTTGTTCTGGATATTAATGTTTGTCTGCGTGAGATTTCGTGTTTACCTGTTCGTCTTTTCTTATTTTTTTTCGCTTATTCCCTCCCGTTCGTGTTCGTGTCTTTGTCCTTGTTTTTTTCCTCCCCTCATTTATGTGTCTTTGGTCGGCGTCCGTCCTTTTGTCCGTGTTTTTTTAGTCGCCGACCGTTTGTGTATGAGTTTTTTGGGTCGCCGTCCTCTTTTTGTCCGTATCTTCGTTGTCGGCGACCTTTTGTGTATCCTTGTCGGCGTCTTTTTGTCCCTGTCTGTCGTTGTCGCTGTCTATTTTGTCCGTATCTTAGTTGTCGGCGACCTTTTGTGTATCCTTGTCAGCGTCTTTTTGTCCCTGTCTGTCGTTGTCGCCGTCCTTTTTGTCCGTATCTTTGTTGTCGGCGACCTTTTGAGTGTCCTTGTCGGGGTCCTTGTGTCCGTATCTTCGTTGTCGCCGTCCTTTTTGTCCGTATCTTTGTTGTCGGCGACCTTTTGAGTGTCCTTGTCGGGGTCCTTGTGTCCGTATCTTCGTTGTCGCCGTCCTTTTTGTCCGTATCTTTGTTGTCGGCGACCTTTTGAGTGTCCTTGTCGGGTCCTTGTGTCCGTATCTTCATTGTCGCCGTCCTTCTGCGTCCTTGTTCGCGTCTTTTTCTCTGTGTTTTTATCGTCTCTTCTTTTGTCCGTGTCTTGTCGGCGTCCTTTTGTCCTCCTACCAATTGTCTCTCATCCTTCCCCTTATCATCACTCCTATCACCTCCACCTCCTCCTCCTCCTCTCCTTCCTTCACACCGGTCTTCTTCCTCTTCGCCGCCTCCTCTTGCTCTCTTCTCTTTACTGTCTTCATTCCTCCATCTTCTAACTGCCTCTTTACTCCCTCCTCCTCGTAGCAGAAGGAGAGAGGGAGGGAAGGAGGGAGAGAAGGAGGGAGAAGTTACGTGCAGGGTTGAGGTGAAAGAGTGTGAAGGAAGGCAAGGAAATCGATTGATGATGTTGATGGAAATGAAAGCAGAAAGTGGGACAGTGCAAAGCAGGTAGAGAGAGAGAGAGAGAGAGAGAGAGAGAGAGAGAGAGAGAGAGAGAGAGAGAGAGAGAGAGAGAGAGACATGCAGACAGACATTAGCAGGAACCTAGACAGAGATAGAAAGACAGATAAACAGACACAGAAATTGACAGAAAGAGACCAAAGCAAGTTGAGAGAGAGAGAGAGAGAGAGAGAGAGAGAGAGAGAGAGAGAGAGAGAGAGAGAGAGAGAGAGAGAGAGAGAGAGAGAGAGAGAGAGAGAGAGAGAGAGAGAGAGAGAGAGAGACAGACATGCAGACAGACTTTAGCAGGGACCAAGACAGATAGAGAGACAGATAAACAGACACAAAACAGACAAATAGACAGAAATGGACAGAAAGGGGTCAAAACAAGTCGAGAGAGAGAGAGGAAGAAACTGCGAGATAGACAGACATTAGCAGGGATCAAGACAGAGATAGAAAGACAGATAGACAGACAGACAGACACAGGCAAATAGACAGAATATGGGACAGAAAGGGAGCCAGGTTTCATAATAACACGCTATAGGGAGGGATTAAGCGGGCGATTATGTGACTGTGGGGAGACTTTTACAGAAGGGAGAAGGTGAAGGCGAAAACGATTAAGGTGCAGGTAGGAGAAAGGTGTCCAGACCAGCGCCATAACACCTTAGAGTCTTGAGGATAAAAAAACACTAACCTTATTTTTTTGTGTGTGTGGTGTGAAAGAGAGAATGAGAGCGTGGCGACATGAGACTAGGATGAGAGAGAGGGAGAGGGAGAGAGATATGCGAGCCGGTGAAGGGAAGAGAAGAGAAAGGAAGCCGACGAAGAGACAGACGAAAGGGATGAAAGGGAAGAGAGAGAAGGGAAGGAGAGAGAATGAGAAGGGACGAAGTAAAGAAAAAGGGAGGTAGTAGAGGGAAGGTGAGAGAAAAGGAAGGAAAGGATGAAGGGGAAAAAAAGAGAGAGAGAGAGAGAGTTTGAGGGTGAAGGGGGTGCAGCAATAGGGGGGGATGTGTCTCGTTGCACTGAGGATCACTTCAAAGGGAGGGTCTGTGTGGGCCGCGGAGTGTGTGTATTTTCAGCTTAACGTCAGATACATTTCCGAGCTGATGTCGTCCAGTGCCAGGTGTCAGACGCATTGGATCGAGTTCAGGGCGCTTCAGAGAGAGGGAGGGGGAGAAGGGGTGTCAGTGTGAGTGTGGGGTGTTGGAGGGGAGGCTGAGGGGCTGTGAGGGGATAGGGTGACACTTCCGGGGGTTTGTGTTATTCCTGGTGCTGTCGATGTAGCTGTCGGGGGAATGCGGTCTGCCTCATGTCGCTTGAATAATTCCCTCCCAAAATGCCGATGAAAAGTGTCTGTTTAGAGTTTACATTCCTCGACATAACCATTTTCTTATATAGACCAAGGTTATATGAAAACGCTTTCCTGTATATATATCCTGCACGCTATTCTTTACGATGATATAAGGTAAATGAGAGGAGGTTCAAATTACTGGTAGCTTAGAAGAGGGTATGGCTAAGATTTGCTGCTCTCTCTCTCTCTCTCGCTCTCGCTCTCGCTCTCGCTCCCTCCATCTCTCTCTCAATCATACTTTCCACACAACGACAAGAAAAAATGGCTCAACTTTCTTTTGATTTCTTTTCGAGGGAGATGAAAGAAAACTATCGGACACATTTTGACCAATTAGCGGCGTATTCAGAGGCGATAAAATCCTGGAAACCATCCCCGAAGAAGAGAAAAATAACGCCTCGCTGCCTGCGGGACATTCATTCATTAAAATTTATCAACTTGAGTAACGCGGCGAAAATTTTATTCTTTTCTCAAACTCAGTCATTAGGCGCTAAACACGGGAACTTTTTTTTTTACGAAGCATATGGCAGACGCAATACATATGTGAATCTGATATGCCTTAGAATGTGGAATCAACTATATTTTTCTTACGGGGAATATAACAGACGCGGTACATGAGAATCTGATATACTTTAGAAGGTGGGATCAACTATATTTTTTTACGGGGAATATAACAGACGCGATACATATGTGAGTCTGATATGCTTTAGAATGTGGAATCAACTATATTTTTCTTACGGGGAATATAACAAACGCGGTACATGTGTGAATTTGATATACTTTTGAACGTGGAATGAACTTTATTTTTCTTTAGGAGCATATAACGGACGTGATACATATGTGAATCTGATATGCCTTAGAATGTGGAATCAACTATATTTTTCTTACGGGGAATATAACAGACGCGGTACATGTGAATCTGATATACTCTAGAAGGTGGGATCAACTATATTATTTTACAGGGCATATGACAGACGCAATACATGTGAATCTGATATTTTTTTTGTTTTACAGCAGAGTCAGTTCAAGGGCATAAAAAAAAGGAAACAAATGTGAAAGAAAAAGCTCACTACTCACTGCTCCTAAAAAGAGAATGTGGAATGTGGAATGTGGAATCAACTATATTTTTTACGGGATCCAATAATGGGTGTATCGTTCTGTACAGTCACCCATTGTACGATACTGGATCACAGCTGCCTCTCAGTCTGTTAACAATATTGCAAGATTACATTTTTCTCGAATTTGCCGATCTCAAAGACGTATGTACAATGGATCACGTTTTGTGTTTAATAATTGCTCAGGAAAGGGAATGATTCAACTCAATGGATCACGTAATATTTAAAAAAGAGTGAAAAAATGGTGGTTTTCAAAGATCAAGGCGGTTATTCACACATGGCATCTACCACCAGTGACCTGTAACTCTTAAAACAGATCGATGTGTCACGAATAATGGAGATATCATTCACGATTCACTGTAAAATATTAAAAAAAAATGTAAGATATTTCTCGAAGACTGTGTTTCTAACTTCTGTGTGTGTGTGTGTGTGTGTGTGTGTGTGTGTGTGTGTGTGTGTGTGTGTGTGTGTGTGTGTGTGTGTCTATGCTCTCTCTCTCTCTCTCTCTCTCTCTCTCTCTCTCTCTCTCTCTCTCTCTCTCTCTCTCTCTCTCTCTCTCTCTCTCTCTCTCTCTCTCTCTCTCTCTCTCTCTCTCTCTCTCTCTCTCTCTCTCTCTCTCTCTCTCTCTCTCTCTCTCTCTCTCTCTCTCTCTCTCGTTATAAGAGTCGGCATGTTTGTTTTTCTCGTACATCGCCAGGCTTAAAAACTCCCCCTTCTGCCTCATCCTTCTTTCCGCCTGTTTTCTTTCCTTGCTTACTTTGTTCTCATTGCATTGTGTATTTATTTTGTTATTTCTAGTGCTGTTTGTTTTTTGGGGGTGGCTTGATTTCTTCCTTCCATGTTTTGTTCCGTCCTTCCTTCCTTCCTTCCTTCCTTCCTTACTACTTCGTCCTGTCTTTCTCTTTTTTTCTTGTTTGTGTCTTATTTTCGTGCTATATTGCTAGTGCTGTTTCTGTTTTTTTTTGGGGGGGGCTTGCTTTTTTCCTTCCTTGTTTTGTTCTGTCCTTCCTTCCTACTACGTCCGTCCTTCCTTTTCTTTTTTTCTGGTTTGTCTTATTTTCGTGCTTATTTTCCTTTTTTTTTATTTTTTTACATTTTTATCTATCGTTCTTTCTCCTCTTCTTCTTATTTTTTTTTTTTTTTGCTTTCCTCCTCTTTCCTTTTTTTTCGTCTGATCTTTCTTCCTTTTTCTCCTTCGCTTTTTTTTTTTTTTACTTCGTCTTTTTTTCTTTTTTTCGTTATTTCTCCTTTTTTGGTATTTTTCCTTCCCTATTTCGGTCTTTTCTTTTTTTCTCCTTCTACTTCACATCCTTCTTTACTTCCCTTTTTTCTGATTTTCTTCTTATTTTGGTGTTTATCTATTTTTTCCTTTCATTTCTTTGGTTCTTTCTTCCTCTTTTTTTTTCTACCTACATTTCGTTTTTTCCCTCCTTTCTCCTAACCTTCTATTCCTCCCTTCCTTCCCTTTCTGGTCTCTTTCTTTTTTCCTAGTGTTTATTTTGTACTTTTCTGGCGTCTATCCAATATTAATTATGTTTCCTTCAGTGTTTGTTCTCATCCTGTTTCGTACATGTCGATTACGTAATCCTCTCCCTCCCTTTCTCTCTTTCCTTCCTTCCTTCTCTCCTCCTTTCTTTGTGTTACGCAGGTGTGTTTCCTCCATCATTTATTTTTATCGCTTTTTTATCATTCCGCCTATCCTTCAATTTCCATTCATCCACCTCTTTCCTTTCTCTTTCTCTATACTGCATTCATGTATCTCAATTTCTTCCTTGCCTTCCTCCTTCTCCTCGTACTTATAATGTTTTCTCCGTTTCTCTCTCATGTCTTTCGCTTTATTGTGCATTGCTTTTATCCTTGCTTCTCCATATGTCCCCTTTCTTTTTCTTTTTCTCTCTCTCGAATTTCTTCCGGCCCAGTGTTCCCTTTCTGCCATCTCCCAGGCATCGTTTTCGCTCTTAAATTTGGGTTTTGTTACTCAATTTGTCCCTTTTCTTTCTTTCTTTATATTCATACCGCTCCAGTTTTCTTTTTCCGGCCGTTCCCTCTCCACCTAGGCGCTGTTTTCTCTCGTTCCCCCTCGTTTCCCTCACCACATTTTCCCTTCCCCTCTAGTGCACGCGCCACGCCACCGCCCCATGTGCTGTTCCCCTCACCCCTGCTCTCCCCTATCCCATCCTTCTCCACCCCTTCCCAACCTGTTATCTCGTAGCCTTTTCCCCTTAGCTTCCCCTCCATGCCCGTTTCCTTATCCATTTCCTCCTACCCTTAACCCCACTCGACTCCTCTCCTCGCCTCTCGTCTCCCATTCTCCCCGTCGCCCGCCACTCCGAACCCCTTCCCGCCTCGCCTGTCCCGCTTCCACTCAACACTCGGGCCCGGAAAACTCTTTACTTCCGCCTCTCTGCGAGTCTAAACTGCTGCTCCTGGTGCTTCTCGGAACTCTGGTGTGTCCGCTATTCATTCCCCGGCGAGCTTTCGTTCTCCCGGCGAATTTTCCTCCTAAACACATGTCCTCCGATTGCGCCGAAAAAAAGGGAAGAAAAATGAACCGATGAGGATTTCTTGAGCGGACGCACATGCACTTTATATATACTTGTGTGTGTGTGTGTGTGTGTGTGTGTGTGTGTGTAGAGGGGTGTATGTATGTATGTATGTGTGTGTATCTATTTCTTTGAGCGCTTTTATACTCGAACGGAAGCAGCTCAAGGGCATAAAAAAAGTAAATAAAAAAAGAAGAAAAAGTCCACTAAGCGAAAGTGAAAGAAAATAGTGAGTGGTCTGTCTGTCTGTCTGTCTGTCTGTCTGTGTAAGGGGAGGAGGGTTTCGAGTATGTATTCACGATGTTCTGAAATCCACGAAAATTATCCTCAAATCAACAGACTCCTAAAAAAATGCGATGGAAACACATTTTTAATAATAAGAAGAAAGTTACATTACAATTAGATATCAGTAATAATTTGATAAAAGTAATAAATATAAGTAAGTAACCTCCCCCCACACACTCATATAGTTGGTGTAATTTGCCTTTTTTTATTATGACTACGTTCATTTCTACTCTTGTTCCTGCCTTAAATAGTTCTAATTTACCGATATTAATTTACCGATATTAATTTACCGATATTAATTTACCGATATTAGTTTACCGATATTAATTTACCGATATTAATTTACCGATATTAGTTTACCGATATTAATTTACCGATATTAATTTACCGATATTAATTTACCGATATTAATTTACCGATATTAGTTTACCGATATTAATTTACCGATATTAATTTACCGATATTAGTTTACCGATATTAATTTACCGATATTAATTTACCGATATTAATTTACCGATATTAATTTTCCGTTATTAATTTACCGGTATTAGTTTACCGATATTACTTTACCGATATTAATTTACCGATATTACTTTACCAATATTAATTTACCGATATTGATTTTCCGATATTAGTTTACCGATATTAATTTTCCGATATTAATTAACCGATTTTGATTTACCGATATTAATTTACCGATATTAATTTGACGTTATTAATTTCATATCTAGACATCGTGATCCAATTATTGTGTTCATTAAAGTTATCGTAATTATCAAACAAAAAGTACTATTATTCGACCTGCTCCGTACAGGTAAATGTGGAATACCTGTTAATATATTTTGTCTCCTCCAGGTAAAGGTGACTGGAGACGGAACGAGACTCAGGAGGTGACAGGTATCAGAGCAGACGACACCGGTAAGCCCCTGTTTATTTTTGTTTTCTTTAAGTTGTTGCAGCCGATGTCGCGGGGAAGGACGAGTCACACACACACACACACACACACACACACACACACACACACACACACACACGAGATGGAGGACCTACAGGAGGGGGCGGATGTGAAAAATAGCCTGTATGTTGAAAAATAAAACACGTGAACTCCCTGAGGGGCGGGTGACCATGGCCCTGCCGGTAGAACGCGCGCTTCCTATAGACGAGAGCATCTGCGTCTCTTTTGCTTCATAGCCGTGGGTCTTTTGTGCCGGGAACAACGGGAAAGAGAGCAATGATAAATAACAAGGCTGGTGAGAGGCGTGGTGAGGGTGCTCGACCGGCAGTGGAAGGTTAGGGAGTCCGCCAGCCGCCGGCACTAGCCAAGAGGGTCAGGGCGCGTGGTACTGTTAGCGACCCTGCCTCGCCTCGCCTCGCCTGCTATAGTGCACAGAAGTGGATGTAATATGAGTACATGCATCACGGCAGCCACTATAAATATCATTCACCTGTGCTACTAACGGGATGGGGTCGCACAAGAGGCCCCTCGAGACAACCTACAGGTGCTTTACAAAAAATCCCAAGGACTCAATTTTGCAGGTCCCTCTTAGATGATTTAGCCCCTTGTAGCGAGTTGTCCCACTCTTGATATTGTTATTGAAGACTTTGGACCCTTGTGTCGCTATATGATGTTAGGTCAGTCGAATGTTTTAAATGTTTCTTATCACCCTGTATGGCGGGATAGGTCTGGTGCGTGTGTGACATCATTGCGTTGTGGTGTTTATGCATAGTACAGCACCTGCGTCCGTAGCTACACGTAAAGTTTCATCAAAGAACCGTTCATCACTACTTCGACCACTTCCTCCTCCTCTTTCTTCCATATTTCCTCGCCTTTTTGCTTTCCATTCCTCTCTTTATGTTAGAACAAGTCTCCGCGCCTCAAACTCCTTAATTCATGGCTCTTCCTGCCGTCCAAGTTCCTGATTACGTCTCCCTCATGCAATATTAACTTCAGAATAACATAAATAAGAACTTCACTCAGTGTTTCGTATTTTCACATGTAGACGTGTCGCTTAGGGCAGCCAAAGTTTCCTGTTTTGCTTCGTTATTAAGGAAGTCTTGCACTCCCATCGCCACGGCAGCGCCTTCGTGGTAGCCTAAGGAGTGTTGTTCACCGGCAAGGCAGAGGACTGTTGTTTACGCGCAGTCGACCTCACCGCGATGTTCCCCTTCCTCTACTCCAGTTACTCTTAAGGGGGTGTCTGGCTCAATGAAGGTAGTAACATTGGCACGCTTAATAACTATTGTAACCGTAGACTAAACTCATCCAGAACCCCCGCCCCCTCTTCCATAGCCGAGGGAGCTGATTGGTTGGGTGAAAGAAAGCTGGAGTTAGTAATCAATGATATCTTAGAGGGAGTTTTTATATATTTTACAGCATGGGAGGCAGCTCAAGGGTTAAAAAAACAAACACAACAATAAAAAAAACACTAGACGCTGTTTGGATAGAAGAAAAAAGAAGGAGAGGGCAGAAGAGAGGTCAATTTCGTGTGGAGAGGTGCGGGATGGAACTCGGGGACTAGCCTAGTATGGGATGACTACAGTAACTGAAAAATCTTTGTTACGTGATACTAGAGACCGAATAGAACGACAGTAGACACGGGTACTCTGAAACACGGAAGAGCCTGCACCGCCTCCACTGTACCCGTGCTTAATGTTGAAGGATTTTGTGCTTCAATACAATTTAACAAAAGATTTTTACGTACTCTTAAAAATATAAGCCGCTTGGGGGAACTATAATAAGCTGCTACCCACGTTACTCACCACATAATTAAATAGATACATAGATAGATAGGTGAATAGATAGATAGATAGATAGGTAGATATATAGATGGGTAAATAGATAGACTGATTGACTGATGGAATGACTGATAGATTGAGAGAGAGAAAGAAGGAAAGAAAGACAGAATGAAAGAAAGAAAAAAAGACAATGTAAGAGAGAAAGAAAGAAAGAAAGAAAAAGAAAGACAGAGAGAGAGAAAGTTACCATATATCAGTTTCTCCATACACGCATTTCCCAGCATATACGAGAGCGAGGTTCATACAGAGGGCGCTGCTGGTGGTGGTGGCGGGGCGGGGGAGAGCGAGTTCGCGGCGGAAGAGACAGAAGAAGCGAGGAACTGACAACAAGGAACATATCTATTGCCGTCCGTTCTCTCTCGCTCTCCGTCCGTGTCCGTGTTCGTGTCTACCAATTAGATACAGCAAGGCGCGTATAATTGCTATGGAAAGGTAATTAAAGCGTGAAGGTAAGCAAGTCACCCGTAATCGACACTTCTAACATGTAATAAGGGTAAATGTATTATATCGTATACAAGAATCACCCGTAGCTTTTGTTTTGATATCCGCTTATGTGTTATTGTAATGTACTGTGCCCTGGTAGTGATGTTCAGGGTTTTATCGCGTTCCTTAGTAATATATGGATGCGAAATCTCCAGCAACTTGGTATACGAAATGCGATGTAATTGTGATCCCGTTGGTAGGTATGAGGGCTGTAACTGAAGGGTCCGTGTGCAACCTTGGATCGTTACTGCTTGCTGGTGTAGATATCAACAGTGGGAAGGATGGAACAATCACGTCGTGGGCTCGTACGCGTAAAAACACACATTCACACACATACATACCCCCCTCCCCCAAACACACACATATAATGGAGGGATTCAGGGAAGGAGAAAAAAGAAGTACACCTTTTTACAATACATTTCACTCCTGTATGTTGTCCCCTGTATCTTCTACCCTCTGCATCCCCTTCGTCCAGACCCACCTGCCTCATGTCTCTCTCAATACCGTCCCTCCTTTTAAATCTCTGTTTTTCTCTCAATCTCCTCGCCTCTGCCTGTCCCCTCCATGCCTCATATCTCTCTCAGTTCCGTCCCTCCATCTAAATCTATCTTCCTCTCGATCTTCTCCCCTCCACCTGTCTCCTCCACCACTCTTTCCTCACAAAAATGTCATAAAAATTGTCGCGTTCAGTGAAGCTTACATGCAGAACTAGACTCTGATGATGCAAGCTCGGCTGGTGACAAAGCTTTCACAATCTACACCGTGATGCTTCGTGTTTAGAAATGTTACGTTTATAACTTTCATGAACAGAATATCAAACACGTGAAGTCTATACCTACAAAGACACTGTGATCTCTTCCGGGCTCTAGCGGCTTTCATCTCCTGTTGTCTTTATGACTATCAGGCCAAGCTTTGTGAGATGTAGCGGGACTTTGAACTTGTGGAACTTTCATCTTGCTGCTAGATTCCTTTATACCGGGAAGTACTTTTGTTATTATTATTATTAGTGTTAGTATTAGTATTAGTAGTAGAAGTAGTAGTAGCAGTAGTAGTAGGAGGAGGAGGAAGAGGAGGAGGAGGAGTGGTAGTAGTATTAGTAGTAGAAGTAGCAGTAGTAGTAGTAGTAGTAGTAGTAGTAGTAGTAGTAATGGTAGTATAATTACGATAGAAAAAGCGTGTCATTATAGTAGAAACTCACATTCAGCAGGAAAACTATACATAAGAATCACGCGTGTGTGTGTGTGTGTGTGTGTGTGTGTGTGTGTGTGTGTGTGTGTGTGTGTGTGTGTGTGTGTGTGTGTGTGTGTGTGTGTGTGTGTGTGTGTGTGTGCAAGAATGTCAACACCGAGGCGCGAGAGGCAAAAGGTTGTGTAACAGGAGCGCTTTGTCTCGACGCGTGAACTGAAAAAAAAAGTCACGCGTTTTATTGTGTCGGTTCCCAAAGGCGAATAATTTTGTCGCGGCTCAGTGACCGCGCGAGATCAAATATAACGCCGAGGGATACAATGACAGGAATCCGCTGCCCAGATTTTCAGACTCAGGGAATCGCATCTGAGTCCACCCGAGAGTAAACATATTCGGTCATTCGCAAGTAAAGACAAGGAGTTAGACGTCATAAGCAGGTTTGTTGTTAAGTTTATTGATTTGGAAACGTGATATTAAAAGCAAGGGCGCCATAATAAGAAGTTTTTTCGTCAATCATCTGCAGCAATGGTTGACTTACGGTGAAGGATTGAAGACGTGGGATAAAAGGAAAGGGCACCAGGAAGACGCTTTTAGGTTAGGTTAGGGAAGAAGGAGAGACAGGACTCCGATGCCACAGATTTTCAGACTCGTGGAATCGCATCTGAGTCGACCCGAGAGTAAACATATTCGGTCATTCGCAAGTAAAGACAAGGAGTTAAGCGTCGTAGCAGATTTGTTGTGGTGTTGAGTTTCTGGATTTGGAAACGTGGAATAAAGAGCAAGGACCCTATAGTGAAACCAGACTGGCGAGATTGTTTTAGTTAGTTTAGTTCTTATGTTCTCCCTCCCTCTCTCTCTACTCCCAGCTTCACGTCTTTCTTAACTGTCCGTGTTCTCTCCTCCTTTCTCTTCCTCCCTCCCTCCCTCCCTCCCCCTCTCCCTTTTCTCAGCTTCACGTCTTTCCTAGCTGTTCGTCTTCTCTCCTCCTTTCTCTTCCTCCCTCCCTCCCCCTCTCCCTTTTCTCAGCTTCACGTCTTTCCTAGCTGTCCATGCTCCTCTCTCCTTCTGTCCTACCTTCCTATACCGTAAGCCCTAGAGCCCCAACCTGTACGCCCTACGAGTATTATTCACGCACCTGAACTTACGTCTGATGTTCTTATTGTCTCCCCGCCATACAGTCCCGGCACCCCTTTCTCTCACATGTTAGCTATAGGTGACATATGAGAGGAAGGGATAGGTGTTGGGACTGTGTGGTAGAGCGGTGGGGAGGAAAGGAGCCAACCCCAAAACGATGCAAGTCTGGTTTCACGAAAGTAAGACGTTTTTCAGTAAGAAGGACAATCAGTGGCGGAAATGATTAACGAATGCTTCCGTGACTGAGGTAACTACGCTCTGCTCACGTCCAATATAACGTTGTATAAGGAAGAATCACCACATACGGAGAGTGTCAACCAAAGGAAACATTTTTACGAACTCCACCAGCCAATAGAACTCCGGAGCCTTTGAATATGAACCAGTGTGCAGCTCCCCCGGCGTACCCACTAACACCACAGGAATATGACCCAGCGAACAGCACCCCGGCGTACCCAACACCCCTGGAATATGACCCAGTATGCAGTTCCCCGGCGTACCCACTAACATCCCTGGAACTAGCGAACAGACCCACATGTACCCACCCACCCCCAGATGCCAACACCGCGGGGCTCCTGAGCACTCACACTCACACACAGGAGGTTGGCGTTTTGAAGTTGCGTGAAATTAATTATTGTTCCTTGTCTGTGAGGAGGCAAAATAAGCTACTTAGGACTCTCTCGCAGTGTCTTGCTCATTATTCAGTTGGAGAGACGACACGACACGGGAAGCATATTCTCTCCTCAACCTGCTGCCAAGAACTCTAACTGAACTTCGTGGAAAAACTTACATTAGGAAAACGGAAAAGAAAACTATATACTCCATTACACGAACCAAACTGAACTTCCATGAAAAAACTTATATCAGGAAAACACAAAAGAAAAGAAAACTCCTCCATTACACGAACCAAACTGAACTTCCATGAAAAAAACTTATATCAAGAAAACAAAAGAAAAAAAAAGAAAACTCCTCCATCACACGAACCAAACTGAACTTCCAATGAAAAAAAATACATCAGGAAAACAGGAAAGAGAAAACTATCCTCCATTACACTAACCAAACTGAACTTCCATGACAAAAAATTATATCAGGGAAAAAAAAAATGTCCTCCAACTACACGAGCCAAAACAAACTTCCATGAAAAAACTTATATCAGGAAAACAAAAAAGAGAAAACTATCCTCCATTACATAAACCTCTAAGATATTACGTGCTCATAAAATACACGTGAATTATAAACTGCTAACATGACGGCAACAAAGAGCGTAGAAAGTGAGTTAATGAAGCGTAATCAAGTGAATTATTTATTATGCTTTTTCGCAGTAGCAGCCTGATGGCCTAAATAAGCCACTCTAATGAGATTACCAACAGTAGCTGCGCCCTGACACGCACTTAAAGCGGACACACACATGTTTTCGTGCAGGGAGCAGCGGTGGTGTGGACGAACTCTACTCTTAGGGCCAGTCTTATAGTCCAGTCCAGCACGTTTGTAAGCTCCCCAACCAAACACAAAACACGACGAAAATTCCTTGTATAGTGGTTTTTTTTCACATTTGTTATCATTTTTTTATGCCCTTGAACTGACTCCTCTGCTGTATAAAAAGAAAAAAAACACTATACAAGGAATTTTCGTCGTGTGTTGTGTTTGGTTGGGGAGCTTACAAACGTGCTGTACTGGACTGTAAGACTGGCCCTTATACACAACTAATGGATGGGGATGCGGGTAGAGAGGGATAGACAACTCGGCCGCGTCCACTGTGCCATCCTGTTACGTTTATATAATCTGTCATTCTTTTTTTTTTTACAACAAAGGAGACAGCTCAAGGGCACAAAAAAAGGAAACAGTAATAAAAAAAGCCCGCTACTCGCTGCTCCTATAAAAAGAATCAAAGAGGTGGCCGAAAGAGAGGTCAATTTCAGGCAAGTAAAGACAAGGAGTTAACCCCTTGACTGCGGTTTTCCTACCAGAAGACATCACCAAGCTAGAGGAATGGACCAAAAAGTGTCTGCTACAATTCAATGAAGAAAAACGAAGTCCTGCACCTTGGGAGGGGACATCCAGCACACCAATACCACATGGGAAACACTCCACTATCCACCACAGGGGTAGAGAAAGACCTGGGAGTATAATATAATATGTGAGAGTCAAATCTGTGCCAGTCGCAGCGAACGGGTTAAGCGTTATAAGCAGGTTTGTTGTGTTGTTGAGTTTCTGGATTTGGAAACGTGGAATAAAGAGCAAGGACGCTATGGTGATACACATAAATATATCTCTCTGTCTGTCTGCCGCCATGTTTATTTGTATTTCATGTGTATAGAGACTGACAGAGAGATAGAGATAGAGAGAGAGAGAGAGAGAGAGAGAGAGAGAGAGAGAGAGACATGGACTCGTATAGAGATAGATAGAGAGATAGAGGTAGATAGATAGTTAGAGAGAGAGATACAAACAAGGACTCGTAAAATATCAAGAAAAAGAGAGAAAAAGAACAGAGAGAGAGAGAGAGAGAGAGAGTAACCAACCCTACGCCCCCTCCCATCTACGTGACTAAAATAACCTTTCTTAAGTAATTGCTGGCTTGTCGTTTCCATCCCCTTCCTACAATCTACAAATGGCGACACATCTTTTATTCTTTGTGTTTAAAATAACTTTCTTCTACGTAGTGAATGTCTGTCTTTTCCTTTTCCCTTTCCGCTTCCCGTAGCACAAACAGCAACACACCTTCCTTCTACGATATCAAACCTTATCTAGCGTTCTCTATCCTGCCCTTCCATCTGCATGCCACTACCACCATACAAAGAAATGCACGTCTTGTTCAATATATATTCACATCTTTTCCATCCGTGCGATTCCATTTAGAGCGTTGATCCGTACATGCACTTCGTCTTTCTCCATAATCCTTACAGGGCTTTCAATAGCATGTCCTGTAACGCTTATAGACAAGGGAACAGAGAGTGAGATAGGGAGTGAGAGAGGTGAGTGGGGAGAGAAGTAAGTGGAGTAGAGAATAGTAGGGAGAGGAGGGCCATTCAGGAGAGGTGGAGGAGAAAGGAGATGAGAGAGAGGTCGGTGGGGAGAGAGAGAAGGAGGAAACAGAGGGAAGCATAGAAGTAAGGGAGGAGGCAATGGAGATGGAGAGGTGGAGGAAAGGGAGGAAACTATAGTAGGGAGAGAAGGGAGAGAAGTCAAGGAGAAGTAGGAAGTGGAGGAAACAATAGTAGGGAGAAAAGGGAGGAGAGAGGAAGGAATCGGAGGAAAGTATAGGAAGGGGAGAGACATTGAAGAGAGGAGAGGTGGAGGGGAAGGAGGAAACTATAGTAGGGAGAAAAGGGAGGAGAGAGGAAGGAATCGGAGGAAAGTATAGGAAGGGGAGAGACATTGGAGAGAAGGAGAGGTGGAGGGAAGGGAGACAATGGAGGGAGGGGAAAGACACTGTAGAGGAGAGGAAGGGAGACAGTGGAGGAAAGATAGAAGTAAAGGGAGAGACATCGGAGAGAGAGAGAGAGAGAGAGAGAGAGAGAGATGGGATGTTTCGAAGGTAGTAAACATCAAGTACAATATTAATCTTCTCCTCCTGTTGTGGCGCCTTGAGATTAATTAAGATGGAAGCTGGAGAGGCGGAGGAGGGAAAGGGAGAGGGAGGGAGCGAGCGAGAAAAGGTTGGAAGGCAGAATCTTAGACGCGGTAAATTCTTGCACTCTTGGGTGATGTTAATTTGGGATAGCGTCTTAGTTTGCTGCTTCTTCTACCTTCCTACATCGCTGCCTCCACCACCACCACCACCACCACTACCACCACCTCCACCACCAACAACAACTCCACCACCACTACCAACACCACCAACATCAACACCGACACCACCTCCACCACCACTACCACCACCACCAACATCAACACCGACACCACCTCCACCACCACTACCACCACCACCAACATTAACACCGACACCACCTCCACCAACACCACTACCAACACCACCAACACCTCCAACACCACCACCAACAACAACAGCAACTCCACCGTCAACACCACCACCAACTCTACCATCAACACCACCTCCAACACCACCACTAACAGCAACACCACCTCCACCACCACCACCACTACTAACACCACCACCACCTCCAACACCACCACCAACAACAACAACAACTCCACCATCAACACCAACACCACAACACCACCTCCTCCACCACCACCACCACTAACAGCAACACCATCACCACCACCACCACCACCACCAAGAAAAGCAATATAACACCACCAACACCACCATCATCACCACCTTGAATTGCACCACCTCCATCAACACCACCACCACCAACAACAACAATAGGACTGGTGTTTCCGTCTTACCATGTTTCCTTCTCCTCCTCTTCCTCCTCCTCCTCCTCCTTCTCCTTCTCCTCCTCCTCCTCCTTTGTATGTAATTATAAGTAAATGTTTTAAGTGTTTCAAATCTTTCCATTTCCATCTCCATTAGAACACTTTACCTCCCTCTCCTTTCCTCTCCTCCCTTGCTCTCCTCCTATCTCCCATCTCCTCCACTCTCTTGCAATCCTTTTTCTCTCCTCTGTTGCCTCTTTCCGCCCTTCTTGCTTCACTCCCACGAAGAGTAACAACGGATAGGAGTATCACTGACGAAGCCCAATACTCTTCATGATCTGTGTGGCTTCCTAATCTGTCTGGATCCTACATGATTAAGACTTTCTCGTAACTTGTCTCTCATCCCCCGCCGCCTACATCTAGTCTCGTCCCCGCCGCCTCCAGACACGTATAGATAACCAGGGCACTTTCTCCGTCAGCGCCAGTACCGTTATAAGCTGTATCGTCCGCCATATGCATCGTTAACTTAATCTACCGTCATGATTAAGACTTTCCCGTAACTTGTCTCTCATCCCTCACCGCCGCCTGTGTCTAGTCTCGTCCCCGCCGCCTCCAGACACGTATAGGTAACCAGTGTACTTTCCCAGTCAGCGCCAGTACCGTCATAAGCTGTATCGTCCGCCATATGCATCGTTAACTTAACCTACCGTCAGAAATACAGCTAGTCTACATGTCATAAGATTCCCACCATCACCAACTTCTTTTTCCTCCCTTCTTCCATTCCTCTATTCTCTCCCTTCCTTTTTCCTTCTTCCCTTTGAGCAATGTTTTATTTTTCTCTTCCTCTCCTCCCTCTCTCTCTCTCTCTCTCTCTCTCTCTCTCTCTCTCTCTCTCTCTCTCTCTCTCTCTCTCTCTCTCTCTCTCTCTCTCTCTCTCTCTCTCTCTCTCTCCATCTCTCTCTGGTACATGGTTTCTCTCTCTCTCTCACTCTCTCTCTCTCTCTCTCTCTCTCTCTCTCTCTCTCTCTCTCTCTCTCTCTCTCTCTCTCTCTCGAATACGAAATGCGCGGCGTTAAACTCAAAAGCGTTCAATGCGTCAAAGACTTGGGGGTCAAAATCGCGTCAAACCTCAAATTCTCACAGCAATGCATCGATGCAGAAAATAAAGCGAACAGAATGTTGGGCTTCATTAAAAGAAACTTTGTATTCAAGAATAAAGATGTAATACTCGCTCTACAACAGTTTAGTCAGACCCCACTTGGAATATGCGGTACAGTTTGGTCTCCCCACTATGCGATATTGCTAAATTAGAAGGTGTTCAGCGTCGGGCAACGAAAATGATCCCTTCCTTGCGCAACAAATCCACGAAGAAAGGCTTTCTACCCTTAACATGTTCTCTTGAGAAACGTCGCCTCCTCGAATGTTTTAAAATACTTAATGGTTTCACGAATGTAGACAGATCAACATTGTTTATGATCGATGACACTTTGCGCACGAGGAACAATGGCGTAAAACTCAGATGTAGACAAGTAAATTCAGACTGCACCAAATTTTTCTTCACCAACGTTGTAGTGCGAGAATGGAATAAGCTTCCACCATCAGTGGTCCAGTGTAACACGATTGACTCCTTCAAAAATAAGCTCGACCGTCACTTCCTTCAACTTAATATCAACTAGAGTAGAAATGCAACGTTTTGGAGTCTTCTGATTAATGTAAAATCACGACAGACCACCTAGTCTGGACCATTCTGATTTTCTATGTAAATCTATGTAAATTCTCTCTCTCTCTCTCTCTCTCATTTTTTTTTTTTTATTTAAACGTGTTCAGTACATTAGTACATGGCAGTATTATTTGTCTATGCTAAAGTTCCCCCGACCGTTGGGGAGCTATTTAAAAACTTCGATTATATTATACAATTATTATACAATATATTATAAAATTATATATATACATATTTACGTTGTTCCACCACACCACCGCTGCGATGGGCGTTGCTCAGCACCGTTCTCGTGCTGCGCTCAGACCTCCTCCAGGTAGCCCTCAGGTCCGGGCAGCGACGCGGCGACGGTGCTCCAGGCTATTCAGCTGGTTCGTGGCTGGTCTTGCCCTTCCTTCGTGTGGGTGTTGTTGTTGTTGTTGTTGTCGCTGTGTCTCCCACTGGCTCGGTCGGTGGTGCTGGGTGCCGTTGATGAGGCGTTCAGCCCTCCTCTGCACCTTGTCTAGCAGGTTGAGGTGGCAGCGGGCGCTGGCCATCCAGGTGAGCGGTGCATACTCCATCACTGGACGGACTTGTGCCTTATAGAGGGTGTTCAGGCCTTCAGCATCGAGGAGGTTCTTCATGCGGCGCAGGAGGTTCACCTTCTGGGAGGCTTTTTGCGCCACCCTTTCAAGGTGACGGTCAAACCGCAGCTGGGAGTCCACCTCCACGCCCAGGATGTCGACGCTGGACTGCAGAGGGATGGTGTCATTCCCGAATCTCAGTCTGCCGTGGAGTTGCCTCGCGTCCTCCCGAGAACGTGATATTACCATGGCCTGGGTTTTGTCAGGGGCAAACCTGACTTGCCACCTCTTTCCCCAGGCCATTATGTCTGCCAACTGTCTGTTGACGGACTCTATCACGTCCTGGGCTTCCTCCCTCTTGTATGTTTCTCTCTCTCTCTCTCTCTCTCTCTCTCTCTCTCTCTCTCTCTCTCTCTCTCTCTCTCTCTCTCTCTCTCTCTCTCTCTCTCTCTCTCTCTCTCTCTCTCTCTCTCTCTCTCTCTCTCTCTCTCTCTCTCTCTCTCTCTCTCTCTCTCTCTCTCTCTCTCTCTCTCTCTCTCTCTCTCTCTTCTGATACAATATTCTCCCTCCTCAACCTTCCTCATCTTTTTATTTTCTCCCTTTTTATTCTCTCCCTTTTTTTGCCTCCCCTTCTGCAGGATTATTTCTCACACTCGTTATTCTTTTTTTTTTCTTTTTTGCTACACTCAACATTTTTGGGCAGAGTGGCTTTTTTTCTCTTTTCTTTTCTTTCTCTTTTAAAATTTTACTCGCTATGTTGTTTTGTTTAAGTCTTTTTAGCTTTGTTTTGTTTAGGGGGAGTCAATTTTATTTTATTTTTCCTTTTTTTTCTATCTCGTGTTTCCTCGCTATTTGATTTTCCTCTCCGCTCTCCCTCCCTCCTTTCCTCCCTCCTTCTTTCCTCCCTTCCTTCCCTCCCTCCCTCCCTCGTTTCCTCCCTCCCTCTTTCCTCCCTTCCTTCCCTCCCTTCTCTCATCTTCACTTTCTTCCTTCCATCCCTCCCTCCTCATTTTCCTCTCTTCCTTCTCTCTTCTCTTCTCTCATCTTCTCAGCTTTCTTCCTTCCCTCCCTCGTTTCCTCCCTCCCTCTTTCCTCCCTTCCTTCCCTCCCTTCTCTCCTCTTCACTTTCTTCCTTCCCTCCCTCGTTTCCTCCCTCCTCCTTTCCTCCCTTCCTTCTTCACTCCCTTCTCTCATCTTTTCAGCTTTCTTCCTTCCCTCCCTCCCTCTCTCCCTCTCTTTCTTCCCTCCCTTCTCTCATCTCCTACACTTTCTCTCCTCCCTTTTTCTCTCCCTTAACCACTTTACATTCCTTTCCTCCCTTCTCCCTTCTTTTTCTCCTCCCTTGCTTTCCTTCTCTCTACATCCCTTTCTCCATTCCTCCCTTCTTCCCTTCCTTTCCTCCTCCTTTACTTGCCTTTCTCCTGTCTACCATCTACATTCAGACGTATGCTTCTCTCTCTCTCTCTCTCTCTCTCTCTCTCTCTCTCTCTCTCTCTCTCTCTCTCTCTCTCTCTCTCTCTCTCTCTCTCTCTCTCTCTCTCTCTCTCTCTCTCTCTCTCTCTCTCTCTCTCTCTCTCTCTCTCTCTCTCTCTCTCTCTCTCTCTCTCTCTCTCTCTCTCTCTCTCTCTCTCTCTCTCTCTCTCTCTCTCTCTCTCTCTCTCTCTCTCTCTCTCTCTCTCTCTCTCTCTCTCTCTCTCTCTCTCTCTCTCTCTCTCTCTCTCTCTCTCTCTCTCTCTCTCTCTCTCTCTCTCTCTCTCTCTCTCTCTCTCTCTCTCTCTCTCTCTCTCTCTCTCTCTCTCTCTCTCTCTCTCTCTCTCTCTCTCTCTCTCTCTCTCTCTCTCTCTCTCTCTCTCTCTCTCTCTCTCTCTCTCTCTCTCTCTCTCTCTCTCTCTCTCTCTCTCTCTCTCTCTCTCTCTCTCTCTCTCTCTCTCTCTCTCTCTCTCTCTCTCTCTCTCTCTCTCTCTCTCTCTCTCAGCCACGGACGAGACTTTTGCCATCTAAACCCCTTCCTCCGATTGCCGATCCTCTTTTGTTTTTTTGTTTTGTTTTTGTTTTTCTCGACCCCTTTCTGTCTAACGCCCTATTCTGTACCTCTATGGTGTGTCCGTTTTCTCTTTCTTTCTTTATTCTCTCTCTCTCTCTCTCTCTCTCTCTCTCTCTCTCTCTCTCTCTCTCTCTCTCTCTCTCTCTCTCTCTCTCTCTCTCTCTCTCTCTCTCTCTCTCTCTCTCTCTCTCTCTCTCTCTCTCTCTCTCTCTCTCTCTCTCTCTCTCTCTCTCTCTCTCTCTCTCTCTCTCTCTCATTTTTTTTTTCTGTTATGTGAATGTAAAAGTGTCAATATGTTTGTTTGAGACATATTTATTAAGAGAGAGAGAGAGAAAAAAACTTAGATTTTATTCAACTTCAATATGCTTTCGCTTTCATCCTCCTCCTATTCCGTAGTATCCAACTCTTCCTCCTCCTCCTCCTCCTCCTCCTCCTCCTCCTCCTCCTCCCCTTCGCTCTATTTTTTTACGGTCTTTCATTTCGTATTATGGTTCCTTTGTACTTGGCTTTTATCTTTTGCCTTCATTGTTTTTATTTGTTTTTTTTAGTGTTTATTTTTATTTCCTTCTCTTCCCCCTCTCATTCGTTTCCCTCTCCTCTTTCAGTCCTCTTCATGCCCCTCTTTCCGCTCGCTCCTTGCTCATATTTCTACTGTTCTCTCGCTCTCTATCTCTCTTTCTTTTTCTTTTTCACTCTCTCTCTCTCTCTCTCTCTCTCTCTCTCTCTCTCTCTCTCTCTCTCTCTCTCTCTCTCTCTCTCTCTCTCTCTCTCTCTCTCTCTCTCTCTCTCTCTCTCTCTATCTCTCTCTATCTCTCTCTCTCTCTCTCTCTCTCTCTCTCTCTCTCTCTCTCTCTCTCTCTCTCTCTCTCTCTCTCTCTCTCTCTCTCTCTCTCTGTCTCTCTCTCTCTCTCTCTCTCTCTCTCTCTCTCTCTCTCTCTCTCTCTCTCTCTCTCTCTCTCTCTCTCTCTCTCTCTCTCTCTCTCTCTCTCTCCTCTCTCCTCTCTCCTCTCTCCTCTCTCCTCTCTCTTCTCTCTTCTCTCTTCTCTCTCTCTCCAACCCTCTCTCTCTCTCTCTCTCTCTCTCTCTCTCTCTCTCTCTCTCTCTCTCTCTCTCTCTCTCTCTCTCTCTCTCTCTCTCTCTCTCTCTCTCTCTCTCTCTCTCTCTCTCTCTCTCTCTCTCTCTCTCTCTCTCTCTCTCTCTCTCTCTCTCTCTCTCTCTCTCTCTCTCTCTCTCTCTCTCTCTCCTACTCGACTTATTTTGTATTTTTTGCTTTCTCTCTCTTTCTCTTCTTCCCCTTCCTTTCTCTCTTTCTTCTCCTTCTTTCCTCTTGTATTTTCTCTCTTTAGTTATTTCCTTCTCCTTCACTTCTCTTTCCCTTTCCACATTTTTCAACTTTTTCTTCTGTATTTCCTTTCTCCTTCACTTCTCTTTCCTCTTTCCACTTTCATCATCATTTCTCTTAAGCATTCCCTTCTCCTTCTCTTTTCTCCCCTTTCCACTTATTTCCACTTTTCAACGCTCCCTTCACCTCCACTTCCCTTTCCCCACTTTTATCCACTTTTGTTCAGTATTCCCTTCTTCGTGCCGGCCTATAGGATCGCGTTGCACCTCTCCACTCACTCCACTCCCTTCTGTTCCTCTCATTTTACCTCCCTTCCACTCCTCCCTTTTATCCCTTTGCGTCCATTCCCGCCCTTTCGTGCCGGTACAGAATCGCTTCCAACCTCCCCACCCGCTTATACATTCTTCTTTCTTTCTTTTCTTTCTTTCTTTCTTTCTTTTTGTCTTTCTCTCCTGTTCTCAGTCTCCCGCCCACCCACATCTCGTTTTCTTTCTCCCTACCTCTTCCCGTTTTCTATGTTCTCGTTTTCTGTTTTCTTTCTTCCCTCTTTCCTTTTTTCTCGTTTTCTTTCTCGTTTTCTGTCTCTTTTCTTCTTTCCCGTTTTCTTTCTTCCAGTGTTGGTCGGCTTAAACGTAGGACTAAGGTAACCGGTGTCGCGTATACTATTCCATTCCGTTGTATAGTGGTTAGGAAATACTTTAAAATGAGATCGGATTTTAAGGAGCATTCTTTTTCTTTGTGTGTGTGTGAGTATGTGTTTGTTTGTACTTGTTTTATTCTGGTTAGGTCCTGATGTAAGGTAGTTTCGGAAAGGGATGACGCTTAAAATATCTCGCATAAGAGTTTTACAGCGTGTTGAATATGAAAAAAAGAGACTAACGTACCAGCTCAATTTCCTTATAATGTGTCGAGCTCTGGGATCGTCGCAAAGGGACGGCTGATGAACCTCACTTCTCTTGTTCACGAATAATCTGCTGAATGAACGATTTTGCTGACGACGAGAGTTAGATAATCGCCTTAATCTCGGTCAAATTGCGCAGCCTCAGACAAGGTGGGGACGTGAAGGGGATCAGCTGTAAGTAGCGGGCTTTTTTTATTTTTTCATTATTGTTTTCTTTATTTTACGCTCTTGCACTGTCTCCTCTGCTGTAAAAAAAATATTACTAAATCTTTTGACGCTCAAGCCTATTCATTTAATAAGGATTTCGTAGGATTTCTGGGCATTTCATGTGTAGTTTTGTGCCCCTGGTGGTAGTTTGACCCTTCTTCTGTAACATGAACGTTAAAATACACTCAATGAAACCCGATTAATCTCCTTTTCGGCCTGTGGAAATAGTTGATGTGAGAGGCGGAAGCGTCTTAAAGTACCGTCCAAGCCTCAGCGAAGTGCCGCCGCCTCAGCCCGGAGAAGCGCCTCATAGCGGGGCCGCCGAGCCGATGCCGCGCGGGGCAGAATCTTGGCTAGTAATACCGCGAGGTCAGTGGTCTGAACCGCGACCTCTGTGACCCGAGTCTAGATACGGCACATAAAGCTCTAAATACCGAGCCAATGATAATAAACAGCAAACACGACATATTTCCCCATCCTTGTGAGATGTAATTGGGAGTGTAACAAGATGACGATTTTTTTTTTCAAATATATAAATACCGAGGTTTATGCTCTAGCACAGACTAAATAATAAGTCTTCCGTTTGGCCTGCACGCCGGCGTTCACGGCACGGCTGATGCTCCCTCCCGTCGCGGCGCCCATATTGACAGGTTCCAGGAAGCCGTTCCGCGCACAAAGAACCCGTCACTGGGGCTTCCTCGGGGAATAGTACTTTGAAATGTTTTGGAAATCTCACAACAAAACAAGAGTTTGTGAACTATTTACACGATTAAGTGATGTGATGGCGAATCGGCGCAGGATGACGATCAAGCTCTGCAGTCAAATCAAATTGTATTTCATCAAATAATTATTTCCAGGGAATGAAATGAGCTCACTCGTCCCGTCATGAAATTTAATGGAAGTGAAACACCAGCCAAACAGTCGGCCGTCGACGCGTCGCTCGGGGTCGGCAGCCTCATCAGGATAAAATAAAAGAACAGATCATTTTGAGAGCCAGCAATGATTAGGTATTATATACATACATACAGAGAGAGAGAGAGACAGCAAAGGAAGCAGCTCAAGGGCAAAGAAAAAAATCCCAGCAGAAATAGACATCTCAGAAAGGACACTGGAGATGACAGTGCAGAGAGAGAGAGAGAGAGACAGAATCCGCAAGTTCGTCGTTCAAAGAGTAAAGATTTTTCCAGACTGTCAAAAGCGAATATTAGAACGAACAGAGACGTTTGGAAGAAATCTACGTCATACTGAAACACTATTAAGGAAGATGAAAACTTGTAAGCAAATGAAATACAGTTTTGCGGAACTCTTCAGCTGCAAAACGTCGAGCTGTCTGATTTTTTTTTAACCACTCTCTCTCTCTCTCTCTCTCTCTCTCTCTCTCTCTCTCTCTCTCTCTCTCTCTCTCTCTCTCTCTCTCTCTCTCTCTCTCTCTCTCTCTCTCTCTCTCTCTCTCTCTCTCTCTCTCTCTCTCTCTCTCTCTCTCTCTCTCTCTCTCTCTCTCTCTCTCTCTCTCTCTCTCTCTCTCTCTCTCTCTCTCTCTCTCTCTCTCTCTCTCTCTCTCTCTCTCTCTCTCTCTCTCTCTCTCTCTCTCTCTCTCTCTCTCTCTCTCTCTTCTTCTTCTCTAATCTTCTCTCTTCTTCTCTCTCTCTCTCTCTCTCTCTCTCTCTCTCTCTCTCTTCCTTCTTCTCCTTCTTCTTCCTCCTCTCCTCTTAGCTCTTCTTCCTCTTCCTCTTCCTCCCTCTACACACTACCTCTTCTTTTTTTTTCTTTCTCTTCCCTTTTCTTCTCTTCCTCCTCCTCCATCCACTCTCTCTCCATTAACTCTTGATTATGTGCTTGATTCTTCTCTTCTTCCTCTCCTTCTTCTTCCCCTCTTCCTGCTTCTTCTTCTCTCCCTTCTCTTGTCTTCGCTTTCTGACTTTTCTTCCTGTTCCTTCTCTCCTTCTCCTCTTCGTTCTCTTCCTCCTTCTCCTGTTTTCTCTTCCTTCTCCTTTTCCTTCTTTTTCGTATTCCCTTCTTCTTCCTCCTTCTCCTTCTTCTTTCTCTTCTTCTCCTCCTCCTCCTCCTCCTCCTCCTCCTCCTCCTCCTCCACCGACTCCGACTCCTCCTTCTCCAGCTTGTCTTTGCTTCCCCATCCTTCACCAAATGCTCTCTCTCATCCTGCTCAAAGTCTTCCTCCTCCTCCTCCTCCTCCTACTTCTCCTACTCTTCCTCGTCTTCTTCCTCTTCTTCATCCTCACCACGCGCTCTTCCTCAGTCTCTCCTTCCTCCTCCTCCTCCTCCTCCTACTTCTCCTTCTCTTCCTCGTCTTCTCCCTCTTCTTCATCCTCACCACGCGCTCTTCCTCAGTCTCTTCTTCCTCCTCCTCCTCCTCCTCTTCTACTCTTCCTCGTCTTCTTCCTCCTCCTCTTCCTCAGTCTCCTCCTCCTCCTCCTCCTCCTCCCTACGGCTTCCTCGGGGACTGGCTCGGTTCCTGAGTGCCCTAAAGCTTATAATTAGCGTCAAACATGCTCGCGCTGCCCCCGTCGGTCCCCCGAGGGTCAGCCACCGTCCCGGCACGTTACTGGCCAAAGAGTAGCCTCCTGAAGGTCGTTAGGGGACGGCTGCACTCCTTCCTTCACTCCTTCCTTCTTTCCTCCCTTCGTGTTCCTCTTCTTTCATTTATTCAGTACTTCCTTCTTCTTTGCCTTCGCGTTTCCAGTATCTTTAGTTCTTAGTGTTCCTGTTTTTCCTTCCCTCCTTCCTTCTTTCCTTCACTCCTTCCTTCCTTCTTCCCTTCGTGTTCCTCTTCTTTCATTCATTCAGTGCTTCCTTCTTCTTCTTTGCCTTCCTTTCCAGTATCTTCAGTTCTTGCTGTTCTTGTTTTTCCTTCCCTCCTTTCTTCCTTCTTTCAGTCCTTCCTTCCTTCATTGCTTTCTTTTTCTTTCTTCTCTTCTTCCTTCTTCTTCTTTTTCCTTTGCAGTGTCCTTATTTCTTCCTGTTCTTATGTTTCCTTCCCTCCTTCCTTCCTTCCTTCAGTCCTTCCTTCCTTCAGTGCCTTCTTCTTTCTTCTCTTCTTCCTTCATTCGTTCCCCGCCCTTCTTCCTCTCCTCCGTCTTTAGTTCTTCCTCTCTTTATTCTTTCTTCCTTCTTTCCTTCAGTCCTTCTTCCCTCCTTCCTTCTTTCCTTCAATGCCTTCTTCTCCTTTCCCCTCTTCTTCCTTCTTTCGTTCCCCGCCCTTCTTCCTTTCCTCCATCTTTAGTTCTTCCTCTCTTTATTCTTTCTTCCTTCCCTCCTTCTTCCCTTCATCTCTTCCTTCAATGCCCTCTTCTTCCTCCTTCTCATGGGTCTTTCCTATTTCTTTCTTTCATTTCTTATCATCACATTTCTTTCTTTTCCTTATTCTTCCTCTCTTTTCCTTCCTTCTCCTTCTTAATCATGTCTTCCTTCCCTCCTTCCTTCTCCCTCATTCTTCCTTCCCCTCCTTTTCTCTCCTTTATCACGTCTCCTTCATTTTCTTAATTTATCGTTCACTCTTTTTTCAGATTCTTTATTCTTCCTCTTTGTTCTCCTCCTCCTCTTCCTCTTCCTCCTCCTTCTCCTCCTTCTTCTCCTTTTAATATGTTTTCCTTCCCGTCTTTCCTGCTCTCATTTCATCATTTTCACCTTCCTCTTCCTTATCCTCCTCCTCCTCCTTCTTACATCATGATCTCCTCCTCCTCCTCCTCCTCCTCCTCCTTCATTCCCTCCTCTTCCCTCCTTCGGTTGAGTCTTCCATAAAGTCTTCGTTTCCTCCTTACCTCACCTCTTCTTCTTCTTCTTCTTCTTCTTCTTCTTCTTCTTCTTCTTCTCTCTTTCGTTCCTCCATTTCTCTCGTTTTTCTTCCACTTCTTCCTTTTCCCTCCTTTTCACCAAACAGTTCCTTCTCCTCCCTTTCCTTCCTCCTCCTTCTATTCCTTCTCCATTTACCTCTCTCTTCCCTTCTCTCTCCATCTCTCTCTTTATCTCCTGTTTCCCCTCCATCTATTTCCTCTCAGTTATCCCTCTCTTCCTCTATCTCTCTCTTTCTTATCTTATCTTATGTGTCTTTCTTTCTCCTCCTAATTATTTTTTCTTCTCTCTCTCTTCCATTTTCTCTTTTATGCACGACCGCTTCCTTCATCTCCTTCCCTTCCTTCCTCTTCTCTTGTTTACTTAATTATTGCTATCACGGCTTCCCTTCCTCCTTTCTTTCCCTTCTTTATCCCTCTCCCTCTCTTCATCTTCTATTTCATCTCTTCCCTTCTTCCTTCATTTTTTTTTCTACTCCTTTTCTTTCTTCACCTTCTACTTCTTCTTCGTTTCTTTCCTTTCTCTCTCTCTCTCTCTCTCTCTCTCTCTCTCTCTCTCTCTCTCTCTCTCTCTCTCTCTCTCTCTCTCTCTCTCTCTCTCTCTCTCTCTCTCTCTCTCTCTCTCTCTCTCTCTCTCTCTCTCTCTCTCTCTCTCTCTCTCTCTCTCTCTCTCTCTCTCTCTCTCTCTCTCTCTCTCTCTCTCTCTCTCTCTCTCTCTCTCTCTCTCTCTCTCTCTCTCTCTCTCTCTCTCTCTCTCTCTCTCTATCTCTTTCTCTCTCTCTCTGTCTCTCTCTCTCTCTCTCTCTCTCTCTCTCTCTCTCTCTCTCTCTCTCTCTCTCTCTCTCTCTCTCTCTCTCTCTCTCTCTCTCCTTCATTACCTCCTTCCTCACTTCCTCTGTTTTTTTCTTTCTCTCCCTTCCTTTATTCCAATTCCTCCTTCTTCCTCTCTTCCTTCCTTCTCTCTATTCCCTCATTCTCTCTCTTTTCATTTTGTATTTTATTTCTACCTTTCTCTCCTCAACCTTTTTTTCTTTTTTTGTTTTTGTTTTATTCCATCAGTCCTTGTTTGCCTTGTTTTCCTTCCTTCTTTCCTTCTTTCCCTCCTTCCTTCCTTCCTTCCTTCCTTCCTTCCTTTCCGCTTTCAGTCCTATTTGTTCAGTTATTCGGGTATTCCTTCTATCTTTCCCTCCTTCCTTCCTTCTTCCCTTTCTTACATTTTTCATCTCTTTCTTCCTTCCTCTATTTCTTATTTACTTTGCTTTCTTTTATTTATTTATTCCTTCCTTCTTTCTTTCTTTCTTTCTTTCTTTCTTCCTGTCGTGTTTTTCTTCCTTCCTTCCTTCCTTCCTTTCTTCCTTCCTTTCTTTCTTTCCTTCTTATCTGTTTTCCTTCCTTCCTTCCTTCCTTCTTTCTTTCCTTCTTTCTTTCTTCCTTCCTGTCCTGTTTTTCTTCCTTCCTTCCTTTCTTCCTTTCCTTCTTATCTGTTTTCCTTCCTTCCTTCCTTCCTTCTTTCTTCCTTCCTGTCCTGTTTTTTCTTCCTTCCTTCCTTTCTTCCTTCCTTCTTTCCTTTCTTCCTTCCTTCCTTCTTCTCCTTCCTTCCTTCCTTCCTTCCTTCTTCCTCCATATTTCCTCTCCTGCTTCAACCCTTACCATTGTCATTCAATTTTTTCCCTTCCTTCCCTCCTCTCTCTCTCCCTCTCTTTCCTTCCTTCCTTGTTTTCTTCCTCTCCTTCCTTCTCTCTTAACCTCTCCTCCGTCACGTCCTTCTTTCCTCCTCCTCCTCCTCCTCCTCTTCCTCCTCCTCCTCCTCCTCCTCTTCTTCCTTTTTCCTTTTATCTCCTTCCCTCCTCCTTGTTTTATGTGTCATTCTCGCTTCCTGCCCTCTCTTCTCACCTTCCTCTCCTCTTCTTCTTCCTCTTCTTCCTCTCTTCCTTCCTTCCTTCCGTTCTTCGTTTATAAGTCCACCTGCCTTGTTATGCCTTTCTCTCTCCATTTTTTTCTTTCCTTTACTTTCTCTTTCCCTTTCTCTCCTCTTTCTGCCTCTCTTTTCCTTTTCTCTCCTCTCCTTTCCTTTCATTTCATTTCCTGTTATTTCCTTCTTTTCCTATCACCTTGTTCCTATCTCCCTTCCTTTCCCTTCCCTTTCCTTTCCCATCCCTTACTTTCCCTTCCCTTCCCTTTCCTTCCCTTCCTTCCCTTCCCTTCCTTCCCTTCCCTTTCCTTCCCTTCCCTCCCTTGCTCCTATTCCCCATTTCTTTATGCTCTCCCTCCCTCATTCCATTTAGAGAGCACGTAACAAAGGATGCAGATGAAGGAGGGAAAAAAAAGATCAAACTTCTAGACAAGGAAAATAAATGATAAAAATAAAAGGATGGAGAGAGGCGTGAGATAGGAAATGTTCGGGGCGGCGAGAAGAAGAAGAAGAAGAAGATGAAGAAGAAGAAGAAGAAGAAGAAGAAGAAGAAGAAGAGAGAGCATAAGCATGGGCGGTGTTTCTGGGGCTTGAGGAGGAAGCTAATTCATGCGAAAATATGATTAGTGAGAGAGAGAGAGAGAGAGAGAGAGAGAGAGAGAGAGAGAGAGAGAGAGAGAAAGGAACAGACAGCGAAGAGGCAGAGAGAGAGAGAGAGAGAGAGAACGGGAGATAAATCACAAGGGGTAGAGGAACGGCCCCCTGCCCCCCCCTCCCCAACACCCCCCCCCACACACACAGACAAAGGGAGACATTGGCAGACAGACAGACAGACACGTAGACAGTTAAGCCGATAGACAGACAGACAGACAGACAGGAGGAGGAGGAGAAGGAGAGGAAAACAAAAGAAAGAGATGGAGAAAAATTTATTCAGAGGAGCAAAATTGAATATAAAAAATAATAGGAAGAAAACGAATAGTGAGTGGAGGAGGAGGAAGAGAAGGAGGAAGAGGTGGAGGAAAAAATGGAGGAGGAGGAGGTGGTGGAGGAAAGAGAGGAGGAAAACTGTGTCAGGACGAAGGAAGAAACTGACGCTGGAACATAATTTACTTCACAGGAAAGACAAAATTTACGAGCGTGCATGTATACTTTCCTCCTCCTCCTCCTCCTCCTCCTCCTCCTCCTCCTCCTGATGCTGTTTCTGCTCCTCCTGCTTCCTCTGTTTCTGCTGCACTGGTATATAGCGACGGTAGAAGAAGCAGGTTGTTCTCTGTCTCTCTGTCTATCTCTCTGTCTTTCTCTCTCCTCCTCCTCCTCCTCCTCCTCCTGATGCTGTTTCTGCTCCTCCTGCTGCCTCTGTTTCTGCTGCACTGGTATATAGCGACGGTAGAAGAAGCAGGTTGTTCTCTCTCTCTCTCTCTCTCTCTCTCTCTCTCTCTCTCTCTCTCTCTCTCTCTCTCTCTCTCTCTCTCTCTCTCTCTCTCTCTCTCTCTCTCTCTCTCTCTCTCTCTCTCTCTCTCTCTCTCTCTCTCTCTCTCTCTCTCTCTCTCTCTCTCTCTCTCTCTCTCTCTCTCTCTCTCTCGCTCTCTCTCTCTCTCTCTCTCTCTCTCTCTCTCTCTCTCTCTCTCTCTCTCTCTCTCTCTCTCTCTCTCTCTCTCTCTCTCTCTCTCACCCCCCCCCCCCCACACACACACACACACATCATCGTAGTCTATCAGCTATCTCGCCTAAATACAAATACTCACAAGCTTGTTGGTCATTACCGCGGGCAGTCAGCGGCGTACAGCCCATAAACCTCCTCGGCCGCGCGGTGGTCGATAAACATGCACTTGGAAGGCGAGGGAAAATGAGCCGCGGGTAACCTGGATGTCCTAGTCCTCCCCGGGGATTCAAAGGATGGCCCGAGGAGGAGGCGAGGTAACCACAGTATTGCTTAAGGCCCAAAGTCCGCCTCTAGTATTTGACTCCCGAGCACCGTCCGTCTATTTTTTCCCTTCCTTTTCTCTCTCTCTCTCTCTCTCTCTCTCTCTCTCTCTCTCTCTCTCTCTCTCTCTCTCTCTCTCTCTCTCTCTCTCTCTCTCTCTCTCTCTCTCTCTCTCTCTCTCTCTCTCTCTCTCTCTCTCTCTCTCTCTCTCTCTCTCTCTCTCTCTCTCTCTCTCTCTCTCTCTCTCTCTCTCTCTCTCTTTTCGGTCTTTGGAAATAGCTGATGTGAGAGGCGGGAGCGTCTGAAAATACCAGCCTTACCCTCCTTCCGATATTTTGTCACTTAGAGGCGGACTTAATTGTAACCTCACGTAACCTAACCTAACCTAACTTAACCTAACCTAACTTAACCTAACCTTTTTTTTTCAGACGCTCCCGCCTCTCACATCAGCTATTTCCAAAGACCGAAAAGGATATTAATAGCGTTGTGATTAATGTTATTTCCACGTTCATGTTACAGAAGCTTTGTCACACTACCACCAGGCTCAAAGAACTACCCCTGGAAATGCCCAAACTACCCGTGAAAGCGTAGTCGAAGTTGTGTTCTTGGGCCTTGAAAGGTTTAAAAATATGGCCAAGTCCCGGGCACGGAAGCGGAAGAGGAGGCGAGGAAGCTCCAGTGTGGCGGCGGGGCGCATCATCCAGTGACCGCCGCGAGCCGTAACTTCCTGATGGACATTGACGTTATGGAGGGGACGCGACGATGGGGGACATTTTATTTCCTAGACTCTCCACCCGGGGTCGTTTGGCGGCGTGGGAAGGGAGAGGCGAGCACTTCCGAACCCCCGAGGCCGGCTTTTGGTGGGGCGTGGATGAGATGGAAGGAGAGTTTTCAAAGATGCTTCTCCACTCGTATCTTTAAATATCCCGGTGAGTGGGGAGGCTGGGGAGGGAGAAGGAAGGAGTTAAGGAGAGGCAGGGAGAGGGATAGGCCTTCCTCGCCCCCTGCCTCCCTCACTCCCTGCCTCCCTCAATCCCTCCCTCGCCCCTTCCCCCTCGCCCCCTACCTTCCTCTTCCCCCTCCTACGACCCCTCCCTTGCCCCCTGGCCCTCTCTTCGCCCCCTGCCTCTCTCTTCCCCTGCCTCCCTCAACCCCTTCCTCGTCCCTTCCCCCTTGCCCCCTACCTCCCTCTTCCATTACCTAACCCCCTCCTACGATCCCTCCCTTGCCCCCTGCCTCTCTCTTCCCCTGCCTCCCTCACCCCCTGCCTCATTCAACCCCTCCCTCGTCCCTTCCTCCTCACCCCTACCTCCCTCTTCCCTTACCTCGCCCCCTCCTACGATCCCTCCCTTGCCCCCTGCCTCTCTCTTCCCCTGCCTCCCTCAACCCCTGCCTCCCTCAACCCCTCCCTGGCCCCTTCCTCCTCGTTCCGTTACTCCCTCTTCCCTTACCTCGCCCCCTCCTACAACCCCTCCCTTGCCCCCTGCCTCCCTCCTCCCCCCCCCTTCCCTCACCTTCTTTGATCTACTGCCCGGTAAAACACACGTCACCTTTCCTATACCATTCGGAGTCAGTGTGTTATTTATCCTTGCCTCCTTTAGTACTGTAATGAGCTATTTGAACTTGATAACTTCATTTTCTTTGGTTAATGTACAGTCACATTCAATACGTACAACTAAATCGATTTCACTCAGCTTAGTTTTATTCTAATACATTATTGTGGGTGGGTTGTTGTTGTTGTTGTTGTTGTTGTTGTTACAGCAAAGGAGACGGCTCAAGGGCAACAAAAAGAGTACAGAGAGGAAAAAAAGCCCGCTACTCACCGCTCCCATAATAGACAAAACTAAAGAGTGACCAGTAGAGAGGTCAATTTTGGGTGAATGCCTTTGATATTTCTCTTCCATGTTATACTTCAGTTAATCCACCTCCCGACAAGGCTTACAGTCACGTCCCAGCACTCAATAACACAATCCTATTACTAAGTTACAGGAGGTTTATGTCAATAGTATGTTCCCCAGGGCCTGTTTCTGCGTACGGCTCTCGCTCAAACGGTCACATAGTTTTTTATTTTTTTACTTCCCATGTTGCACCTGCATGGACGAGGTCGCTAATGAACGTGTGTTTTTGCCAAAGCACTCTGTTAAGGGCCCACATGACACTCGTTCTCCCCACGCTGCCTCGGCGGGACACACTCTGCCGCCGGGAACAACAGTGTCACGAGCCCATGACGCGGATGTTTTGACGCCGTTACGCACGTTTAGGACATTGAAATACATGTTGTTGTTGCGTGGTGTTGTTGTTGATGTGTTCGTTGTGTTGCGGGGATGTTGTTGTTGCTGTTATACCGAAGCTTCTTTTATGTATTTTTTTATCATTGTTTTTAGAGTCTCATAAGTTACTCCAGTCTCTTCTCTCTTCCTCTTTCTCTCTTTCTCTCTGTTTCTCTTTTTCTCTCTCTTTCTACCTACCAATTTCTCTCTCTCTCTCTCTCTCTCTCTCTCTCTCTCTCTCTCTCTCTCTCTCTCTCTCTCTCTCTCTCTCTCTCTCTCTCTCTCTCTCTCTCTCTCTCTCTCTCTCTCTCTCTCTCTCTCTCCCCCCCCCCCTTCCCCTCCCTCTCTCTCTCTCATTATCCCGCCATCACCATTAGCACTCAGCAAAACTCTCTCTCCACTTTTAATATCGACGAGTACATGTTATGCTTCGGGGGTCGAGACGATAAATACACCACCGATGTTTTCAGAAGCCGCCTCCCCGCGCACCTCAAAAAAAAGGAGACGGGCGGGGCGGGGCGGGGCGCGGCGGCATTCTAAATAAAGTATAACACACTCGCACACACAAAAACTAGTCACCGGAAATTGAACACGAGGAGCTCTATAGGGAAATCCTCTCCGTACGAACAGATTTTTCCGCTCTCGGTAAAGAAACCCTGATTGTTACAACGCATGAAACATTGGCGAAGATAGGGGAACGAACGCATATATAGGATAAGGTAAGGTAGGGAAGGGTAGGGTAGGGCGGGTGGCTGGGGGAGGGACCAGATATATACGGTAAGGTAAGGTTGGGTAGCGCTGGGGCAGGCAGGGTAGGGCGGGTGGCTAGGCGGGTACGTTATGGTAGGGTAGGAAGGGAAGGGAAGGGAGGGTGGTAGGGGTGGAAGGGTAACTGTTCTATCGGCGCGCGTTTAATAGACACGTGTTCTGATTTTATTCACTTGTACTTCAATTCCAGAGGCTATTTCGCGATACCGGTTCAC
>NC_066542.1:5117162-5179662 GCF_024679095.1 Eriocheir sinensis | reverse complement strand
CCCTCCCGCTTTTCCCCTCAATAGCAATCCATCGTACTTCTGAGGGAAAGATTAATCCAACCTTTCCTCCCCCTCCCTTTTTCTTCCTCACCATCAATCCATCGTACTGCAAAGGGAAAGACTAGGCCAACTTTTCCTCCTCCTCCTCCTCCCTCTTTCTTCCCTCAATATCAACCCACCGTCCTGTCTCTCTACACTATATAGTTCGCTGTGTTGTGGGGAAGTTGTTATTGCTGTTATATTGGAGCTTCTTTTTTGTAATATTCTTTTTATCATTGTTATTAGAGTCTCAAGGTACTCCAGTCTCTTCTCGCTCCCTCTTTCTCTCTCTTATAGTTTTTTTTACAGTTTGTCGTGTCTCAGGCAGAGCAGTTTTTGTTTAATGTTTGCCTCCCGAACAGGCGCGCACCGAGGCTTACAGTGGACTTCATAATCAAGTAAAACTGTTCCCGCGCGTCTCTCACTTAGCGCCAGCCTGATAATTATTGTTGGGAATTGTTTTTTTCGCGGAAGAATTAAATTTTCCTTGTCGTTCATCTATCACTGTGTCCGGGGCATTGTGTTTGTTTGTCTGTCTGTTTGTGTAAGTGTGTGTGTGTGTGTGTGTGTGTGTGTGTGTGTGTGTGTGTGTGTGTGTGTGTGTGTGTGTGTGTGTGTGTGTGTGTGTCAATCATTCAGACTCTCTCTCTCTCTCTCTCTCTCTCTCTCTCTCTCTCTCTCTCTCTCTCTCTCTCTCTCTCTCTCTCTCTCTCTCTCTCTCTCTCTCTCTCTCTCTCTCCTCGGGTCACAAAACTAATACATTATCCTTCACTATTCTTGGTTTCCACTGACTGAATGTAATATGAGTTGTGTCGTGAAGGGGAATGCGCGGCGAGGGATATATTTAGCCGCCGCGTGACCGTGACCTTTGTCTGGTTTGCAGTGCACCCGGCGATCCGCTGTCACGCTCGAGGCCGCGCGCTGGAGCCTCGGCCGCGCTGAAGACGACGATCCTCAGCGAAGAGACGAAAGGTGATGGAGAAAATCGCCACCTGCTCGGGCACTGCTTCACACACTCCTCTACACTTGTTTCCCTGTGCCCCGGCGACACTCCCAGCAGGTATGACAAGTTAGCAGAGACATCCAGGCAGCAGAGTACAATCAGTAAAGCAGGCAAAAATTAGGTATGCTGTAATTTACTCGTCATTAGTATAAAACGTTGTTCCTCTGTGATGTGTTGTGATGATATGAAATGTCGACGAGCAAATATATCAAAAGAGGCTTAAACTAATGTTTGTAAAAAGTTCAAAAAATATAAACTGTGACATTTGTGTGGAGACAAAAGGATAGACACGACTCCTGTCGACACCGATTTTCCGCTCCTGAAACGAATATTTGCACTGCGCCGAGCCGCTGAGCCGACACGCGGCGGCGGGCTGTCGGGGCAACAATGAGTCTTCTAATTATAGGCCGTCACAGGTATGGTGAGAACCCTGATTAGTCAAGCCCGGCGGCCGTTCATTGTTGCTACTAAAATTGCAGTACGCGTACGTATGTAATCATTTATAAATTTATTTTTTTAGAGAAACTTCATTAACAAGTATTTTGAATACTGAGAGTTTTAATTACAAAATCATTTTCATTACAATATTTTCTTTGGCGCCGCGCTGTGACAAACCTTTCAAGTGAACAGGAAGTATCAGGCTGACAAAATATGACGTTCAAGGCTTCATTTAATTACAGCGAGTGAAAAGCCAGTCGGGGGAGGCTCGCCCGCCGGATATAACGTTACCAGGCACGGTGGCCAGCGGGCGGTACAGGGGCGGCGGCGAGGGAGGCGGGGGCGGGAGGAACAGGAGCAAGGCCTCGACGCTGACTGTTCAACAAGTGTACATACCACAAAGCTATCTATATTCATCACCTCGGGGACGTATGATTGAAGGGAGACAACGTGAGAGGTGAGGGAGGCACCAAGGGAGGTAGGAGGGGAAGGAAAGAGGGAGGGAGAGGGCTGCATGCATGTGTGACGGGAATTGGGTCGTGAGTTTGCGCTTGGCGGCACCGGCGTGAAGGACGAAGATGGATTAGATTACCTGAAGGTTGTCTGTTGGGAAGAGTGAGTTAAAGAACCGTAAAGTGATTGAAGGCTCAAGCAAGAAGCGAAGGAGCTGAGTGAATATGTATGAGGGAGAATTTGCAGCTGTCCCTAGAAGCTGTGTTGACAGAAGCACGAGAGAGACACACCACGCAAACAACAGGCGGCATCGTAGAGGAGAGAATGGGAGGGTCTGACCTCTCTTTTGGCCTCTCGTTCCGTTTTCTTTCACTGGAGCAACGTCTACTGGGCCTTTTTCTCCCCGTTTTCTGTTTCTTGCCTCTGAGCTGCCTCCCTTGTAGTAAAGAAAGGAAAGAATTGTAGCAAGCGGTGCAGGACATGATCGTGGCGTTACCGTTGCAGGAACACGACTGGATTCTTTGCTACTTCGACTCTTGTAGGATATAGTTTTTATATGGGCGGCGAGGGAAGCAAAGAAGAACAGTCAGAAAAGGCATATACTCGTAGTCTTAGGAAGCGAAAAATCATATCAGACTAGGCAAATATACTGTTAGGAAGTGAAATACTGGATTGAAAATGGAGAATATAGTCATAGGCGAGGGAAATACATCAGTAACATAACCCCAAGAAAAAACATCAAAGAGGGCATATACTCGTAGTCTTAGGAAGCGAAGAATCATATCAGACTAGGCAAATATACTGTTAGGAAGTGAAATACTGGATTGAAAATGGAAAATATAGTCATAGGCGAGGGAAATGCATCAGTAACATAACCCCAAGAAAAAACATCAAAGAGGGCTAATACTCGTAGTCTTAGGAAGCGAAAAATCATATCAGAATGAGGAAATATTGTCTCAGAGAGCGAAGAATCATATTAAAATGGGTCTTAGGAAGTGAAAATCATAGCAAAATGGGAAAATATAGTCTCAGGAAATGAAAAACTGGATTCAAAAAGGAAAATATAGCCACAGAAAAACGCAGTCATTCGAGATTGTGTTCCCACGTTGCTTATAAACTCAACATTGTTCTTCCTTAACGAACTCTTAAAGATTCGTTCCCTCGTCGTCCCCAGCTTGACTCCGTCCTTAGAAGAGCTTACCGGGCCGCGTGAGAGGATTAAATAGGAAGAAGAATGATGAGCAAGAAAGAGGAAGAAGGGAGAAGGGAGACGGTCAGCGAGAGAAAATAATACCGAGATAACAGTTAAAGAGATCATGCTTTTGGAAATATACGAGACTGTCACGGCCATTTATTTTCTTTCCACTGTTATTCAAGTAGTTTAACATTCTTCTTTGTTTATCTTCCTTCCCTGCGCTTGAAAAAAATTACTATTGGTTCCATCTTAGTCCAGAAACCGTCTATATATCTTGTCATTATTTTCTTTCCACGGTTATTCAAGTAGATTAACAGTCTTCTTTTTTTTTTCTTTCTTTCTTCCTTGCGTTTGAAAAAAATGACAATCCGTTCCGTCTTAGTCCAGGGAACGTCTATATATCTTGTCATTTATTTATTTCCACGCTTATATTCAAGTAATTCATCAATCTTTTTTTTCCTTTCTTACGCCTGGAAAAAAAATGACAATCGGTTCAATCTTAGTGCAGAAAAGGTCTATATATCTTAAAAGTTATCACCACCACCACCACCACCACTAACACCAACACCACTAACATAACACCAACACCAACTCCACCACCACTACCTTTATCCCCCCATTACCACCACCACCATACCACCATACCACCACCACTAAAATCGACATCACTACCATCTTTGACCGCTCGCCTGCCGTCATCACCTTCCTGTTGTCTCCCCGCGCCGAGTCTACCTAATGCCCCTGAGACCATCGCGGAGCCGCCTCGACCCTCCCTCAGGAGCATCAGAAGCCGAGGAAAGCCACCGTTCGTTCACCGTCAGCCACACTTTATTGATCGAGCGGCCACACCTCCACTTCATTCGCTCCTAAGCCACAGAAATTTACGATTCCATTTCAGACTCCATTAATCCTCAACAATTGTCCGGCCCGAATACCCGCGCGTGGAGTGGATCGAATAATTTCCCCTCCACCGGCAGCGGCTCTGAGTATGTGTGAGTGAGTGAGGTGGAATTGTGTGTAACTTTGTAGTCATGAGCTCCTCTCCTTTCCTTCTCATCCCGGCGAAGTTTTTTAATTAATTTTTCTGTGTCGCTCTACGGTGGGGTTTGTTGTAGTATGCCTCTGTCTGTACCGGCCGCCGCGTTCTCTCTCTCTCTCTCTCTCTCTCTCTCTCTCTCTCTCTCTCTCTCTCTCTCTCTCTCTCTCTCTCTCTCTCTCTCTCTCTTTAGTTAGTTTATTCTGCTTCCCAACACTTTTTTTCCGTTTCCGATGCCAAATTTCAGTTCCTATGACTATATTTTCCCTTTCCTATATATTTTTTCACTTCGTAACTTTATATTGTCCTTTTCTGATATAGTTTTGTGCTTCCCGTTACTCTAATTGCCTTTTCTGTTGTTATTTTCTTCCTATGAGTTTATTTTCTCTTTCCTGTATAATTTTTCGCTACGTTGGGATATATATTTCCTTTTCTGATGTAGTTTTTCGCTTTCTGTAACTCTATTTCCCCTTTCGGATTATTTTTTCCTTCCTATTTGCCCTTTCCAATACGGCTCTTTGCTCTCTTAAGACAATATTTGCTCCTTGTGAGTTTTTTTCTTTGCTTTTGACTAAATTTTTCCTTTCTGATATAGTTTTTTTTCCTTCCTGTAACTCTAATAGCACTTTCTTACTTTTTTCCTTCCTATTTTTCCTTTCTGTTATTATTTTTCGCTTTCTAAGACTATATTTTCCTTTTTTTATACAAGTCTTCAGTTCTTGCAATATTATCCTTTTCTAATACAAGTTCTGGATATTGCAATCTTTCCCCTCTGGTTTTGCGCTTCGTATGTAGTATTTCCTTTCTCCAATATTATTTTCTCCGTTTATAATTTCGCTTTTCTGATACAAGTTCTGAATATTGCAATCTTTCCCTCTCTGATTTTGCGCTTCGTATGTAGTATTTCCTTTCTCCAATATTATTTTCTCCGTTTATAATTTCGCTTTTCTGATACAAGTTCTGAATATTGCAATCTTTCCCTCTCTGATTTTGCGCTTCGTATGTAGTATTTCCTTTTTCCAATATTATTTTCTCTGTTTTTAATTTCGCTTTTCTTGCAATATGTCGCTTTCCTAACACAAGTTCTGGTTATTGCAATATTTTTCCCTCTCTGATCAAAGTTTCGCTTCCTATGCAGTATATCCCCGGTTCCAATATTTTTTCTCTCTGTTTTTATTTATTTTGCTTTTCAATACAATTTTTCACTTCATATGGCGATAATTCTCCCATTCCGCTGCAGTGTTTTAGTTTTTCATCAACACGAATTGATTTTTTTGATGCCGTAAAGGTCCAATTTTCTTTTTATGGGGACAGGAATTCACACTCTATTCTTTTACCTGATTTCCCGTATTTGCATAACTCTTTCAATCACAGGCCATTAACACACACACACACACACACACACACACACACACACACTCCATTGCGATTCCTCTCTCACATTACCCACTCACTCATCTCTACGCTTTTTCCTCGCTCCCATCCGCTGACTCCCACATGAAAAGGATAACAAGCAAGCGTGGATCTAATTCTTTGTTTCGAAATAGCGCCGGATCATCTACACACACAGGGAATTGAAAACTAATGAAATTCGATAAAATTCCATCTGTCACCGGCGCCACAGTCTACCATGCTCAGTATCCACGCCTCTCACGCACGTCTGAATCGAGCCATGGAAAGCCCGAACCATCTATTTTTGCTTTGCCTGTCCTGTGCCTGACGCCCAAAACGGGAGAGTCTTCAAAAATCCATACCCGCTCGCACAAGAAAGTCACTGGTCATTTAAGCCGTTTTCTACACCGCTTAGCAAGCAAATAGTGACACGGAAACCCCAAACCATCTATTTTTGCTGTGCCTGTCCTGTGCCTGACGCCCAAAACGGGAGTCTTCAAAAACCCATATCCGCTCGCACAAGGAAGTTACTGGTCATTTAAGTCGTTTTCTACACCTCTTAACAAGCAAATAGTGACACGGAAACCCCAAACCATCTATTTTTGCTGTGCCTGTCCTGTGCCTGACGTCAAACACAGATGGATTATATATATTATAAATAACCCACGTCCGCTTACACAACAAAGAAGTCACTGTTCATTTTAATCTGTTTACTATGCCTCTTAGAAAGCAGATAATGTTGCGGCAAGCCCAAACCATCTATTTTTGCCCTCCTTGTCCTCTGCGTGACGCCCAAAACGGGAGAATCTTCGAAAGCCCATATCCGCTCCCACAAAGAAGTCACTGTTCACTTTAATCTGTTTACTACGTCTCCTAGAAAGCAGAGAAGGGAAAATATAGTCTTAGAAAGCGAAAAATCATATCAGAAAGGGAAAATAGGAAGGAAAAGAAATCAGAAAGTGCGATTAGAGTTACAGGGAGAAAAAAATACATATCAGAATAGAAAAATTTAGTCATAAGCAAAGAAAAAAAAAATATCCAGATGACGGTAAGAATATCGTCTTTCCACAGGGACACAGGGATAGTTGTTGTTGTTGTTGTTGTTGTTGTTGTTGTTGTTGTTGTTGTTGTTGTTGTTGTTGTTGTTGTTGTTGTTGTTGTTTGCTGTTAGTGTTAGAGTCGGTGCTGCAGGGCTGAATTTCCGATTTTGCCATTAAATGAAGCGTTCGCATGCAGCTCTGTATTTAATTTCCGAGCGGGTGATGTATGTTTTTTGTCTGCTGCGTGACTGCCCGGCTTTATTATTTGTATTGCATGGCAGTTCGATTTCGGCGGCTCTTTGTGACTCCCGCTTACGTCCTGGATTGACTCTATTCACTCGCCCATCACAAGGTTCGCTGTTTTATTTCTCTGAATTTTCGCGTATTATTTTCCTCCAGATATCGAGGCCACACATCTTTAAATATTTACTCTTTCCGAAGTGACCTTTCATCAACTAGACGAGTTTTATTCGTAGAAACTTTATTCGGGTTCACTTCTTTACCTATCTACGTAAAAGCTATATATGTACCAGGTCCGCAGTACTATTAAGCAAAGAAGCTAAAACTCTTCCAAATTCGTTAGCTAGGGGATGAACCCGCGGCTCGGTTGCATATTCCCAATCACTCTGAGGTATCCTTATGTGACAGGCTACAGCGGAGTGGTCAGCGCACGAATGAGGCGGTCACAGTCTCCTTCGTTTAAAGTATAGATAACGAACGTCCAGCGACCGAACATCAGAGGCGCACCGCACCGGCCGTCAACACTTTTCGGTAACTTCCTGCTGGTAGATGAGCGGGAGGCAGCGGGGGTCACGAGCTGGGCTGAGACAAAAACTAGGCTCTCTGCGACACACTACAATCGACATCACGTACTACAAGATATATATCACCGTAACCCTGTGCCCTGCTAGCTGTCTGGTGCCGCTGCTGCCATCCTGGACCTCCTCCCTGTAGCTCCCAGACAATATATTTCCCTTTAGTTCTATATATGTACTAAAAACTGCGGTGCGCCATGACCACTTCGTTAACTGTGAAGCGGGATACGTGGGGGCGCAGGCAGCGGCAGTGGCGGGTACTGTTTTTGCTCTCCTCCCTTTGGTCCACTTTCGTTATCTCTTCCTTAATTGCTGGCTACGTGCACCTGCCTCGCCGGCGTGCCCACACATCCAGACAGCGGCACCAAGGGACCCTGCAGAGTAATGCCGACACTCCCGCCCCGCCGCGTGTCACCTGCTGCAGAGTGCCTCCTGACTCCCATCTCGCCCGTTGTCCGCCCGGTAACCGCCTACACAGACTCACTGCTACTACGTTCAGTTGAGCGAGCCGCCTTTAACACCAGGACGCTCAGGGACGTACGGGAGCAGCCAGGTGTGGAGATAAAAGTACAGGTTTCTTTTTTTTACAGCAAGGGAAACAGCTCAATGGCAATAAAACAAAAAAGCAACAGAAAACCTCGCTAGGTACTGCTCCTATAAAACGAAACAGAATATAAGGTCAAACGAGAGGTCAGTTTCGAGAGTAGAGGTGTCTTGTAGCATCCTTTGTTGTGCGTCCCATCAAAAACAAACAAAAAAAATATCATTATATAATTACACATCCGAAAGGGGTAATTTAATAGCGTGCATTACACACATAGTCAGAATTTACATGCAAAACAGGACTTGACGTCCTCTTAAATTTATGGGAATTTTCATGATCCCGGAAAAGGTAGTTATTGCATTTCTCTTCAGTCATCCAGAACACGCCATGCAACTTTAGCACAAAACCAGAGGGTGTATTTTATGTAGCCGATAGAAATGCTGTGACCGCTAATTTCTGCGATATTCTTCGGTCAAACAAACGAAATTGACCTCTCTTTTGGCCCTTCCTCTAAACTCTTTATGATAGAAGTGAGTCACGGGCTTTTAGTCATTATTCTTTTCCCCTCAGCTTCTTCCTTTACTGTAAAAAAATAATAAACATTCACATCGCCCACAAAATAGCATCAAGTAAAATAATGTGGAGTGTGTATCAGACGTTGCTTTGGCGGGATGTCACACGGAGCGAGGCGAGCGCTAAGAGGAAGCGGCTGATCGGAGACTGATGGCCCGCGCGAGACTTTTCCGGCACTCTTTCTGGGCCGATTTAGTTGATTACATTACGCGAGATTAAATTCCCCCCCCCAAGCCATGCCTCAGCAGCCCTTCCCCGGGACAGTATATTTCCACGTGACGCTCTTTAGTGCCTCGGCTGGTGTTCTTGTCACGTCTTAGACACGAGAGGCATTGCGTGACATCCTTGACAGACGGAAATATGGCAGATGTTGTAAGAGATCTTTAGGTGAACGCAATTGTGATATAGAAGAATACGGTAATGGTTATTTATTTTGGCTCTCTAGTGGTTGTGGTCCAAGGCGAGTGATGTAAAGAAGAGCGGAGTGAAGAGCGTGAATATGATGAACTACAATGAGAGAGTTAGACACTTAGAGATAACAGACCCTACGTTAACCTAGCTAATGGTAGCCCGTCGTTTAAATATTATCTTTTCGGTGCTGAAATACTACCCCTTTGCCTTTTGGGTGTTTTAAGTGTCGTAGTTAGGTGGAGGAACGTGTAAGTTAAGGAAGTAGTTACGTGATAGTGTGTCATTACCGAAGATGTTAAGATGCTCTGCGCCTCACTGTCCCCAACACCGCAATACATGAGAACCGTCGCCCTGGGAACACACATAAGAGCTTGGAATCACAACTCGGAACGATAGAAACACCTCTGAACGGCTATGACACTGGATTCCGATGCTAACTATTGGTGATTGTTATTGATTGTTTCCTCCAAATACTTCAAATCACGCTCCAATCTTGCTGTCATGAGAACTCCCTGGGGTGGTTTGAGTTGCCTGGTGTCGTTTCACTACTCACAGATATTACTTCTTATATTAACTCACTATATGCCTTACGTACTTTTTCAGTGCTTACTGGAGCGGTTGTGAGTTGCCTGACGTCGTTTTACTATACACATAACTATTGCTTCCTATATCATCTCAGTGCACAACGCTTTCCGTACTATTGCGGTGATTGAAAGTGCGTATTGGGACTAGGAATTTCTCCTATCGACAGCACTGTTTGTCTTTTCCTTTGTATAACTCTATATCTCCGTTTGTCGCTATCAGAAACTCGAGAATCGGTGAAGCTTCGAAGTATGAAACGAGAAGCCAAACTGAAGCTTTTGACACATGAACCAGTAAGACATTAGCACAAAAAAACAGAGAAATACTAAAAAGATAGGAAGAAAAAGAAGCAAAATATTATATGATTTTGTTTGGAGGATTGCGAGGATTGGCCGGGGAAGCAAAAGTAAAGTTTATTCAAGGATTCATTCACTCGCTGACTCAGAAATAGAAACTAAGATTGCTTTTGTCAGTAGAATATATGAAGCTGGAGGCTGAAGGGAGATGAGATATATAGAGATGAAAACAACAGAGAGAGAGAGAGAGAGAGAGAGAGAGAGAGAGAGAGAGAGAGAGAATGATATATACACAGAATAATGGAGAAAAGGAGAATATGATAGAGAAAGAAGAAGGAAATGTCTGATAAATGAGAGAGAGAGAGAGAGAGAGAGAGAGAGAGAGAGAGAGAGAGAGAGAGAGAGAGTCAGCCAGCCAGTCAACCATCTCGATCAGTGGGCCGGGGATTCGAACCAAGTGTTTCTCGATGACGTCACAAGAAACCCGCGCTCCCCCACCACTCAGTTTCCTTGGTCAAGTGTCAGCGTATGGTCACGGAAGTCTCCGACGCTGCCGATTGCGTCATTGTTGCTGCCTCCTCGTGGTCATCCTCAAAGGTGAGACTTATGGCTAATGGATATTGATGCGTAATGAAGGTAGACATAATTATCCTGGTGAATTCAAGTAGCGGGCTGTTGTTGTTGTTGTTTTTTACACATTTTTATTGCCCTTGCGCTGTTTCTTTAGCTGTAAAAAAAAAATTGGGGTGTTCAAGTAAAGAGTGAAGTACAGTGACCCCTCGATATAACGGACCCGCTTATATCGGATTTTGGATATAAGGGACAAGGTCAGAGGGTCAGAAATCCACAGGTACCGACCGAGAATGTTTTTTTGAATGAACTGCGCCCGGTAGCTACATCTTCTGCTAGCCACCTCGCCCTCTTCCCTTTATCTGCTGCCCCATCCTCCGGTTACTGCAGTCTTTTTCACCCCACCTAATGATATATTTTCCTCCTTGTGATTCCCAGATGCTTAAATATATGGACCAATAACCTAATGTGTGTTGGATAATCTATTACTAGTTAGGTATAGATAGTTTACTCCAGTTCGTTAGTTAGTTAGTTAGTTAGTCCAATTAGTTTGTTATTTAGTTAGTTAGTTAGTCCAGTTAGTTAGTTAGGTATAGATTGTTAGTTACTCCAGTTGGTCAATCCAATTAGTTACGCCAGTTAGTTAATCCAGTTAGTTTTTTTTTTTTTTTTTTTTTTTTTACAGCAGAGGAGACAGTGCAAGGGCGTAAAAAAAATAAAAAAACAATACTGAAAAAAAAGCCCGCTAGTTAGTTAGTTAGTTAGTTAGTCACTCCAGTTAGTTACTCCAGTTAGTTAGTTAGTTAGGTATAGATAGATAGTTAGTCCGTGTTAAATGTTGATACGTGTTGGATTCAAACTTAATGCATGTTGGATGGTGACCTAATTTGTGTTGAAAAGTTAATCTATTGCGTGGTGGATGTACTGTGGCGCGGGTTAGAACACCACTTCGTTTAATTAACTCTGTTCACACACACAAACCCGTGACATGAAATACTACTCCTGTTAGTGTTGCTTTTATTGATAGGAATATATTAGTGGTAGCAGTATTACCTTTATTATTATTATTGTTTTTGTTATTATTGTTATTATTATTATTATTATTATTATTATTATTATTATTATTATTATTATTATTATTATTATTATTATTATTATTACCATTACTGTTATTATTGTTATTGTTATTATCTTTATGGGGGAAAAAAGGAGGAACAGTGAGGGAAAAAAGAAAAAGAAAGAGGAAGAGGAAGAGGACGGCGGCAGGAGGCGAGAAATCTTGGGAAAACGATGTCTATTGTTGTTGTTGTTGTTGTTGTTGTTGTTGTTCTTATTGTAGTTGCTGTTGTTGTTGTTGTTGTCATTAACCCTTGCAGAGTTATACAGAGACAGTTTAGTTAATATTCAGACCGAGACAACCATAGATGTTCTCCCTTATGGCTCATTGACATTATTTTTTTATTAGTGAAGCATATCGGAGAATAGTCCAAGCATGTTCATCCCTCTGTAGCTCATTTTAAAGGCAACACATGCAGCATCGTATAGTTCAGAGCGAGTAACATGAACGCGAGAGGCGGGCAAGCAAATGTTGGGAAGCAGGAAGTTATGTTCTGGGGAGGGAGCGAACACAGTTGGCAGCCGGCGGATCAAAGGCGAGGGTCAGACCTGTTAAAGTTAAATTATCTCCGCACACTGAGGGCATATGTAGCACAGATAGAGCTGCAGGACCGCGGAAAGTATTACAAATTTGACAGGGCTTTCGGAAGGAGTTTTGAGCTTTTCCATGGGTAGTTTTATGACCTTTGAGGATTCCCATGGGTAGTTTTGTGACCTTTTGAGTATTTCCATGGGCAGTTTTATGACCTTTGAGCATTTCCAAGGGTAGTTTTATGACCTTTGAGCACTTCCATGGGTATTTTGATAACACTTGAGCATTTCCAGGGTAGTTTTATGACCCTTGAGGATTTCGATGGGTAGTTTTATAACCCTTGAGCATTACCCTGGATAGTTTTATGACCCTTGAGGATTTCGATGGGTAGTTTTATAACCCTTGAGCATTACCCTGGATAGTTTTATGACCCTTGAGGATTTACATGGGTAGTTTCATGACCTTTGAGGAGTTCCATGTATAGTTTTATGACCTTTTGAGCATTTCCAGGGGTAGTTTTTTTTCCATGGGTAATTTCATGACTTTTGAGCATTTCCATGGGTAATTTCATGACCTTTGAGGAGTTCCATGTATAGTTTTATGACCTTTTGAGCATTTCCAGGGGTAGTTTTATGACCCTTGAGCATTTCCATGGGTAGTTTTATGACTTTTGAGGAGTTCCATGAATAGTTTTATGACTTTTTGAGCATTTCCATGGGTAGTTTCATGACCTTTGAGGAGTTCCATGAATAGTTTTATGACTTTTTGAGCATTTCCAGGGGTAGTTTTATGACCCTTGAGGATATCCATGGGTAGTTTTTTTGACTCGGGTGGTATTTCGACCCTTCTGTAATGTGAACCTAAAAAAAAACACGCATAACAGCCCGACTGATCTCCTTGCTGACCTTTGGAAGAAATTAACATAGAACAATTGGGAAAAATATGTAAGAAGCACACGAGTTGAAAATGTTAATACCAATACCGTTATCACTGCTTAATCGCTATCAGCATGACCCTTACCAGAGAAATAAGATAAATGGATTAGAAACAAGAAAGCGAAAAGTGAGATACAGTAAATCAGAGGAGGCGAAATTGATCTGTCATTCACAAACTCTGATGTTTAGTCCACGCCTGCCGAGCTAGAAGGAGTTTGAAACCACGTCTGCCGAGCTAGAAGGAGTTTGAAACCACGCCTGCCGAGCTAGAAGGAGTTTGAAACCACGTCTGCCGAGCTAGAAGGAGTTTGAAACCACGTCTGCCGAGCTAGAAGGAGTTTGAAACCACGTCTGCCGAGCTAGAAGGAGTTTGAAACCACGTCTGCCGAGCTAGAAGTAGTTTGAAACCACGTCTGCCGAGCTAGAAGGAGTTTGAAACCACGTCTGCCGAGCTAGAAGGAGTTTGAAACCACGTCTGCCGAGCTAGAAGTAGTTTGACACCACGTCTGCCGAGCTAGAAGGAGTTTGAAACCACGTCTGCCGAGCTAGAAGGAGTTTGAAACCACGTCTGCCGAGCTAGAAGGAGTTTGAAACCACGCCTGCCGAGCTAGAAGGGGTTTGAAACCACGTCTGCCGAGCTAGAAGGAGTTTGAAACCACGTCTGCCGAGCTAGAAGGAGTTTGAAACCACGTCTGCCGAGCTAGAAGGAGTTTGAAACCACGTCTGCCGAGCTAGAAGGAGTTTGAAACCACGTCTGCCGAGCTAGAAGGAGTTTGAAACCACGTCTGCCGAGCTAGAAGGAGTTTGAAACCACGTCTGCCGAGCTAGAAGGAGTTTGAAACCACGTCTGCCGAGCTAGAAGGAGTTTGAAACCACATCTGCCGAGCTAGAAGGAGTTTGAAACCACGTCTGCCGAGCTAGAAGGAGTTTGAAACCACGTCTGCCGAGCTAGAAGGAGTTTGAAACCACGTCTGCCGAGCTAGAAGTAGTTTGAAACCACGTCTGCCGAGCTAGAAGGAGTTTGAAACCACGTCTGCCGAGCTAGAAGTAGTTTGAAACCACGTCTGCCGAGCTAAAGGGACCTTGAAACCACGCCTGCCGAGCTAGAAGTAGTTTGAAACCATGTCTGCCGAGCTAGAAGGAGTTTGAAACCACGTCTGCCGAGCTAGAAGTAGTTTGAAACCACGTCTGCCGAGCTAGAAGGAGTTTGAAACCACGTCTGCCGAGCTAGAAGTAGTTTGAAACCATGTCTGCCGAGCTAAAGGGAGCTTGAAACCACGTCTGCCGAGCTAGAAGTAGTTTGAAACCACGTCTGCCGAGCTAGAAGGAGTTTGAAACCACGTCTGCCGAGCTAGAAGTAGTTTAAAACCACGTCTGCCGAGCTAAAGGGACCTTGAAACCACGTCTGCCGAGCTAAAGGGAGTTTAAAACCATGTCTGCCGAGCTAAAGGGATTTTGAAACCACGCCTGCCGTCGACCCTTCTGTACTGTGACCCTATCAAAAAGAACTCATCACAACCCGACTGATCTTTTTGGGCTTGGAAATAGCTGAGGAGGGTCGGATAATACGAACACCAATGCCTTCCATACATACAGAGGGAATAAGGCGCCATTTATCCGTATTTTCGAAAGCTTCCTTGTTGTCAGCCTCCGTCCCATTCTTATTATTTCATTACTGCCTCCTCCTCCTCCTCCTCCTCCTCCTCCTCCTCTTCATCCTCCTCCTCCTCCTCCCTGGCTCGCCTCCTCTGCCACCCGTGTCACTCTCCCCACGGTAGAGAACAGCGTTGCCAAGTCACTGTTAGGTATTCCCCGCGGACTGACATGCCAAAAATAGACCCCCAAAAAGCCCACGTTAGAAAAATCACTGAAATTTTATGGATTGTGGCACCTTTAAAATTGAGGAACCCACATTACCAGCGACTCTGAGATTCCTCCTGTTGAATATATACAAAAATAGCGGATAGAAGAAGGGAATCATCGACCTTGGCAACCCTGGGAGTGAGACAAGGGAAGGCTCTGTTCACTTATTCAATGTTCCGCTGCCGTCTCCACCACCGCCGCCGCCGCCGCGAGAGCCAACCTACAGGTGCTTCCGCGTGGCAGACAAGCGCCGTCAGTCGGGTAAAAGCATCCTGACGCAGCCTCCGCCCACCCGACCCGAAGACCCCGACGTAGGACTCCCCGCTTCTCCGTGACGCTAAAGCCGAACCCTCGAGTTGTTTACACCGCGCCCTTCCTTGCGCCATGCCGCCTCCGTCCTCTCGACTTTAAGAAACGTCGTGATATTTAAGAGACACTTCGCGACAAGTAATATGTAAAGTAACTCCATGGATCCCCCCCCTTGCCTTCACTCTCTCCCTCTCGCTCTCTCCCTCTCTCTCTCCAGCGAAGTGCCGCCTCACTCTCCCTCGCTCCACGCTCCCTCATACACAGAGGCTAGAACGCGTTAGGAAGAAGAAAGAACGGAAAGACTTTGTATATCATCACAGGAATTCGGGGAGAGTGAGTATATCAAACGAACGTGAGACAAACATCTTCCACGACAGACACATGACTCCCCGGCGGCGTATAAAAACATCGCGGAGGACAAAAGAGACTCGGGAGGGGAACAGACACGGCCGAAGGGAGAGAGAGGGAGGATGAGGGGTAAGCAGTGACAGATGAATGGGGACGGTCCGCTTGACAGGTAAGGAGGGGAGAGGTGGACAGTTATGGACAGATAGAAGAGCTGTTAATAAGACGGAGCCAAACAGGGGGAAGTCGAGAGAGGGGAAGGCCAGTGATGAGGTGGAGCAGGAGTAGGGAGGAATAGGAGAGAGGAACAGAAGGAGGATGTCACTGAGTCTTGATATTGAAGGGGAGAAAACGGAGAACTGGAGGGAGGAGAAGAAAGATTAAGAGAGAAAAGGGAGTGAAGATAAGGTGGATAAGAGATAGGAAGGAATAGGAGAAAGGAAAAGGAAAAGGATGTCACTAAGTTTTGAAATTGAAAGGGAGAAAGAGGGAGACTGGAGGGAGGTATTAAGAAGGGAGAAAAGAGATGGTGTCGCTTGTCTTAATATTGAAGGAAGCTCGCCACAACCTCCTCCCTCCTCCTCTCCTCCTCCTCCTCTCCTCCTCCTCTTCCTCCTCCTCCTCCTCCTCGATTGAGCGATGGGGGGACGTCGGCTCGTAAAAATGGAATGATCTTGAACCCTTCGAACTCTTTCACCTTCAGTTTTTCCCTCCATCTGGGTGTAGGTGAGTGTGTAGAGTTTACTAATGAAAGTGGAGTGATTATTCTCTCTATCTATCTATCTATTTATCTCGCAACCAAATGTCCCAGGTTCGATTCCCGTGTATAGTGGAGACTGACTTCATTCGTGCCCTCTATGTCCACCCAGCAGTGAATAGGTATACTGGGTGTCAGACGTAGGTTGTGTCCGGCTCCTGGGTGAGTGTGGGTGTGACGTAAGGCCCCAGCGGTACCCAAGGATCGGTGAATATGTATGTAGCTTAAGGCTTAGAACGAGAAAGGTACTGGCTGGTTATGGCGAGTCCAGCACGTGATCAGACAATGGCGAAGGATACATACCCACATATACACGCTAATACACACGCGCGCGCACGTTGATAGCTCGCAGACAAGTCGTTCCGCCCGGCCTGACGACTCTCCTATAAAATTTTATGAAGAATTTCCCGGCGGTGCATCCCGAGCGGGTCCGATCATTAGCACTCAGCCAGCAATGCAGATCCAATCTAGCTTCCACAATTACTCGCTGGTGTCATCACACTTGTGCCCATCCAGCCGCCGGCGCGAGCTTTGTTTTGCAAGCCGACCCAATCCTCCCATCACCTCTAAACCCACGCAAATACACACACGCGCGCGCACACTCACACACTTAGCCACACACACAGGCACACACACACTTACCCCCCCCCCCCACACACACACACACACACGTCCGCCCCCCCACTCACCCCCCCCTCACACACACACATACATCTCTCCCTCACACATCTTCAGTCGCTATATTGTAATGTACGCACAGCTATAGAACATGCCCCCAATTTCACTTTTTTTTCACATCAAGGGAGACAGCTCAAGAGCATTAAAACAAATACAACAAAGAAAAGCTCCCTAGACGCTGCTCCAAAGAAAATAAAACAGAACGAGAGGCCAGAAGAGAGGTCAATTTCGGGTGGAGAGGCGTCCTGATACTCTCCTCTTGTACGGTGAGTCAGTGCTTTTACTCGCCTCGCTGGAAGGACCATATGAAAGGCTGTTATATGAGCTGCCTGGACACCCCACACTACGCCCGCTTTGTGACTGCACTCATAAACACTGGACACCTTAAGGAGGAAAGTTCGCTTGAGACTTCCCCGTAGCTAATCTCGCGGCTAACTCATTGACCACCTCGCCTTGCAGACCGCTCTTAGGGTCGTATTATGAGACATTTTGCCGCCCAAGAACACATATTTGACAAGGCTTTCCTAGGAGTTGTGGGCATTTCCAGGGGTAGTTTTATGACCCTGGTGGTAGTGTGACCCTTCCTCTGTACCATGAACCTAAAGAAACACACATTAGAACCCGATTGATCCCCTCTTTGACCTTTAGAAATAGGTGATGTGATATGGGAAAGAGTCTTGTAATACCAGCCTAGTCTCCCTGCAGCTAATCTCGCGGCTAACTCATTGACCACCGCACCTTGCAGACCGTTCTTGGATCCATATTTTTAAACGCATCGAGCTCCCATTGCGATTATTTCCCAAGGCCACTGGGAAGATCAGACGGGTTTTATTGGGTATTTTCCCCGTTCAAGACGCAGAAGTCGTGTCAAACTATCACTAGGATCACAGAACAGCCCATGAAAAGCCCAGCTACTTCTACGGGAGGCTTTTGAAATAGGTGAACTGAGGTGCGGATACGTTTTGAAATACGGGATCAGTCTTACTAAGTTCAGTCTTACCTATTACCTCACACAGTCTTACCTCACTCAGTCTTACCAAACCCAGTCTTACCAAATTCAGTCTTACCAAACTCATTCAGTCTTACCAAACTTAGTCTTGCCACACTCACTCAGTCTTACCAAACTCAGTCTTAACCAATTTCACTCAGTCTTACCAGTCTTTCCAAACCCAGTCTTACCAAACCCAGTCTTACCAAACCCAGTCTTACCAAACTCAGTCTTACCAAACCCAGTCTTATCAAACCCAGTCTTACCAAATTCACCCAGTCTCACCAAACTCTTCCATTGCAAAAGAAAACTCGTAAAAAAACAGATCAGAGTCAACGTTTAGTTTTAAAATGTCTTGTGTGTTATATCCACGCATTGTAGTTTGTCACGGAGTCTTATCAGTAAACTCCCTGACGGCTAATATTAATAATGAAGAAAATTTAGGCGGACTTGGCACGGACGGCGAAATGAAGGGAAGCGTCTGTGTCTGTCTGTATCTGCCCGTTCATCAGCCTCGGTTCCTTTCTGCACCGCCACCCGCCTCAAACTCACCTTATTGATTTTGTCACGATAATGTCACGCAATCTCGCCTGCATATTCGCATAATCCGCATTACCGTTCAACAAAATTAATTTACCCAACACCCCCCAGCACCCCCACCTTTACCAGCCTCCTCCTCCTCCCTTCCTACCTCTTCTTCTCCCCTTCCCCCTCCCTTGTTTCCTTTTCTCTTCCCTCTCCCCTTCTTCGTCTTTCCCTCCGCTTCCTTCTTTCCTTCCCCCTCCCTTCCCCGTCCTTCCCTCATATCCTCCTCCTCCCTTCCTTCGTCCTTACCTCTCCTTCCTCTTCCCTCCCACCTCCCCTTCTTCGTCTTTCCTTCCCTTCTCCCGTCCTTCCCCCTCCCCCGTTCTTCCCTTCCTTCCCCGTCTTTCCCTCCCCTTTCCCGGCATTTCCTCCACTCCCTCGTCTTCCCTCCTCTCCTCCTACCTCTTCTTCCCTTTCCCTCCCTTCCTTCCCCCTTACCTCCCCTCCCTCGTCCTACCCTCCCCATCTCCATCCTACCCTCCCCTCCTCCCTCCTTTCCCCTTCGCTCTCCCCCTTCCCTCCCCTCCCTCAGCCTTCCTTTCCCGCATCCCTCATCGTCTGCATGTCCGCGGCCCATGACCCCCGCGGTGCAGGTCGCTGTGGGCCGCAGTCACGCCACTCGCCGACAGGTCAAAACGCCATTCTTTCGCTTCGTTACGTTGCTCCTACACTCGTTTGCATTTTCCTAAGAGTTTTTCCTTTCTCCTATATACGTTACACACACACACACACACACACACACACACACACACACAGACGTAACACCTCCACCCATACGTACACATAGTTATAACGTTACTGTTGTTGGTGTTAGGAGAGTAAGGGTATGAGATGACGGAAGGGAGAGAAAGAGGAGGAGAGGGAGAGAGTGAGGAAGGGAGGGTAACGGTATGAGATGAGAAAGGAAGAGAAAGAGGAAGGGAGAGGGTGAGGAAGGGTAGGAAAGGAAGGAAGGGTATGGGTATGAGATGAAGAAGGGAGAGAGAGAGAGGAAAGCAGAGAAGGGAGAGAAGGCAGGCAGAGAAGAAGGGATAGAGTGACCCCCACCCCTTCCTTCCCTCCCTTCCCCTTCCTTCCCTCCCCTTACTCCCTCCTCCCTCGTCCTCTCCTACCTATTCTTCCCTTTCCCTCCCTTCCTTCGTCCTATCCTCCCCTCCCCTGCCCTTCCTCCCCCCACCCCGCACACACACACGGCTTATATTCTCTCTCTCTCTCTCTGCCGAAGCCACTTTTCCCGCCGTCGCCTCAACACGGTAAAGCATTTCCCTCCCTCGCGGCCCGTGACTTCACCTTTACACTCACTCCGCTGGCTGCATTACTCCTTTTAGACCTCGACTTACGTGGCCTTGCGGGTTTGCTGAGACCCCATAACTAACAGCGCCCGCAATCCCCAGCCACGTCTATAAATCTCATCCACAGGTATATATATTTTTAGCAGTGACGTTCTTGTTTTTTTGGGGGTGGTAGAAAGACAGGGGATGCTTCTCTTCTGTCCGATGTTAATTTATTTCTCGCCCCTGTAGCCTCGTTTATGTTTAATTCTCCGCCCTTGCAACGCGTTCGTCCCTCTCATGGTGGCGGTGCTGCTTCGTGCGTTTTCTGTCTGGTTTTGGTCTGTTGCTGCGGCGGCCCTCTCTCTCACACACACACACACACACACACACACACACACACACACACACACACACACACACACACACACTATATTTCTCTTCTAAACGTATGACACCAACTTCACCATCATCACCAATACCAACACTATCCTCATCAACACCAACACCAACACCACCACCACTAACAGCACCAATAACAACATCACCACCAACACCAACTATACCACCAACACCAATAGGACTTTCACCACCAATCCCAACACCACCAACCCCACCACTCACCACCACTATCATCACCCACCAACACTAACACCACTATCACCACTAACACCAACAGGACTTTCACCACCAATCCCATAACCAAAAACTCCAACAAGACTTTCACCACCTCTCCCAACACCAGCCCCACCACCACTACCATCACCACCAACACTAACACCACCATCACCACCAACATCATCACCAACACCACCACAGACGTAATAGAAGAATTTAGAACCATCAAAACAGTTCCCTAAGTACCAGTAGAAAGTAAAAGTCTGTCTCTCTCCTTCTCTCTCCCTCTCTCTCTCTCTCTCTCCCTCGTACGGCCCTGACTTATCTCCATCCCTTTGCTTTTACTGCGCGTGTTTCCATATTTACTTTCAAAATTTGCATAGTATTAACTTTACCGCGACCCTCTCTTGACATTTGTTCGTTTTTGTGGATGCCGTGTGTGGTAGTTTCGCATCTGACAACCCGTGAACGACATAGTGCAGTGGCGCTCATCAGTCACGCCGCGGTGTTCATCACGCTCCCCCGCCCCACCCCGGTCCCGTCCCGGTCCCGTCCCGGTCCTGTCCCGATCCGCCCCGACCCTGCCACCCTTCATGACGCTCAGCAGGCATTCATCCAAAGTTCGGCCACTAATTACGCCTGTACCCTAATTCTCTTTCTCTCGTACACACACACACACACACACACACATACTCTTTGGTCTCCATGGTGAAATGGTTAGGTCGCTCGTCTCACAATCAAGAGGTCCCGGGTTCGATTCCAAGGTGGAGTGCATATATAGATTGATAGGTAGGTAGGTATGGATGTATATTTACCTTAGCTTATGTTCGTATTGGACTAGTTACCGATCAATTGTTTTCTCCTTCTTTTCTGATAGTTCTGAAATTGGTTGAACTTTCCTATTGCAAAATTTATCTGATCTCATGAGCTGCAGCGTATGAAGGTAAAAAAAAAATGAGGAGGGGAACAAAGTAAGTAGATTATATATTTGATGCAAACACGATTGAAAGTTAAATAATTGTGACATTTATCGTTGGGGAGGGAAGTTGGTGAATAATCGACCCTCAGGAGTCTCCATGTATAGATCATATGGTCCCTCGTAATCTCCATATATCCTTGTCTTGTGTAAAATCCCTCATATCTTTTTTTTCTTTACAACAAAGGAGACAGCTCAAGGGCACAAAAAAAAGTAAACAATAAAAAAAGCCTGCTACTCGCTGCTCACAAAAAGAATCTAAAGAGGTGGCCGAAAGAGAGGTCTGAGAGAGAAGAAGCGTGTGGCAGCGTGAGGAGAGTCTGACCGCGACGTGAAGGCAGGAACGAGCCATCCTTGATAAGAACAGAGGCACGATAAAGAATCACTACACCCAGAACAGTTATCAACGAGCCTACACCTTACAGCTGTACACTCCTACGGTCTATCCTTCTCCCCAACCTGCACCTTCACCACTAACCCACTTCCTCTTCTCACGTTACCCTTGATAAGAAAAGGAAAGTAGAAGGAAGGGAGAGAAGCAGAAAAGGGAAAGGAGTAGAAGTAGAAAGGAAGTAGGAAGAAGTAGAAAGGAAGTAGGAAGGGAAAGAAGTGGAAGTAGAAGGAGGGGAGAGAAGGGAGGTAAGTGAGGAATAGGAATAGGACATAGGCAGACAGACAGACAGACGGAGAGAGAGAGAGAGAGAGAGAGAGAGAGAGAGAGAGAGAGAGAGAGAGAGAGAGAGAGAGAGAGAGAGAGGACGAGGACGAGGACGAGGGCTTAGCGGCAGGTGGAAAGGGAGGGGGAGAACGAGCCCCTTAATCGTCCTTTTGCAGGTGTTCGCCTCCAAGGTGCGCCATAAAACGGAAATGGCACGCCTCTATTGCTTAAAGGCGTTCGGCACTATTACGCGCGTTTGCATATTGTGGCGTTTGCGATTGGGTTTATAAGACACTCCAAAAGCAGGCCTGGATCGCTTGTATTGGGATCCTTCTCTTGTGTTATGTCCATTGTTTTTCCGTGATGCTCTCTTGTATTTTGTGACTGATTTTAGGTTCCTTTTTTATATATTATTTAAGCACTGTTGTTGTAGTTAGGGCTATTGGTATCGTCCTTTAAGTATTACCTTTTAGCAGCCTTAGTAGAAATAGTTTTTTTTTTACAACAAAGGAGGCTACTCAAGGGCACACAAAAAAAAGGAAACAATAATAAAAAAAAAAGCCCGCTACTCGCTGCTCCTAAAAAAAAAGAATCAAAAGAGGTGGCCGAAAGAGAGGTTGTAGTTGTAGTGGTTGTAGTGTAGTAATAGTAGTAGTAATTGTAGTAGTTTTTTTTTGTTGTGCGCTGGTAGGCAGGGCCTGATGGTCTGGCGCAGGTTGATGGGTGGTCTTCAGGACAGCATGTGGGTAGAGTAGTAATCATATAAGTAGTTGTAGTGATAATAAAGCACTAACGTTGGACCATTACTAGTTGATGTTTTTCTTGTTGTTGTGGTTGTAGTAGTTGTTGCTGTTGTTGTTGTTGTTGGTGGTGGTGGTGGTGGTCACATTGTCAAGGTTGCTATTTATAGTTGACGAGGTCGTTCTTGATAATGACGACGACCTCCCGCCAGAATGAGCGTCTTGGGTCTCTCTCTCTTTCTTGCCTTCCATAAATTTACGGGAGCCTCTGTCCAACTCTTTCTAATGGGGTCTTTATCATAACGAGCGCCCAAGATCCCTGTGGCACCCCCTTCCCTTGCCTTCCTCACTCTGGGCTCGCGATATGCAGGCGATTCCTCCCTCCTCTCCGTTAAAACAGTCATGAGAAGCAGCTTGAAGGAAACCCAAACAAGAGTAGGTTAACAGTGTAATGATTAGCCTGTTTAGTAGATGTTCTTGGCACTCTCAGACCGTATTGAAGGTTGTGAAGGAGACCAAAACAAGACCAGGTTAACAGTGCCATGATTAGCCTGTTAGGTGGATGTTATTGCTACTCTAAGTCAGACCGTGTTGAAGGTAATGGGAATCTTACTTTGGGGTCCGCGATATGCAACCGATTCCACCATGGTCTACGTTCGAACAGTTGCCAGAAGCAGTGTGAATTAGACCCCAAACAAGACGAGGTTAGTGTTGCCATGATAACTCTATTTAGTGTATGTTATTTGCACTCTCATACCGTGTTGTTGGCAAAGGCATTCTGTCCGGGACGGGTTTATGCTCTTGCGACACGTCCTTTGTAAGCTCCGTGTTGGTTAAATGTTGGAAGTTATTAGTTAATGGTCGTGAGCTGGTTTTGACACACAGATGTTTAGGTCGTCGCTGTCTTTTCTGTTTTCATCTGTATCTCTTTCTCTTTCTCTGTAGTTAATGATCCCGAGGCGGTTTTAACGTACGAATGCTTCTAGATCGTCATTGTATTTTCTAGTTCTAACTGTATCCCATTTTCTTTTTTCTGTTTCACTTTGTTTCTCTCTATTGTATGACCAGTGCAGTTGCGGCGCCATGATCTTAGTTTTCTCTCTCTCTCTCTTCTTTCATCTCTCTCTCTCTCTCTCGTTGACTCTTTTCTCTCTATCTATATCCATCAATCTATCTATCTATATATCAAGAGAGAGAGATTGGTAAAGCTTCAATTAACTGTTGCATTACCAGACCTATAAATTGAGTGTACACAGTAATGAACGAGACTTTAAAACATTGTGCACCAAGCCCTGATTCCATTATTACAAGGCAAATATATATATACACTTGCTCCACCAATAAGCCTCTTCCTTCATTGCAACGCTTGCCTCACCATATCGTTGTATAATAGCATTCGCTCATATTTTTTGCTAGTTGTTTGTACCCACCTCCATTGTTACTGATGAAATATAATGTTTTAAATAGTATTCCTCTCTTTCTAAACGGTAAAATCAATCTGGTAGTGGTTAGGGATTTGAAAACCGTAGAATTTGCGGAGTAAATATACACATTTTTTGATGCTATACACATAAATGAAGGGAAGTGAAGCAATACTAACCGTTCGAATAGATGTTTTCTCAGACTACTTTCAAATACTACTCACAAATACTACTCACAAATACTACTTACAAATACTACAAATACTTACAAATACTACAGATACTTACAAATACTTACAAATACTACTTACAAATAGATGTTTTCTCGGACTACTTACAGGGAGCATAGCCTTGGGCGCTGTTACTGTTATGGGGAACAAACGCGTTGGCACAGATGGCACAGGAGCAGCGTAAAAGCGTGCTGATTTTATGTTGTGGAATTCAGCACCCTAACGTCATGCAGAGGTTTCGGGCATTTCCAGAGGTACTTTCATGACCCTGGTGATAGCTTGACCCTTCTTCTGTACCATGAACGTGAAAAAGAACTCATAAACATTCGATAAATCTTCTTTTCTGATTTTATGTTGTGGAATTCAGCACCCTAACGTCATGCAGAGGTTTCGGGCATTTCCAGAGGTACTTTCATGATCCTGGTGATAGATTGACCCTTCTTCTGTACCATGAACGTGAAAAAGAACTCATAAACATTCGATAAATCTTCTTTTCTGATTTTATGTAGAGGAATTCAGCACCATTAAGTGATGCAGGGGTTTCGGGCTCTTCCAGAGGTACTTTCATGATCCTGGTGATAGGTTGACCCTCCTTTTGTACCATGAACGTGAAAAAGAACTCATAAACATCCGATTAATCTCCTTTTTGGCCTTTGGAATTAGTTGACACGAGAGTTGGAAGCGTCTGAGCATACCCGCCCAGACTCGTGGGAAAATCACCATATGGATATACCAACAGCAGAAACAGCAACAACAGCAACGATGAACACAAAAGCAATAACAATACAACCACTTCGTTAGCGGCTCGACAAACTAGGGATGCGAACAGACGCGCTACTGCATCGGTAACCGGGCGGCGCTGAATGGAAGAGAACGCCGCACCGGGATGAATGGGGATTATTGAAGAAGCCTTAGCGAGCAGCGGCGTTACCAACAAAGGCCGTCAGGAGGCGAGGTCGATGCAGTCACAATCACGCTGAGCTTCCCGGAGGCTTTTGAAGTGTACAACTATTGCTCAGGAGTCTTGTTACTTTCCAGCTTGCCTCGTATCAAAGAAAGGGTGGTGGCACTCTATAACTATTAATTTTGGCACTTTACAACTATACTAATTTATGTACAGAGAAAGCAAACAGTACATATTTGATCATGAAAGTTTTATATACTAGTGTCAAAATGAAAAGAATATACTAGTGGGTGGTATGTTCTTTTTTTTTGTAGTGAATATACCTCAGGATATATTGGCAGAGAAGTGTTAGGATGCTTCACCTCAAAATTCTCGCTTCTACATTCAAGGGACTTCGATTCTTTCTCCCACAAACCATTCTTCCCCTTCAACTACGTCCCTTCCCCTTCTGATCCTCCTCCTCCAGTGTACCTCCTCACCCCTGTTATCCCTGCTCACCTTCTACCGCTAATAATCCCTCCTCCTTAAAATGACCCGCTCTCTTTCACTGTAATATCCTCCTCCAACACAATGCTCCCTCTCACTCACCGCTCGCCACGCAGCCTTCTCCACCTGGCCAATTCGCCGCCACCGCCTCCCGCCACCGAAGCGCTCTCCCTCCCTCCCTCAATGAGCCTCCAACTCTTCCCCGTTACTTTCTCCGCTAACAAAGAATTTCCTCGCCTCCCAGCTCCCCACTGCCCACCCCAACTTGATACTCGCCTCCCCGCCCTACCCCCTCAGCCCCCTTCCTACTTCTCTACAGGTGTCTTGAGGTATTTGTTTCCGAAGAGAGTTTCGAGGATAAAAAGTAATTTCGTTCGCCGCGCCTCATATCAGCGGGAAGGTGGCAGCCGCGGCGCCTCAACGAAGCTCCTTCCAGGCGGGTCCTCGCGAAATGAGTTCTACGGCTTCCCATTTTCCCTCTTACTGCCAATTACTTTACATAATTGGTTCCTTAAGTGTGGCGGTCTTCCAGAGGCGGAACGAAAGCTTTTAGCCTTGATTTAGTAATTTCCTGAAAAAAATTAGCGTGTGTTTGACAGTTTTCTCGGGAGCAAGGTAAGCCTGGCTCCTGAGGTGTGTCCCTGGCCGCGGCGGGCGTGTGGCGGTGACTACTGCCAGTAACGTGTTCCAGATGGTTAGTTAAAGACGTTTTGTTTTCAAATCACGAACAGATTTAATCCCGAGGCCTTAGACAGAGCCTGGTAAGGACGGCTTCGAGGAGCCTCGCTGACGCCACTCTTTGTGGTCGCCGGGAGGCCGGGCTCTTGATGGGCGCCGAGGCACCGAGCAGCTCATTAAACGCCCTCCGTGCACGCCCGCACTCCGCCGAGGTGCAGAACGGACTGTTTACGCCCACGATGCACCGTTTCCACCGCAGATGAAGTTAAAACATTTTCGTTTGTGAGAATTCAAATTTAGCAAATATCATAGTAACAGATTATTTGCAAATGTTTTCTTTACATTAGCAATGAACTATCATTTTCTTCTCTGCGAAAAACAGGGAACAAGAAAGTAAGCCAAAAGCGGCCTGCGTGTCACTGTTCTTTGCTAAGTCACCTGGTTTCCTCCCTCTCTGACACACGGCCTGAAGTGACGTATGGAATTGAACTTGACTTTATTGGGTTCGATTTGTGGCACATTGGTCCCCGCCTATGACTCAACCTCAGCCAGAAGACCGTCAGCAAGATAATAAATAAATAGAAAGCAAAACAAACTGGGCCAATTTTCTGAACAATCTCCACCGACGCCTTTCCTCTTCAGCCTCTCGCACCGACCAACTGCGCTCAAAACACCAACGTCATGAGCGGCTTTGTCACAACCTCCACAACAATAAGAGCCATTTTTAGGGGGAACTCTTGTTTTCACGCAACACACACAAAAGCCGATTACTAACTTTGATGAAGCGAGGCGAAGAGCAAACAAGCAAGCAGTTATTTTTGGATGGAAATATGAGGTGGCTATTGTTCGTCGATAAAAGATAGATAGATACATAGATAGATAGATAAAGACATAATGCAAGTGGGGGAAATATTTATACAACCCACACCAAGGAGACGTGACAAAGCGAAGAACAAGCAAACCTTAAGCAAAATATAAGGTGACTATTGTTTGGGGATAAAAGATAGATAGATAGATAGATAGACAGACATGAGAGAGACATAATACGAGCGGTGGAAATATTTAAACTACCCAACACTAAAAAAAAAAAAAGACAAATTAAAAAAAGAAAAGAAAAACTGCATTCATTTTCAACACATCAGGACCTTCACCACCACCACCACCACAACCACACGACAATAAACAATGTCCAAAACTACCTCCCCACCACCACCACTACCACCATCACCACCACCACCACCATTGCCCTCACTGCCACGCTTGGAAGTCTATGAATGAATCCCTTTTACTCGCCTCCTAATTTGGCGAACTAAATCAATCCAAATCCCTTCCATTCGAGGCGCCATGACATGATTTTCCACAAGTCTAAACCTTTTTCTTTTTTTCGTGTGTGTGTGTGTGTGTGTGTGTGTGTGTGTGTGTGTGTGTGTGTGTGTGTGTGTGTGTGTGTTACTGTCCTTCCCTTCATGCCACAACCCTTGCCTTTGTACGTATGTCGGGGGAGGGGGAAGTGTGTGTGGGTGTGGGTGTGTGGGTGTTACTGTCCTTCATGCCAAAACCCTTGCTTTTGAATGTGAGGAGGGAGGGGGAGAGTGTGTTGGGGGGTCTCTGTGTATGTGTGTGGGGGGGGGGGGGTTGTATTTACTGGCATGATTGCGCGGTAGATTGTGACTATTTCTATTTTTTTTTCTGTGTGTGTGTGTGTGTATGTGTGTGGCAATATTGGTACATCAAGTTCCTCGTATATTCAAACTTTTTTTCCTCTCTCTTCCAGGTACAGTCCGATGTGGCAAGGAGTCCTGAGTGGGTAATTATCTATTTTTTCGTGTTCAGCATGTAAAGCTTTTCATGTAGCGTAAGTTTTTCCATTCATGTTGAGTAAGTTCATTTATTTTAGCGGTAACGGAAGCAGCTCAAGGGCAAACTCGTAACGCTGATTGGCATGTTTCGTAACTCTGTATTATGAATTGTAAACTGAAATAGATTAATTGTACTGTGTGTTAATGAAAACCAAATGGCTATGCAAATTCCGCTTCTAGGCACAAATTTCAATGTCTGTGTGTGTTGTGTGCAAGATACCCACTCGGGACACACACACACACACACACACACACACACACACACACACACACACACACACACACACACACACACACACACCTCCGCAACACACAACACATATTACTCAGAGAATCGGACACAGTAACAGGTCACTAATATCCGTAATTCCATGAAAGCGCTAATATTGCACACACTTGGGCGAGAGAGAGAGAGAGGGAGAGGAAGAGGGAGAGAGGGAGAGGGAGAGGGAGAGAGGGAGAGCTAGGGTTGAAGGCAAGGAGGAAGGTGTACCGTCTAGCCCTAATATCGACAGCTGCTGCTTTTCGAGGGGCGTTGGTAGAAATTCAGCTTTATTGAACCACGACGCCTCCACCACCACCACACCACCACCACATCACCATCACCACCACCACCACCACCACCACCTCAACCAGCATCAGTCACCTCTCATCAAACCCTCCTTCCACTGGCCTCAACACGAACCCAAAACCATAATCATCCTCACCTCTTCAAGCACGCCGTAGACCACACCGATACCATTACTACCTTGGTCTGTAGCGATGGTAGGCTTTCATGATGGGGCCTGATGGTCTGCCCTGGTCTGTTAGTGGGGCAGGCATGCGCTAAGGTAGAACATCTTAGTCCCCGTTCACACTATCCCGACTCTGGGCCACGACAACACAGCGATTTTTAGGCCCCCTTCACACTGTGCCGACTCAGCATTCGACGATCGTTTCTAGCTCCTCTTTCCGATCATGTGCGACCCTTTCACATCAACATTTCACACCCAAGACCTCGTGTGCCCTGAGTCGCTGGTTGGTCGTGGCCCAGAGTCGGCACAGTAGGGGTTATTTGATGTAGGTTGACTTCGGTTTACAGGACAGAACACCTAGTTTGGACCATAGCCTGTGTGGTACCGACGTTTATGTAAATCTATGTAAATTCTCTCTCTCTCTCTCTCTCTCTCTCTCTCTCTCTCTCTCTCTCTCTCTCTCTCTCTCTCTCTCTCTCTCTCTCTCTCTCTCTCTCTCTCTCTCTCCTCTCTCCTCCTCCTCCTCCTCCTCCTCCTCTCCTCTCTCCTGTCTCCTCTTCTCCATGCACGGATCCTCCATTCATTCTTCCTCCTCCTCCTCCTCCTCCTCCTCCTCCTCCTCCTCCTCCTCCTCCTCCTCCTCCTCCTGTTCCTCCTCCTCCTCCTCCTCCTCCTCCTCCTCCTCCTCCTCCTCCTCCTCCTCCTCTTCTCCCCCCCCTCCTGTCTCCTCTTCTCCATGCACGGCTCCTCCATTCATTCTTCCTCCCTCCCCCTCTTCTCTCTCCCTTCTCCTCCGCTTCACTTCCTCTCATTTGGTTGTATATGATTTTTATAGTTCCCGTTTTCTCCTGGCATTACGCTTTTGTTCGTATGACAATATGGCATTAATTAGGGGCTCTTGTTTACTTGTTTTGTTTTCTTTTCTTTTATTTAGCAGAGAGAGAGACAGAGAGATTGAGGGAGTTATTTATATTGTTTATCTATTTATACTTTCGTTTATGCCCTTGAGCTGCTTTCTTTGTCGTTAAAAAAAAAAATAAAGAGTACAGTATTTCACTCTCGTCCTTGTGTTTGTGTGTGTGTGTGTGTGTGTGTGTGTGTGTGTGTGTGTGTGTGTGTGTGTGTGTGTGCGTGTGTGTTTGTCAATGAGGTTTCCGTGACAGGTGGTGGTGGCAATTGTCGTATTATCATAAAAAAAAAAAAATTTACTCGTTTTAAATTATCGTATTGTCATAAAAAAAAGTTAACTCGTTTTAAATTGTCGTATTGTCATAAAAAAAAAAGTTAACTCGTTTTAAATTGTCGTATTGTCATAAAACAAGATTAACTCGTTTTAAATTGTCGTATTGCCATAAAAATAATATTAACTCGTTTTAAATTGTCGTATTGTCATAAAAGAAGATTAACTCGTTTTAAATTGTCGTATTGTCATAAAAATAAGATTAACTCGTTTTGAATTATCGTATTATCATAAAAAAAGATTAACTCGTTTTAAATTATCGTATTATCATAAAAAAAAGATTAACTCGTTTTAAATTATCGTATTATCATAAAAAAAGATTAACTCGTTTTAAATTGTCGTATTGTCATAAAAATAAGATTAACTCGTTTTAAATTATCGTATTGTCATAAAAATAAGATTAACTCGTTTTAAATTATCGTATTATCATAAAAAAAGCTAACTCGTTTTAAATTGTCGTAATCTCATAAAAAAAAACAGAATAACTCGTTTTAGATTCTGGAGGACAAACGCTAAATCTAAATAGTAAAAGTTTTGTTGACGCGGCCGCTGAGTCCCGGATGAAACGGTCTATTGTTAGCTGTGATCCTGTTCCCTCTTTACCCCGAGTCGCTTTGTTCCTTTTCCCTTTTATAGTCATTTACTAGGGATGAATAAGTCTTGTATTGTGTATTGAAAGCCAAACTATTACCGTCTTTGACCCACTATTTAGAGAGAGAATCTAGAGTTCGGGCTGATAGGGGGTCTTAAGGACAGCATGTGGGTAGTCTTAGGCCACTCGGCGGTAACTGAAAAATCCTAACTTGTGGCGTCGGGCGGGACTCGAACCTGATTCCTCCTGGACGCGGCGCCCTCTCGCTAACCACTCAGCCATCACCTCCCCATAGACACTGTAGGAATTTCCATGGTGGGTAGTTTCATGACCCTGGTGGTAGTCTGACAAGGTTTCTGCGCCATGGACAGGCTACGAACACCCATGTGAACCCGAGTTACATTTTCTGTGGTCTTCGAAAACTGTCCTAACGAGAGCGAGTTATGGGTTGGGAATGCGAGTTTAAATCCTTGTGCTACAGTTATGCGCAGAGAAAAACACACACAGTTCCTATACCAGTGAGTTTATCATCTTTTTTAATTGAAGCTTTAGAAAATATTAGTAGCAGGAGTGTCAAGCGTTTAAGAATACGATACAAGATACTAAGACATTTTTATACGTTAGAAAAAAACCTACACAATTATTCTTATACCAGTGCGTTTTATTATCGTTTTATTTGAAGCTTTAGAAAATAGTCTCAGCAGGAGTGTCAAGCGTTTAAGAATACGAGACTAGATACTAAGACAGTGTTACACGTTAGAAAAAAAACTACACAATTCGTTTTCTTTGAAGCTTTAGAAAATGGTGCTAGTGGGAGTGTCAAGCGTTTGGGAATACCAGACTAGATACTAAGACAGTGTTATACGTTAGAAAAAACTACACAATCCTTATACTAGAGGTTTTTATTATCTTTTTTATTGAAGCTTTCACGCGGGAAGGCAACAAAGAACGGCAGGACAGGGATGAAGACTCGGTGATAAGCGGGCAGCGGAGGACAGCGGTATCTCGGCCATAACGCCAGCGGGCCGCCTCTCCCTCCTTTTGTCTCCGCTCGTCGTTTGCTCGCATTCTCGCAAGGCTCATAACTCTGCCTTCTCTCGTTTCTCAGCAATGCAAGTTTTCCGCTTCATTCTCCTCGCTCTCATACCTTAATTGTCTTTTTTAGTATTAGTTTTATTTTTGCGGGAGACGGAGTTTGAGTTTCTTTGTTTCTCATTGTTAATGCGTTCTTTTTATTCTCTTTTATTTTTGTTTGATTCAGTTTCTCTTCTCATTTTCCTCGTCGTCGTCGTTTTCCTCATCCTCATCCTCCTTTACCTAATCCTAATCCACCGACTACTTCTACTACTACTACTACGACGACGACTACTACTACTACCACCACCACCACTATTACCCACCACCACCATCGCCACCACCGGCAGACTAATGCGGTCGGAGGACACTCGTGGAAAAGCTCGTGATGCGAAACTTTGTGTGAGTAAACTACGGTGATTTGGACCGAGCGGGAGAAGTTTTTTGCGTGCGTGTGTGTTGGCGATATTCCCCGCGGGTGTTTCGGGGCCGGGTTATGACTTGCCGGCGGCGTCAGAAAGTGAGAGGGAGCGTGTTTGATGGCTGGACACACACACACACACACACACACACACACGCGGACACACACTTACGCCCCCTGTCCTCCCAACCTACCCAGCCTACCCAGCCTCCCACACACACAAGTCGGTATTCTTCGACGCTTCCGACTCTTACATCAACTATTTCCAGAGGCCAAAAGGGAGATGAATCTGGTTCTAATGAGTGTTTTCTCGCATGCATGGTACAGAAGAATGGTCAACTTACTCTCAGGGTCATAAAACTACCCTGCAAATGCCCAAAACTGGATCTTGTGAGTGTTTTCTCGCGTTCATGGTACAGAAGAATGGTCAACTTACTCTCAGGGTCATAAAACTACTCTGCAAATGCCCAAAACTGGATCTTGTGAGTGTTTTCTCGTGTTCATGGTACAGAAGAATGGTCATCCTACTACCAGGGTCATAAAACTACCCTTGGAAATGCCCAAAACTGGATCTAATGTGTGTTTTCTCACGTGCATGGTACAGAGGAATAGTCAACTTACTCTCAGGGTCATAAAACTACCCCTGCAAATGCCCAAAACTAGTTCTAATGTGTGTTTTCTCACGTTCATGGTACAGAGGAATAGTCAACTTACTCTCAGGGTGATAAAACTACCCCTGCAAATGCCCAAAACTAGTTCTAATGTGTGTTTTCTCACGTGCATGGTACAGAGGAATAGTCAACTTACTCTCAGGGTCATAAAACTACCCCTGGAAATGCCCGAACTCCTACGAAAGCCTTGTCAAATGTGTGTGCTTGGGACGCGAAGTGTTCAAAAATACAGATTTTAACATTTTTTCATTATATACGCTACAACGAAGTAAGGTGTAGCGTTATTTTATGCGTTGTAGCTAAAGCTTTGCGTATTAGTTATGATCCATAAGTACAGCGAACTAATCCGAATTCGTTAGCGTGAAATAGAAATGGGTTTACCAAGGATGAGAAGGTTATAATAAAAAAAAATAATATATGCAAAAATCTCGTATGTAAGAAGCTTAGCCATGAACATAATACCTAATGCGAGAGAGAGAGAGAGAGAGAGAGAGAGAGAGAGAGAGAGAGAGGGAGAGGGAGAGCACGGAATATACTCAGAACAGACAAACGTTAATGAATCTGCTTAAAAGATTACTCAGACTACCACTAACGTTTTTTTTTTTTTTCCTTCCTCTCTCCCTCCATCCTCTTTACTGATGCTTTCTCCTCCCTTTTTCTTTGCGTTCTGCTGCTGCTTCTTCCTCCTAGTCTTCTTTTTTCTTCCTCCTTCGCCTTTGCTGTCCTTCATCTTCCACCTTTGATTAGATAGTTAGTGTAGCTTGTCACAAACAGCCACGTAAGGACCATCATGTCTGCTGTTGTGTCCTTCATCTTCCACCTTTGATTAGATAGTGTAGCTTGTCACAAACAGCCACGTAAGGACCGTCATGTCTGCTGTTGTTTGTGCTTTCTTTGTGCTCCTTTGTGTTCCTCCTCCTCCTCCTCCTCCTCTCAGAGTCATTTCCCGCGTCCTTAAAACTTTCTTAATTTCAAGGATTATATCAACTCGGGCTTCAATCTGTACTTATTGTCCTCCGCCACCACCACCACCACCACCACCACAATCTCCACTTCCAGCACCATCACTACCCCCTTCCCCCTCCTCCTCCTCCTCTTCCTCCTCCTCCTCCTCCCCCCCTGATAGTCTGATGAGGCAAGTGAAGTAGGAGAAAGAGAAGAGAATGAGAGCAACAGTTGGTGAAGAATGAAGGTGATGTTTAAGTTCGTAAGAATTGTGGTGGTGGTAGTGGTGGTTGTGGTGGTAGTGGTGGTGGTGGTGGTGGTGGTGGTAGTGGTGGTTGTGGTGGTGGTGGTGATGTTCCAGCCTCCTTTCAACACCTTGACAGCTGGCAGACACCTTAACAAATGAGTATTGGTGTGTGTGTGTGTGTGTGTGTGTGTGTGTGTGTGTGTGTGTGTGTGTGTGAGTGAAAGAAAGAAAGAAAGAAAGAAAGAAAGAAAGAAAAAAAGAGAGAGAGAAAGAAAGAAAAAGAGAAAGAAAGAGAAAAAGAGAAAGAAAGAGAGAAAGAGAAAGAAAGAGAGAAAGAAGAAAGAAAAAGAGAGCGATAGCGATAGAAGTGGGGAAATAAATATAAATAAATCAAGATATAACAGTAAGTGAAATATCAGTTATTTACCACCTCAAGGGAATGCGTGTGTAAATCAGAAGAAGAAAAAAACACATAAGAAAACTGTAGAGGTAAAAAACACTTCCACGGACGAGCGGCTCCTACCTGTCCCTCCCCACACTTAACGATGGGCTCAGCGGCCTCGACCCAGGGACAGCCCGCCGCCCGCCGCCCGCCATGACCACACCCAGTCCTGGAAGACGTGTGACGGAAGGCTGTTTTTACGGCGTGGTGGCTGCGTGAAGGCTTGCTCGGGGGAGGGGGGAGTGAGTGAAGCGACGCACCCCCTGTGGTATGGTCCCCGTTTGTTAGGTAGTTAGGTAGTGTCCAAGGGCTCGGTGGATACATGGAGGTTTGCTTGAGTGGGGAGGGGGGCAACGTCGGGGGTGTCGGAGGCGGCGAGTGAGTAATGCGAAGCGTCCCCTGTCGTATGCTCCCAGCTAGTTTAGTTAGTTAGTGTCCAAGGGTAACTAAAGTATCAATCAGGGCTCACCACACACTGCAACATTGATAAGGGAACACAAAACCCCCGAAAGACAGTGATCAAAATTTAATATAGTTCGGGACCCGCCTTGATACTCCTCCCTCTCTCAGTAACGGGTAGAGGTGGACTTAAAAGACGGCCCGTAATGGTCAGCGCGCGGGACACCGGGAGCTTTGTTCAATGGTGCGTGCTCTTATACCCTGGAGAAAGTAGTGTGTCCAAAAGCTCCTTCCTTGGACATAGCTACTTACGGCACTCAGGGTGATTCAGAAACCTCCCCTTTACTTCGCTTCTCCAAGACTAAGAAAAAGAACGCTAAACTGGTGTGAGTATGAGCAATGGTGTGTGTGTGTGTGTGTGTGTGTGTGTGTGTGTGTGTGTGAGTGAGTGAGTGAAAGAAAGAAAGAATGAGAGAAAAAGAGAAAGAGAAAGAAAGAGAGAAATAAAGAAAAGAGAGAGATAGGGATAACTAGGTTTTGTTCTTGCTTCATAGTTCGTTAGGGTGATCCTGGAACCTCCCCTTAGTTTGCTTCTCTAAGACTATAAACAGGAATTCTTAACTGGGATTATTAAAAGGAACGCTAAATTGGTGGGATTCAGTATTTTTCCACACTGATAACTAAGTATTGCTCTTGCTTCATGAGTTCATTAGTGTGATGCTGGAACCTCCCCTTAGTTTGCTTTTCCAAGACTATAAATAGGAATCTAACTGAGATTATTCAATATTTTTCCACACGGACAAACTGAGCGTCGTTCTTGCTTCACTAGTCCAGAAATATTCTTCATATGGTTACCGTTCTTGAGTTTTTCCGTGTAGTGTGCAACTCGACGCGGCGGCAGTATCCCCTGAGTTGTCCCGTGGTCTGTGGGGAGCGGCCAGGTGGCGCCTGCCGCAGACACGACTGTCCGCGCCGCCCGGCCCCCGCGGCGATCCTCCCGGCGGCTGTGTCGGCCCAGGATTACATATGTCTGTTCCCTCGATAACGTAGCTAACTCACATATTCTTGGGTCATTGCCTGCCCAGGGAGCCGTACTTCATCGTGTGTGAAGGGGGGGGCGTGTGTGTATAGTCCCTTAGAGCCCTGAATCCCTAGAGAGCGCCTGTTTGTTGGCCCGAACCATGTTGGCATGAAATATTATTCTTAATTGCTGTGTTTTCTCGCCGTGTTCAAGCTGCCCCTCGCTGCCGTGATTAACCGGGGACGTTGGCGGACACTACATGATCTTTGTACACTCCAGGATCATTAAAAAGTAGACAAGCATCTGCGGAACATGAGCGCTGCGCCGAGTGTTCCCCGCCCACCTCCACTCCCCGCTGCACACTGGCTGGTCTCTATCCAATAAAATCTCTCGCCTGTCATAAGACTATAAAAATGTGACTGTGCCATCAAAAAAAGCTTCTCGGTCTTGTCTTGACTGTCGATAACGCTGAATCTGACACACACACACACACACGCACATACACGCACGCACGCACACTCCACCGCGATTTGAAATGCAAAAAACTACCAACAGTGACCATCCGTGAACAAATATGATGTGCAGAACCGTGTAAACAAATATGTGGAGAAATGCGTTAACATATGACACACGAGATTCTATTCAGTCTCGGCAACCTTCCACTCGGGTACAAATTTCTCGATCTTTTGTTATTTCCCGGTAAATATAACAAAACGTAGCTCTCAGGGGCGGCCATTGTCAGATAAGTAGACCCCTCCACTTCAGCTTTTGGTTCTGCTACAGGAAAACATGTTGGATTCTACCTACTTGTTATTATTCTCCTACGTTTTTCATCCTCTTCGTCCTCCTCCTCGTCCTCCTCCTCGTCCTCGTCCTCCTCACACTCCTACTCCTCGGGCTTGTTCTCCTCCGCCTCCGCCTCCTCCTCCTACGTTTTCTCTTTCTCCTTCTCCGTTTTCTCTTTCTCCTCCTCCTCCGTTTTCTCCTCCTCCTTCTCCGTTTTCTCTTCCTTCTCCGTTTTCTCTTCCTTCTCCGTTTTCTCCTCCTCCTCCTCCTCCGTTTTCTCTTCTTCCTCCTACGTTTTCTCCTCCGTTTTCTCTTTCTCCTCCTCCGTTTTCTCTTCCTCCTAATCCGTTTTCTCCTCCTCCTTCGTTTTCTTCTCCTACACCTCTTACTACTACTACTACTACTACTACTACTACTACTGCTGCTACTACTACTACTACTACCACCGCCACCCCCACCCCGATTTTAATCTCATTTGCCTAAACTTTCTCAAGATCGATTAACTTAAAAGTCGAGTTGACAAATATTTCTAATTAGAGGATATCGCTTTAAAAGGATGAAAAAAAGTTCCTACGACATTCACTTTACATATTATGATGTCGCCTAATTAGAAGAGTTTGAGCCATGGTAATGCGCAGCTCCTTGCTTCCTCCTCCTCGTCCTCCTCCTCCTCCTCCTCCTCCTCCATCTACTACTACTACTACTGCTACTACTGTTACTACTCTACTACTGCTATTACTACTACTTCTATTACTATCTGAGGTGCTGGTTAATGGTCCCCAGTCCGTAGGTAGCAAGGGCAGTTATTTGTCTTATAATTTTAACGTCTGATATTTTCTTACATGACGATTACCACCATTAGCATTGTCAACCCTTTCCCACTCTGTCGGGAGTTCAAACAGGGAGGCTTCGAGGGAAAATAGTCAAGGAAGCGGCCAGTTATCAAGCTTCAGTTAGGTAGAGGGTCCGTTACGCACACACACACTTACATATGCACACCACAGACACACCAGACACACACACGCACAGACAACACCCCCCTACACACACACACACACATACACACTCGCAGGGCAGGAAGCAAGACGGGCCGCAGCGTCGGGGTGTTTTGTGGCGTTCTCCAAGCCATAGCCCCGACCTGAACGCGCTTACTTTTCTCACTAAGGGAATGATGAGAAGGCATGACTTTCCCCCGACGGCCAAACTTGAGGCGGTTGGATACATTAATCTCGGAGCAAGGTCTGAACAGAATGTCGAGGGGCGAAGGGAGAGTTTGCGGAGACAGGTGGAAGGGAGGACGAACGGAGCGAGAGTGGAAGAGGGAAGAGGTGGATGGAGGGGCGACAAAGTGAGGAAAGGAGTGTAATAATTGGGGCTTGAGGGCCGGGACGTCGTAAGGAAGACAGGGGAAGGAGGGCCGCTATGGAGGAGAGGCGAGGCGTAGCGGCAGCGGGGAAATTTCAGGACATGTGAATCAGGGAGTTTTATCTCATCCCCGGGAAATAGTTTTAAGGGGATGGTTCTTGTGCAGGCTGAGGCAGGGACGGAGGAGGAAGGGCGGTGAGGAGGCAGAGAGAGGAAGAACAAAGGAAGGCTGGAAAACAGGAGAGGAGGAAATTACCATAAAACTTTTTCTATCGTAAGTTTATAATACAAAAAGTACCATAGTCATCGTTATCGTCACCTGTTTACCGCAAGGGACGCTCATGAGGCTTTTTTTTCCTCAAGACAATATTCTGCCGTCGCCGAGCGGTCGAAGACAACCCACATGCTGTCTTGATGAGTGCCTGCCATCTCGGACTCAAGCGAAACTCAGAGGATCAAAAGTAGCTCCGGGGAGGCAGGATGAGGGAAGCAAAAAAGGCACCACTGTAAAAAAAAATCTGCCCGCTCCACTAACAAGGCGGGTCCGACCAACAGGAAACGTCAAGAAAGCCTATCGTCGCTATGGGCCGAACGTAAAAAGAGGAATATTTGAGCGAACGTGTATTTTTTTATAGTGTTGCCATTTTTGCCTGCTTCATTCTGCCTCCCGGAGCTACATTCGCAAACATCGCCTTCAGTACAAACCACGATGAAAAATATGATGTTTGCCTTACTGGTGCACTGAAACCCAATTAGCTTGTCGTTTATTATACCGTAGAGAGTCGCCAAATTGTGGAGTCGACCGCCGTTGTGTAACCAGCATTAGCTACCCCCCGCTCCCCCTTTCGTCCCCTCGTATGGCGCTCGGGGATCTTGTTTCTACGAAGAGGTTTGTGACGTTCGATACCCGCGTGTGTGTGTGTGTGTGTGTGTGTGTGGCAGGGGGGAGGGTGCGCGTGTGTGTATGTGAACGATTCCTTAGTATATAATCAGAACTGCGTAATTTATTTAGTGTTCGTTTTGAAAATAGGTCGAACAAGTGCATTATCAGGTAAAATTCATATAACTGTTTGGGGTTTTGTTAGGTTAGGTTAGATTAAGTTTACGATATCTGCAAACACATGATGGCCAGTACCTTATGGTATAAATCAACAAAGAATGACCTCACTTTGTTTTTAGAAGGTCTCATTAGTAAGGAAACATATATAAATTTTCTGAGTCAAGACCTATATTAACTGTTCGGGTTTTTGTTAGGTTAGGTTTGGTTGAGTTTGGGGTATCTTCAAACACAGGATAGCCAGCAGCTTATGGTATAAATCAACAGAGAATGACCTCACTTTGTTGTATAGAAAGTCTCATTAGTAAGAAAACATATGAATTTTCTGAGACAAGACCTATGGTAACTGTTTGGGGTTTTGCTAGATCAGGTTAGGTTAGGTAAAGTTTAGGGTATCTTCAAACACAGGATAGCCAGCACCTTAGTAAATTTTAGAAGGACGGGAACACTTATCTTTCTCATACGTTGCTCATTCATTCCAGGTATATATTTACATTTACTCACTGACTGATTTCTCTTTCCATTCACACAAGCGTTGCATCTCTTCTCTCGCTCCTCGACCATTACCGGCAAATGCATTCCGAAACTCCCGCCGTTTACATACAAAAGCTTTCAGTGGCGCTGCTCACGGGTTCACTCCTTCCTGAAGACAACCGTGACACCTGAAATGTATAGAGCTCGAAATTCCCCCAAGCACACTGAACCATATTCTATCGCTTATACTTTCTGGGTGTTGTAGTTTTTGTTTGTAAGAATTGATTGTCTTGTTTGTTGTTGTTGTTTTTTGTGTTTTCCCTCTTAGTAGGGTGTCATTTACCATCAAGCATCACCCCTTTCCCTTCCCCTCTCACCTTCCCTTCATGTTACTGTCTAAAATCGCTCCCATCTTTATTTTTTCGTTGTCAGCACTCCATACACTGCCCCCCCCCCCCCACCCCACCCTCACACACACATACACACACACATAGACAGACACACACACACAGACACACATACACACACATATCCATCAGATCACCTCACCGTCGTTTCAATTTCCTGGTGTAATTACGTTTTTCAGCCGTGTAGATGGAAGGAAGATCGGTATTACTCTGCGAATATCCCTCCGTCTGTCTTGTACCAATCGAGCAATAAGCTGTCCTTCTCCCGTAACTAAGAGAGGTGATGTAGAGGCTAAAGCGTAAGAGGCAGTGATTGGGAGAGAAAGGGAAAATGTGAATGCCGTTATGAAATTGATGATTCTTAGCTGTTTCATGGCCCACTAAATTTTCCCAATGCTAAAGAGGCAGAACAAAGGCTAACTATTTATTTTATTTAAGTGGCCACTAAAATACTACTGCTTTACGGGATCAATAAGCTAAAGTATATAGAGAATACCAAAAAGAGATAACACTTTAGTGATTAAACATCGAAGAGGCAAACTGAGCTTTCTCCCTTGCTGTTAAAAAAAAAAGAATCTTGTTAATGCTTTACAGAATCAAGAAGCAAAAAACTAAATAAAAAAATACCAAAAACAGATTAAAAAAATAGTTAAAAGTATCGGAAGAACAAACAGCGGAGTCTTGCTTGATAATCCCTTTAATATAAGCAAGTACACGCTTCCACAAGACTTAACACAAACTTGCCGTCAGTGGAGGCTTATCACTCTCTCTCAAACACTCCCCAGAACCAACTTAGCGCCATCACACTCCAGGCTGTAATCAAGTTTGGCCATTATGTAGAAAACGCGAGACGAAACTGTGATCTTGAGGCGGTGGGGAGGTGTGTGTGGGTGCGTGCGTGGGTGTGGGTCAGCGTTGTCAAATTATCGTACCCTGAACATTGCTTTAATCATTTTTACGCTCCAAGAAAGTCCGAACCACACAAATAACGGTAGAAAATGAGAGTTGTCGTTAAAATTGTTGAATATTGATCGTTTTCGTTTTTTTGCTTTAGTTATCGGTCAGAACTACGAAAATAACACGCCCTGAGTACGATAATTTGACAACGCTGGTGTGGGTGCACGTGTGTGTGTGTGTGTGTGTGTGTGTGTACCAAGCGTTTATACTGTTACCCCTTCTCGTATAATCACTCCAGCATCATCTTCTGCACTCCCATTCCCTTAAAATTATAGACGAGGGAAGTTAGAAGTGACAAACGAAGTAAAGGAATATGGTTGATAAAGAACATGAAAGTCACAGAATGAAAATGAACAGCGTAAATCAGATAAAAAAACATAACTCTTACCCTGTCTTAAGTGCACAGATTCGCCCTTTTAAAGCACGGCAAATTTCATGGTAAACTAATTCGTCATCTTGTAATACCTGCCGACCCGCCAATCCACCACCCCGCCGACCCAACCCTCATATGTTCCCCCGCTCCCATTCACTCCCCCGCCCCGTTAGTCCCCTTGCCTACTACCCCCAGTGTCCTCAGTGTTCCCCGGAGCTCACAGCCTCGCCCCGCTCCCCTCCAATCTACTACTCAGATGATTTTCCTATCCGAGTTTAATTAGTGATTTCGGAACTCCCATCTTGTAATGTTCCTCTTGCTATACTCTATCTGAATAATTAACTATCTGAACTTAATTGTTGTGATGCCATAATTAGTGGTAGATTACGTTCCATGCTCTAAACTCCTCCATGTTGTATTGTAATTATGTTTTGTATTTGCAGACAGATAGATAGATAGATAGTTACAAAGCGACATGTACTTTGTGGCATTCAACGTTAGCTATGAATAATGACGCCGCAAGTACTGTAGTTTAAACAGCAAGATATTTAGAAAGTAAGAAAAACAAGATAGACAAGACAGACACATGAATAAAGTTAGAGACGCAGAAAAAGAGAATGAAGTAAGAACGAAAGAAAGTAAGAAAAGAAAGAAAAAGTGAGACCTCAGAAAAGGAACGAAGGAAGAAAGAGAAAAAAGAAAGAAAGTGAGACAGGAAAAAAAAAGAGAAAGAAGAAAGAAAAAAAAGGGAGGAAGTACGTTGAAGTGACAGCACAAAGGAATAAACAAAGAAACAAAGAAAGAAGAAAAGAAAGAGTAAGAAAGACAGCCAAAAAAAAAGAAAGGAAGAAAGGAACAAACAAACAAAAAGTAAGAGAGAGCATTCGTGTCGCGGAGGCTCATGTGCAAGACTTGGGGTGTTTGAGCAAGTTTCCCCTCGGCGGCTAACTTCGGAATGGCGAGCCGCTCCCTCAGGTCAGGTCAGGTCACCGTGGCGGCTGACCCGGAGACAAAGTTTTGGGCGTCTCGGAGTGTGTGGGGAAGACGGGCGGCTCAGATGGACGGGAGAAGCCAACAGGCGCTAAACTTGCACCCTGTCACACTTGAAACAATGATAGAACTCCCCGTCTCCCCAGTCTTTCCTCCCTTCCCCTTCTCTCCGTTCCTCTCCCAAACCTTGCCTCCCCCTCTCCCCAGGCTTTCCTCCCTTCCCCTTCTCTCCGTTCCTCTCCCAAACCTTGCCTCCCCCTCTCCCCAGCCTCTCTCTCCCTTCCCCTTCTCTCCGTTCCTCTCCCCAACCTTGCCTCCCCCTCTCCCCAGCCTCTCTCTCCCTTCCCCTTCTCTCCGTTCCTCTCCCCAACCTTGCCTCCCCCTCTCCCCGGCTCCTCCTCCCTTTTCCCTTCCCTGTAACTCTCTTCCCTTCCCTCCTTCCCTCTCCCTAACCCTTCAGTCCCTCGCCCCTTCCCTTCGTTCCTCTTCCCTTCCCTCCGTTCCTCTCCACAGCACTTCTCTCTTCCCTTCTCTCAGTCACTTTCCCTTTCCTACCGTCCCTTTCCTCTTCCATCCCCCTCTCTTCCCTTCCCTCTATCTCTCTCCCCTTCCCTTCGTCCCTCTACCCTTCCCTCCGGTTCTCTCCCCTTCCCTTCGTTCCTCTACCCTTCCCTCCTTTTCTCTCCACTTCCCTCCCTCTCTCTTCCCTTCGTCCCTCTCCATCCCTCCCTCCCTATCTCCTCTGCCCGACCTACCCTCCCTAACTTAATGTAATACTCCTTCCCTTTTTTTTCCTGCTTTTTTGTCCTTCATTTTCAGCCCATTTACTGTCTCTAAGCATTACATCTCCTCCTCCTCCTCTTCTTCCTCTTCCTCCTCCTCCTCTTCCTCCTCCTTCTCTCTCGTTATGCATTTCTCACACACATGATAGGAATTAAACAATGGGAAATTGAATCTGATGTATGATATGTGTTCTTTTCTTGCACTCTCTCTCTCTCTCTCTCTCTCTCTCTCTCTCTCTCTCTCTCTCTCTCTCTCTCTCTCTCTCAGAAGAAGAAGAAGAAGCGTTTTAGTATTTTCATTATCGATAACCATTCCGGAAGCGTTACAGCCAATACTTCCGAGCAAGGTTGGAGTTCCCGCCCCTCGACCCCTCACCCCTTCAGCATACCTATCCCACTCCCTCCTCCATATAAACGCCCCCATTCCCTTCAGCCAATCACATCCCCGCCACCCTCCATTCACCCTTCCACATCGCTACACCCATTTCTTCACCCCTACATATCCTCACACCCCCTCCTTTCACCCCTTCACATCCCCGCCATGCCAAAACTCACCCCAGCCCCGCCGTATAACCATGTAGTTCCGCCTCACTCCAGCGCTGCTCTTTACTTTACTTTACTTTAATGGTTGAGACGAGAATACAAAACACACAGGTACATACAAATTAGATGAGTATAACGTAACCGACAATATACATGTACATAAAAAAGGATATGAGAGAGAGAGAGAGAGAGAGAGAGAGAGAGAGAGAGAGAGAGAGAGAGAGAGAGAGAGAGAGAGAGAGAGAGAGAGAGAGAGAGAGAGAGAGAGAGAGAGAGAGAGAGAGAGAGAGAGAGAGAGAGAGAGAGAGAGAGAGAGAGAGAGAGAGAGAGAGAGAGAGAGAGAGAGAGAGAGAGAGAGAGAGAGAGAGAGAGAGAGAGAGAGAGAGAGAGAGAGAGAGAGAGAGAGAGAGAGAGAGAGAGAGCCTGAGCCTACGTGTTAGACTTCCTCGTTTGAAATTCTTTACATGGGGTAGTTAAACATGGCAGCCGGCGACCGTAGATTTTATGAAAGAAATGAACGAAAGGAGAAAAAATAACAAAATAACAAATAAAAGCAAGATGAAGAGAAGGAGGAGAAGAAGGAGAAAATAAGGTGCACAAAAGTTTAAGAAGCACAGGATGGAAGAAGAAGAAGAAGAAGAAGAAGAAGAAGGGAAAGAAATGTAATAGAAGATGAAGGAAGAGGAAGGGAAGAATATGAGTAAAAAACGCAGTGTGAATAGAAACGGGACATGGATAAGATGGAGGAGACGGAGAAGATTGAAGGATGGGAAACTAATAATCAACGTCGGGGAGAATGTGGAGGCGGAGGAGGAGGAGGGTGGAAGTAGCAACAGGAAATGAGAAATAGTAGACGAGGAAAAGTTGAAAGGGAAAAAAATCAGGTACTTTAAAGAAATGAAGGACGAGAACCTAAGGAATGGCGTTTGAGAGATGGAGGAGGAGGAGGAAGAAGAAGAAGAGGAGCAGGAGGAGGAGGAAAACGTGATGAAGATGAAGAAGGGTAAAAAGTGGAGGAGGAGGAAGAAGTGGAGGGAAAGTAGGAGGAGATAAAGAGGAAGAAGAAGAAGAAGGAGAAAGAAAGATGGTGATAATGATGAGAAGGAGGAGGAGGAGGAGGAAGAAAAAATAACTTCATAAAGAACAGAAGAATGAAGCGAGGAGGATGAGAAGGAGGAGGAAGAAGAAAAAGGCGAGAACGAGAACGAGGAGAAAAAGAACGCTGTCGAGAAGATGAAGAACCAGAAGAAAATTAAACGAGAATATGAGAGAAGGAAGAAGGGAGAAAAGGAAGAAGAACCAGCAAAAGAAAAAGAAAAATAACAAGTAGATACGAGAAAAGGAGGAGGAAGGAAGAACAGAAGACGAGTAGGCAACAAGAAGAAGAAGAAGAAGAAGAAGAAGGAGAAGTAGAAAAGAACAAGTATATGAGGCATAAAAAACATCGACATCCCCCACTCCCCCACCCCCCACACACACAGCACCGCTCTCCTTCCTTCCTTCCTCCAATACTTACCAACCAAACTTCGCCCCCCACCCCTCCCACCCCCACCCCACCCCGACACACACACTGACACCCGCCTAATAAAGTCTCCCAAAAGTTGCTCCAAATTTACCGCCGAAGAGACACGTGGCACGCCGAGGGAAAATTTCAACCCCTTGTGTATATATATTCTGAGCTGTTTTTAATTCCCTGAAGTTTTCCTTTTTTTTACACTCGAGTTACCCTCTTTGGCAGCACTTAAGGCATCGAGCTAATATTTAAAACTGTGATCTGGATAGGGATAAAGTTTGGAAAAATTAGAGAGAGGTGGTAGAGAGAGAGAGAGGGAGAGGGAGAGGGAGAGAGAATGAGAGAGACCTTCAAATATAGACTTCCAAGTAGACAGATTCCCAGACAAACAGACAGACAGACGGAGTGTAGACAGATAGACAGACAGACAGAACTGGAAGGGGAACGAGAAATAGAATGAAGTAGAAGATAGAGGAAGAGGAAGAGGGGGAGGAGGGAAAAAGGAAGAGGGGAGTCTGGAGGGAATGAATGTGAAAGGGAGAGACAAACTGTGAGGGTGAAACTTATATATAAAAAAAAAAATCGTTCAGCCTTCCTCTCCCTTCCTCTCCCTTCAGCTCCTCCGCGTTCTCTCTCCCCTCTTCCCTTCTCTCTCTCCCTCTCCCTCTCCCTAATCATCGACCTTATTATAACCACTCCTTTGATTATTACCTCTCCCACACACGCCGCCTTCCTCCTCCTCCTCCTCCTCCTCCTTCTCCTCCTTCACTCACTTTTTTCCACTCCTGTTTTCCTTCCCTTCCTCCCACCGCTTCCCTCGAGACCGTTCCTTTTTTTTTCTTCTTTTTTTTCTCTTCTTTTCTTTTCCTCACTTTCCTTTCTCTTTTTTCTCTCCTTTTCCATTTTCTTTTCGTCTTTTCCTCACACATTCTGTTTTTCTATCTCTCTTGTTGATCTGAAAATACCGAACACCCTTTCCGCCTTAGACAATATCAAGTGATCGTACTTTTGTTCTCTCTCCTTCGTCTTTGCTTCTTTCTTCCTTTCTTTCTTTCCTTATTTCTTTCTCTTTCCTCCTCCTCCTCCTCCCTCCGTTCGACCTGATGAGACTCCCTCCTGGCTACAGTCTAAGTAATGTGAGAGAGGAGTGAAAAGGAGGAGGAGGAGCAAGAAAAAGAAGAGGAGGAAGGAGTGGTGGTGGTAAATATCGAACAGAAGATGAATAAGATGGGAAATTGAAGAAGAAGGAGGGGAGCGTGGACGAGGAAGGAAGGAGGGAAGGGTGAAGAACGTTGAGCGCAAAAGATGAATGAGGAAGATGGAGAGTGTGGCAACTAATAAGAAAGTTAGCTTGGGTCGTTGACAGTTTGACGGGCGAAGAGACGGGAAGCGAGACAGACACACAGACAGACGGACGGGTAAATTAATATATAGACTACGGTAGCTCAAATAGATACTCAGACATAGAAATAGACAGAAGTGCACACACGGATATTCATTAATCATCCCAAACGTCTCTCTTCACGTTCTCAAAGGCCTCACAACAAACAGACAGACAGACGGACGGACGGATCATAAGAACATAAGAACATAAGAACGCAGGAGTCTACAAGAGGCCGGTAGGCCTGTACGAGGCAGCTCCTTTGACCCTAAGCTCCCGTGTATCTAACCCCACCTAATATCGCTGTCCATGAATTTATCTAGTCTATTTTTGAATGTGACAATTGTATTGGCACTCACCACATGACTGCTAAGCCTTTTCCACTCATCCACCACCCTGTTATTAAACCAATTTTTGCCTATGTCCCTGTTGAATCTGAATTTATCCAGTTTAAACCCGTTACTTCGTGTCCTACCCGGTTCTCTTACCAACAAAACCTTATGAATGTCTCCCTTATTAAAGCCCTTCATCCATTTATAAACCTCGATCATGTCTCCACGCACCCTTCGCCTTTCTAGAGAATGCAAGTTTAACTGTTTGAGTCTTCCCTCGTATGGCTAGTTTCTCAACCCCTGAATCATCTTAGTCATTTTCCTCTGCACCGATTCTAACATTTTGATATCCATTCTATAGTAAGGTGACCAGAACTGAACCGCATAGTCAAGATGAGGTCTAACTAATGCTAAATATAGTTTGAGGAAGACTTCGGGGCTTCTGTTGCTTACGCTCCTTGAAATAAATCCCAGTACCCTATTAGCTCGATTTCTAGCTTGAATGCATTGTGCCCTTGGACGGAGATCAGAGCTCACTAAGACCCCTAAATCCCTCTCGCACCCAGACCTACTTATGAGAGTGTCATTTAAGCAATAGTTATGTGAGGGGTTGTTCCTACCTACACTCAGAATACTGCACTTCCCTACATTGAACTCCATCTGCCATTTATCCGCCCAGTCATATAATCTGTTGAGTTCACCTTGGAGAATACTGGCGTCCTGATCCGACTCAATTACTCTACCGATCTTGGTATCATCTGCAAATTTACTAACATCACTACTAATTCCTGTATCTAAGTCATTGATATAAATAATAAACAAAAGTGGACCTAATACCGAACCTTGTGGGACCCCACTCGTAACACATCCCCAGTCAGATCTTTTACCATTGATTTGCACTCTTTGCTTCCTATTGCTAAGCCACGCCTTGACCCAGTTCAAAACTTTACCCTCTACTCCGTGAGCCTGTAATTTAAGCAACAGTCGTTGGTGAGGAACTTTGTCAAACGCTTTACTAAAATCAAGATAGATTACATCATAATTTTCATCTCTGTCAACCGCCTCAAATATTTTATTGTAGAAGGACAAGAGATTGGTGAGGCATGACCTACCTTTTGTGAACCCATGCTGCGAGTCGTGAATTAAGCTATGTTTCTCTAAATGCTCCCGAATGTTCCTGGCTATTATGGACTCCAGCATCTTCCCTATAACCTTAAAATTAATATATAGACTACGGTAGCTCAAATAGATACCCAGATATAAAAGTAGACGGAAGTACACACACACACACACACACACACGAAAAGTTGGACAAATACAGATACGAAGACGGGACCACACGAGCGTAAGCCCAGGCCCTGTAAAACTACAACTACGTAAACTAGGTAAACACACACACACACACACACACACACACACACACACACACACACACACACACACACATTTAGATAATCATTAATCATCCCAACTTTCTTCACGTCCTCAAAGACTTCACAACATCGCCGTCTTGGAACGGAGCGTAGACGGTATCGACGCGGCACAGCGACTCGCACAATTGACAGACATCGAAGTATAATTAAGCAAATGACGGATTGACTTGAAGGCGGCGCCAAGGGAAGGGATCACATGCTCTTTGGACAAATTGGTCGGGTCTGGCGGGTTGGTGGCGGTGTCTGTGGGGCCTTACCTCAATGCGCGTGTGGCGGGGACGTTACGGATACGAGATTTAATCCTTTTAATGTTGATGTAAACTTGAAGCTGATGGAATGAAGCCATGTGTGACCCCCCTTGATGGAGGATCCGCGGGTCACTGCTGTAATGAAACCCGAGGAAGTGAGACACATTTTTGTGAACCCCTGACTTGTAGGACCTCTTTTTTATTAATTCCTGACCTGGAGAATCCCGTTTTAGTGAACTCCTGACCTGGTGAACCTCTTTTTAGTGAATTTCTGACCTGGTGAACCCCTTTTTAGTGAATTTCTGACCTGGTGAACCCCTTTTAAATGAACCCCTGACCTGGTGAACCCCCTTTTAATGAATCCCTGACCTGGTGAACTCCCTTTTAATGAACCCCTGACCTCGTGAACCCCCTTTTAATGCACCCCTGACCTGGTGAACCCCCTTTATTATGAACTCCTGACCTCGTGAACCCCTTTATTATGAACCCCTGACCTGGTAAACCCCCTTTTAATGAATCCCTGACCTGGTGAACCCCTTTTTAATGAACCCCTGAGCTCATGAACCCCTTTATTATGAATTTCTGACCTGGTGAACCCCCTTTTAATGCACCCCTGACCTGGTGAACCTGCTTTTAATGCACCCCTGACCTCTACGTTGAAATAATAATGGCAAAAACGTTCTTCGTGATTTCGTAAACGTTCAGCAGTTTTTCATAATTGCCACTCCGCTTTGCCTCTACTCTCGCATTCATGTTTCTGTTAAATGATAATCCTTCACCATTAGGAAGCGTAGAATCTAATTTACGCATAGGCCATCACCATCATCATCAACATTATCACCATCATCATCATCATCATCATTATCGTCATCTTCATCCTCCTCCTCCTCCTCCTTCTTCCCCTCCTCCTCCGCTTTATTATCATCATCATTATCATTATCATCATCGTCAGCATCAGTATCAGCATCGTCACAGAAAAAAAAATAGAAGAGAAAGAGAGAGAAAGGAGATTGAGGAAATTGAGGGATGAGAAGGAAAGAGAAAGAAGGCTGAGGAAAATGAGGAAAGAAAAAGACAGAGCTAGAAGATTTAGGAAAATGAAAGGAAGAGAAGAAGAGAGAAAGAAGGTTGAGGAAAATGAGGAAAGAGAAGAAAAGAGAAAGAAGGTTGAGGAAATTGAGGGAAGAGTGGAAAAGAGAAAGAAGGTTGAGGAAAATGAGGGAAAAGAAGAAAAAAAATTAAAGGAGGTTGAAGATAATGAGGAAAGAGAAGGACAGAGAAAGAAGGTTGAGGAAAATGAGGGAAGAGAAGAACAGAGAAAGAAGGTTGAGGAAAATGAGGGAAAAGAAGAAAAAAAATTAAAGGAGGTTGAAGATAATGAGGAAAGAGAAGGAAAGAGAAAGAAGGTTGAGGAAAATGAGGGAAAAGAAGAAAAAAAAGGAAAGGAGGTTGAGGAAAATGAGGAAAGAGAAGGAAAGAGAAAGAAGGTTGAGGAAGATGAGGAAAGAGAAGGAAAGAGTAAGGAAAGTTGAGGAAAATGAGGAAAGAGAAGGACACAGAAAGAAGGTTGAGGGAAATGAGGAAAGAAAAGGGAAAGAAGGTTGAGGAAAATGAAGGAGAATAAAAGGGGAAAAAGGTTGAGGAAGATGAGGGAAGAGAATAAAAGAGGAAGCAGGTTGAGGGAAGAGAAGAAAAGAAAAAGGAGGTTAAGGAAAATGAGGGAAGAGAATAAAAGAGGAGGCAGGTTGAGGGAAGAGAAGAAAGGAAAAAGGAGGTTGAGGGAAGCGAAGAAAAGAAAAAGAAAGTTGAGGAAAATGAGGGAAGAGAGGAAAGAAGCTGAAGGGCAAGAAGCAAACATGTGAAAATAAGAGACTCGGGCAACAAAAAAGCTTGTTAGCTCTTAACGAGGTCACCGCCTTCACAGACTATTCAGAATTGTTGATTTCTGCGTCCCCCTTTAGGGCGAGCCAGACGCGTGAGGGCTATCTCTCGCGCCAAAGCCTTCCCGGTAGGAAAGATCGGTGATAATCAAAGAGTCATATTCTTAAACATCAAAGGCTTTAGAGCAGCGAGTTTGCTTTTTTTATTAATGTTTACTTTTTGTGCCCTGGAGCTGTTTCCTTTTGTAAAAAAAAAAAAAATCTTCCTCTGTGCCATGAGTCTAAAGCAACACTCATTAGAACCCGACTGATCTCCATTTTTGCCCCTTAGAAAGAATATGCGTGAGAGGCGAGAACAGATGACAATATGACGCTAAATATCTGCGCCAGGAAGAGCAGATGAGGACGCTTTCATTTGGCGGAAAGAAAGGAAGGAGATGAGAATAGAAAGAAGCGGAATTAGTTTTTCTCCTGGCCCCGCGAAGCTAACAGCTGTGTCATCAGGTCTGCTGAGAACCCTATTACACGGGAGCACCGCCTCGCCCACATTAGATAGTCACCTAGCGCTCCAAGTGACTACGTGCCCACGACTCACGCGCTCCGCCATCAGGGAAGGAGTCACGTAGCCTCACAAGATAGCAAGAAGAGGTCTAATATAAGAGTGATGGTGGTCGTAATGATAGTAGTAGTAGTAGTAGTAGTAGTAGTAGTAGTAGTAGTAGTAGTAGTAGTAGTAGTAGTAGTAGTAGTAGTTGTTGTTACTGTTAATGTTAATGTAGTTGCTGTAGGAGTTATTGTTGTAGTTATTATTGATGCTGTTGTTGTAGTAGAAGAGAATGGGAGTAACGGTGAAAGAGTCAGAGGAGGAGATAAAGAAAACCGAAGGGGAGAAAATAAAAAATAGGAAAAGGATGAGAAAGAGAAAAGAAAAAAAATACGAATATGCATGATGGAGGAGGAGAAGGGGAACGGGACAAAAAATCAATAATGTAGCACGTGAATTCTATGGCCAGATGTGCTTTTGTCCTCCGTGAATGATTGTCCTGGAGCGAGGAAATGCACTAGGGAGCTGCTATCCCGCCGTCACATCCCCTCACTCACACCCTATAACAAGGCCCCGTCCCCCTCACCTCCTCCCATGAATCTTTATCCGGCCCTCACATCCCCTCACTCACACCCTTTAACAAGGCCCCGTCCCCCTCACCTCCCCCCATGAATCTTTATCCGGCCCTCACATCCCCTCATTCACACCCTATAACAAGGCCCCGTCCCCCTCACCTCCTCCCATGAATCTTTATCCGGCCCTCACATCCCCTCACTCACACCCTATAACAAGGCCCCGTCTCTCACCTCCCCCCATGAATCTTTATCCGGCCCTCACATCCCCTCGCTCACACCCTATAACAAGGCCCCGTCCCTCTCACCTCCTCTCATGAATCTTCCGTCTCAATCCTCGACTCCTTTCCCCTTCAGTAGCTTCAAATCATTCCTTGTCGTCTGGAAAGCCTGGCAATGGCCGCGCGCCCCTCACTGACTCGCTATTTCACTGCATCACTCAGCACGTTCTCCCTTTGTCCTCTCTTCATCACCTCTCGCGTTGACAATACTCTCTCCCCTTTGTCACTTCTTGCCCCGTCGTTGCTGACCCTCTAAGCTCATTCTTCACCCTACAGAAGTCCCTTTAACTCACTCTCTCTCTCTCCCGTCTCACTTCGCCATTTCAAGAGCTCCCAAACCCTCTCTGCTATCATTCCTTGTTCTCCTGACTGCTCTGTTATATTCCCTCTCTTTCTCTCCTGGACTCCGACTCTCTCTCTCTTCTTCCTCTCCCTGCAGGGTAATCAAAGCAACGACCAACAGCAAGTCTCGCCCGAACATTACAGCGCAAACCTCAGCCTCAGTCAGATTTTGGGAGTGCGTGTGCGGGCGAGGCCGGGGAAGGGATTGCTGGATGAGGGTCTGGAGCCTGGGACTATGCTGAAGAACGCTGGGGGTGCATCTGGTACATCCGGGCAGGCATGGGACCAGGGGAGGGTGTAGCGTACCGGTGCATGGGGTCTTTGCGCTCTGGGAACACACACACTGGGGGGGGAGAGCCCGGGTAATCCAATGGAAGGAGAGTTTTGCTTTTAAAAATTCGGGACAGGGGGAGTCGGCAGATTGCTAAATTGCAGGGCTCAGGGGTAGAATATTTCCCAGCAAAAACCTCCCTTTGTTGACGAACCGGAGCTGCCGTAACGATATTATGGCACAGCTGGTGGCGATAAAAGAGCTGACGCCTGTTACGGAGCTCGACTTGTACAGCGAAAAAAATAGAAAAAAGAAAACGGAGACCAAGGGAGCGGGAACTTGTAAAAATGCAGGAAAAAGTGAGTGTTCGTATCGAGAATAAAAAGAGAGTAAAAAGAGGACCACGCGTACTGTGAGACGCTTGGTTTTAGAGAGAAAAGGGAGGGGGAGAGATGAAGCAAAGGAAACAGGGGAAGGGAGTGCGCCTGTATGCGTGAGTGTGTGCGTGTGTATGTGTGTGTATATGTGTGTGTGGACGTTACGCATATGTATCTTGAATAACAACGACGAGGACTGAGATTGAGTGGCCCTGGTGCATAAGGCGATGACCGTGGCTTCGTGCGTGAGAGGAGGATCAAGGAACGATGACGGCGATTGAAGAGAAAAGGATGTAGAGTAAAATATGGTGTTAGGAAAAGCTGGAGCGATATATATATTGAGAGAGAGAGAGAGAGAGAGAGAGAGAGAGAGAGAGAGAGAGAGAGAGAGAGAGAGAGAGAGAGAGAGAGAGAGAGAGAGAGAACTGGGTTAACTCATCCATCTCCATCTATCTATCTATCTATATTAAAAATAAACAGCGACGAAAATATAAAAAAGAAAAGAAATAGAAGGACGAAAAGAGAAAACGATAGAGGACGAAGTAAGGATTTTATGAGAGAGAGAGAGAGAGAGAGCAAACAAACACGGGTAATCAGCGGCGTGTCACGGTAATGAGGTGTTTTTTTTTCCACATGAGTCTCTGTTCTCGTTGCTAAAACACACACACACACACACACACACACACACACACACACACACACACACACACACCATCCATCCCCCGCCACACACACGCCTCCCCTTCCCTCCTCCCCCCCCCCAAACACACACACACACACACACACACACACACACACACACACACACACACACACACACACACACACGCGGTTAGACTCTTTCCCACGGAGTGTTTGTTTGGCGGCGCGCGGTTTTCCATAAGTAGTCGTGCCGAATAAGTGAGGTTGTGAGTGATGTTTGGGTGGTGGTGGTGGTGGGAATGGTTGGAGGGAACGAGGAGGTGTAAGCTGACTGGTGGTGGTGGTGATGGTGGTGGTGTAGCGGTGTCAGTGTGATGATGGTGGTGATGGTGATGAAGATGGAGACGTAAGCAGGATAATGAGAATAATGGTGTGTGTGAGATGCTGGAGATGCTGACGATGGTGATGATGATGGTGATATAGTGATGGTGATGAAGTCCTGTGTTATGGTGGTGGTGGCAGTGGCGATGATGTTAAGAGTGATGATATACCCACTTAGAGCCGTGAGTTAGCTAATGGTGATGAAGTCCTGTGTTATGGTGGTGGTGGTAGTGATGATGGTGTTAAGGTGATGATGGACCCACTAAGAGCCGTGAGTTAGCTAGTCCTGTGTTATGGTGGATGGTGGTGGTGATAGTGGCGATGGTGGTGAAGGAAGAGGCATTAAATTTCTCTCCATGAAGTGTTGCGCGTAATATTAACAGCGAAAACAGTAAGGGAATAAATAATGGCGACGAGAGAGAGAGAGAGAGAGAGAGAGAGAGAAAACACGTGACCCATTATAAGAAACACTCACTAAATCATTGCACAAATCATCTACATACGAATTATTCATCGTGTTGCATGATCGGAGAGAGAGAGAGAGAGAGAGCCCGTGACCAAGTTCCCCTAGCATTCAACACCCAAGTACCGTTTCACCCGCGGGACCCGACGATCAGACTCATTCATCTCACCCAGTCGCTAAATATTCAGGCAATCTTTTTTTTTCTCTCCATTTTTCCCGATTTATATTTTTAATTCCGACATTTTCTTCCTCTTCTCACGTACGCGCGCCCTTGCAGCAGTGCGAGACCCCGGTTTATGTTTCCAATGCTCGTTTGTTCTCGGCGTTTTGCGTCTGAATGAGGTTTAAATGCTTTTGTTTACGTATTGTTCAAGCCAACTCGGAGGATGGAACGGAAAGCGAGCGGTGAGCGGAGGAACGGCGCTTGCAGGGACGGCGGGCGACCTTGCTTTGTTTTAATATTGTTTTGACGTGAGCTTCATCAAGGAGGGAGGGAGTGCATGACCCTTCTTTGTCTGGCTAATCGCGGGAGAAGCTTCTTTTCTTTCGTCAGGAGGGAGATGATTTTTTGCAGGGGATTTTATGGATTTGTTGCAGTTTTAGTTGTTGTTGTTGTTGTTGTTGTTATGATTTGTCTTGCTTTTGTTGTCATTATTGTTGGCTTTCTTTATATCTTCCTTCCTTTCCTTCTCACTCTTCTTCGTTTTCTTCTCTTTCTTCTTTTTTCTTCCTTATTTCGTTTTTCTTCTTCATTTTCGTTTTTGTCATCTTTTTTTTACTTTTTTTTCACGTTCACGAATTAATTGTTGATGTCGTTATCATAAGCGATGTTGCTGTTTGTCATTTTATCTCGCTCTTTCTTCCTTTTCTTCTTTTTCTTCTTCACTTTAGACCCTCATTTCACCAAGAAGTAGACTGCTTTTCCTTTTTTATCTCCTCTAACTCCTCTAACTCTTTATAGGAGCAGTGAGTAGCGGGCTTTTTTTCACATTTGTAACCTTTTTTTATGCCCTTGAATTGACTCCTCTGCTGTAAAAACTAAAAAAAAAAAAAAACTAGGACGATCCTCCACTTAAAATCCCTCTCTTTAATATCGTCTCCTCCGCTACGTAAACATTTTCCAACTAAGTACTAAACTCTTCTATATTTGGCCTTTCAATTCAACGGCAAATGTTTGATCTGGCTACACTGCTTCGGCGCGCGCGAGGGACCTTCAGACTGGACGGCATAACACTCCTGCCTGAGCTTAAGCAACGCCTCCCTCCAGCCCTCTACTCGCGGCCCTTCACTCAGAGCTCTTCGCCTCGCCCTGATCCCCCCCAAGATCCCGGCGGAGAACTGTGCGTGAAGCATCCACCCATTGTGCTCCGGCCATTGTCCCGAGACGATGCCGCGAGGTAGTGGGGTCGTGGGCGGGCGAGGAGAGACTTTCATCTTGTTTGGGTTTAGTTCTTATATTTTGGGTTTCATGGTGGAGGGGATGTTGTTGTTGTTGTTGTTGTTGTTGGTGGTGGTGGTGGTTGTCGTGTTTTTCTTTCTGTCTCTCTTTCTTCCTTTCTTTCTTTCTCTCTCTCTCTTGTTTTCTTCTTCGTTTTCGTCGACATCTTTTTTTGTCTCCGTCTTCCTCTTCTTCTTCTTCTTCGTCTTCGTCTTCTCTTTTCCTCCTCCTCGTCCGCCTCCTTTCTCCCTCTCATCATTAATACCCTCCGCCTTCTCCTTCTCCTCCTCTTTTTCTTGCTTTCCTCTTCTTCTTCCTCTTCTTCCCTCAATTTTCCTTTCTCCTCCTACTCCTACTCCTCATCCTCCTTCTCTTTTCCTCTCCGCCTCACCACCATATCAGTCTCCTGGTCCGTCCTCCTTCCTTGCTCGCTCTCTCGTCAATTTCTTCCTCCTCCTTATTTGCCGTCGGTTCCCACTAATTCGGGTACTCTGCATTCAGCGCGACCCTTCTCTCTCTCCTCCTCAACCCCCGTCGCCCGCCCGCCGCCTCCTCATGCATCCCCGCTATCACGCCCTTCTTATAACGCCGCGAAGTCAACCCTCTCCGACCCTTTCCCGCGAACTTCTGCAGATATTTATCCAGCTCCTCCGCGTGGCCTTATGCACACAGAGCCGACCCTTGCGCCCCTCCCTTGAAAATTGGTTGCCTGGGACGCGCTCCAGTACACGCACACGCACACACGCACACACACTAAATTATATGCACGTGTATAAATAACTTGACCTCTCGCCCGCTATCTGTAATGCGTTGTTATTTGTCAAGCTTTATGTATCTTTTCTTTTTTTTTGGTCCTTCACCCAGAATGAAAATTAAAGCCACTCATTTCTTCTTCCTCCTCCTCTTCTTCCTCCTCTTCTTCCTCCTCCTCCTCCTCCTCCTCCTCCTCCTCCTCCTCCCGACCTGCTTCCCCGGCCTTCCCTCCTTCCTCATCATATTTCTCCTCCAGATCTTCCTTCACCTCTGCTTCCTGCTCTTCCTAATGCCTTGTTTCCTCCTCCTCTTCTTCCTCCTCTTCTTCCTCTTCCTCCTCCTCTGCTACTTGGCTTTGTTGCACTTCTTATTATTATACTCCTTATCTTTTTTTTATTCTCTATTCTCTTCCATTTTATTATCCTCCTCCTCCTCGTCCTCCTCCTCCTCCTCATCTTCCTCCTCCTCTTCCTCTTGTCATTGTTCTCCTCTTCGTTCTTGTCTTCGTCCTCTTTCACGCTCTTCTTCTCCTTCTCCTTCTCTTCCTCCGCCTCTGTCTCCTCCTCCTCCTCCTCCTCCTCCTCCCCTTCCCTTCATGCTCCGTTACCATCGTTTTCGGCATTTACATTCAGTTCGTCCTAAGCTCTTCGAATCATCATGTCTCTCTCCCTCTCCTTTATTTAACCTGATCACTGATTGAACCCACGCAGCCAGCCAACCGCTCTCTCCCTCTGTCTTTGGTGTTTCCCTGTCTCATTGCGTGTGTGTGTGTGTGTGTGTGTGTGTGTGTGTGTGTGTGTGTGTGTGTGTGTGTGTGTGTGTGTGTGTGTTTTCTCTCTCACACACTCATGGTCTCCCTCTTCTTCTCTGCCTCCTCATCCGACTCCTTCCTCCCTCATGGTTACTCTGTGTTTGCGTCTGTGTCTGTTTGTCTGTGTGCTTCTTATTCCCTTGATAGACACACACAAACATCTAACTACTGATGGTGACTGTTTGTGTGTGTTTGTGGGTCTCTCTGTTTGTGTCCCCGTTTCTTTCTCTCTCTCTTACACACACAAACAGCAACGTACGGTGACTCTGCATGTGTTCGTGTATGTGTGTCTGTTTGTGTCTTTTTCTCTCTCACAGACACAAAGAGAAGATGGCGCCACTATAAACACTTGCCTGCGCCATGATGGGCTGGGGCCGACTACCATCCAGGCACCTCAAGAAAGCCTACTGGGACTATAGGCGTACACGTAAAAAAAAAAAAAAAAAAAATACGCATGGTGACCTTTCTTTCTGTCTTTGTGCCTGTGTTCCTGTCTTTCTTTCCATCTAATACACAAACACAAACACACAACTCCTCACGGTGGTATAGCTCTCTCGTTTGTCTTTCTCTCTCACACAGACACATCAACAATTACGCACTGTGACTCTTTGTACCTGTGTCTGTGTGTCTGTTCTCCTTTTCCTACTAACAAACACACACACACACATAACTCCTCACGGTGGTATAACTCTCTCTCTCCAAGCGTCTCCTGTTTTCAATTAGACATTACTTAACGCGTCACCCAAGTTGGAGGCGCCGCGGCTTAAAGATACGCTTGTTCTCCGAGGTAATCGCTTTCAATCCTTCCTGTACTTTTAACCGGCGAAGGAGGAGGAGGAGAAAGAAAGAAAGGAGAAGAAACGAGAAATGGTAGATAGGAAAAGAAGGATTACATGAGCGAAGAGGAAGCAGTAGGAGTGTGAGATAGGGGAAAAGAAGGAGAAGAAGGAAGAAGAGGGAGCGAGGACTTAAAGATGAGGGTGGCAGAAAAAGGGTAAGGAGGAAAAGAAAGGGTGCGTTAGAGGAGAGGGAATGGTAGAAGAGGAAAAAAAGATGGATAGAAAGAGGAGGAGAAGGTGGATCAAGACGTAGAGGGAAAAAAGAAAGGAAAGGAAGGGAAAAGAGAGGGAAGAAAAGGAAAGGAAAGGAGGAGAAAACGCAAAACTGGGGAAATGAAAACAATGAAAAAGAAGAGAAAGGAAAAAAAGGAAAGGAAAGGAAAGGAGAAAATACGAAACTGCAAAGCGAAAAAGAGGAAAAGGGAAACGGAGAAGAAGGTGAGGCGGGAGGTAGAAGGAAAAAAAAGGAAAGTTAAAGAAAGAATGAGAAAAACAGGAAGCGTCTAAGAGAAAAAGAGGATTAGGAAGAGGAGGAGGAGGAGGAGGGAAGGAGGAAGAAAGAGAACGAGGGGAAAGAAAGGAGGAGAGAAAAACACGAGAATGCGAAGAGAAAAAGAGGAAGAGAAAGAGAAGGGGAGGAGCTGAAATACGAGCCAGAGAGAGAGGGAAAGAAGAAAAAGAGGAGGAGGAGGAAGAACAAATAAAAAGGGGAGGAAGAGGAAAAATAGAAGGGCGTAGAGAATGAGATAAAGAGAGATAAAGAGAAAATGGAAGAGGAGGAGATGGGAAGGAGGGAGAAAGGGGAGAAAGGAGAGGAGGTAGAGAGGATATCAGGTAAGAAGGAATGGTGGAGAAGGAAGAATAGTTAAAGAAAGAGGAAGAGGAGGAGAGATGGAGGAGAAAGTTAGAAGATAGTAAGAGACGAAGACGAAGAAGAAGAAGAAAAAGAAGAAGGAGAAGAAGAAGAGGAAGAAGAAGAAGAAGAAGAAGAAGAAGAGACGGAAAATGGAATGGAATGGAGAAGAGAAAGACGTAAGTGGGAGGAAGAGAAGAGAAAGAAGAAAGAGGAAGAGGAGGAGAGATGGAGGAGAAGTTAGGATATGGTAAGCGAAGAAAAAAAGAAGAAGAAGAAGAAGAAGAAGAAGAAACAGATAATTGAATGGAATGGAGAAGAGAAAGACGCAAGAGAGAGGAAGGGAAGAGAAAGAAGAAAGAGGAAAGAGGAAATGATGGAGCAAACGATAAAGTGGAAGAAGAAAAAAAGGAGAAAAGAAGGAAATGAAGGGAAGACGCGAAGCAGGAGTAAGAGAAAGCAAAGAGAGAAGAAAGAAGGGGAGGTGGTGAAGCTTAAAATAAAGTGGAGGAAGGAGAAGGAAGGAGAAGGTCGACCAAGAACTAAGGAGGAAGAAAAACAGGAAGGAGAAGAAAGAACAGAAGTTAGAAGTGAGAGAAAAAAACAAAAGGAGTAAGAAAGGGGAAGAGATGAAGGAGGACGATAAAGGAGAAGGTGGAACAGGAGCAAAGAAGGAAGAAAAAAAAGGAAGATGGAAAAGAAATTAAAGAGAAGAAAAAATTAAAAGGAATGAGAATGGGAAAGCGATGAAGGAGGACGATAAATAAAAGGAGAAAGGGAAAGGAGAAGATGGAATAGAAACAAAGGAGGAAGAAGAAAACAAAAAGAAGATGGAAGAGAAATTAAACAAGAAGAAAAATTAAAAGGAATGAGAATGGGAAAGCGATAAAGGAGGAAGATAAAAAGAAAAGAGAAAGGGAAAGGAGAAGATGGAATAGGAGCAAAGAAGGAAGAAAGATAGAAAGAAAATGGAAGAGAAATTAAACAAGAAGAAAATTAAAAGGAATGAGAATGGAAAAGCGATAAAGGAGGAAGATAAAAAGAAAAGAGAAAGGGAAAGGAGAAGATGGAATAGGAGCAAAGAAGGAAGAAAGATAGAAAGAAAATGGAAGAGAAATTAAACAAGAAGAAAAATTAAAAGGAATGAGAATGGAAAAGCGATAAAGGAGGAAGATAAAAAGAAAAGAGAAAGGGAAAGGAGAAGATGGAATAGGAGCAAAGAAGGAAGAAAGATAGAAAGAAAATGGAAGAGAAATTAAACAAGAAGAAAAATTAAAAAGCTTGAGAATGGGAAAGCGATAAAGGAGGAAGATAAAAAGAAAAGAGAAAGGGAAAGGAGAAGATGGAATAGGAGAAAAAAAACCGAGGGAAAGTAAAAAAATATTGGCCGGCAGGTAAACACCCAGGCTGCTATTCAGAGTCAGGTAAGGTGAGCTCCGGCGGCAGAGATTCCAGGTGCAGCCTCCAGCAAGCGAGCGGGCAGGCAGGTATACGCTACTCCCCTGATACACGCCCTCGCTTGTAATTAACTGACTTAATCACAGAGAGAGAAAAGTGCGCGGACCGAGCAGTCGAAGTAAGCCGTGCAGGAAGGAAGGAAGGCAGGAAGAAAAGAAGGGAGGGTGGGGAGGGAAGGGAAGAAGGGAGGGAGGAGAGAAAAAATGGAGAGTGGAAGGGATTGGAAGAAGGAGGGGAAGGGTTTAGTAATGTGATAGGATAGCCATGTTTTTGTTTGAAGTTTTTTGTTGTTGTTTTGTTTTGTTTTGATGTAGTTTTTTTTATTTCATTTCGTTGAGTTGCTCTGTTCTTTTTTTTTCTTCATTTCGTCTTCCATATCTTCTTCGTCTTCTTTTTCTTCCTCGTCTTCGCTTTTCTCTTTTTCGTCTTCTTCTTTGACTTCTTCATTTCCTTTTTCTTCATTTTCTCTTTCTTCTTTTTCTTCTTCTTCATCATCGTTGTCCTCCACCTCTTCATATAATTCACATTCTATCTTTAGTATCATTGTATTAGTATTTTGCTATTACTACAACTATTATTACTTATTACTATCATTATTACCAGTAGTAGTAGTAGTAGTAGTAGTAGTAATAGTAGTAATAGTAGTAGTAGTAGTAGTAGTAGTAGTAGTGGTGTTTTCATCCTTAATTTTTAAATCGTCATCTGTCTCAATATTCTTGCATGGTCTCACATACTCACGACACACATACACATTTTTTCCTCTTTAAACATACACACGACAACATTTATTTATATACACATTTTTTTCCTTTCTAAACATACACACGACAACATTTATTTATATACACATTTTTTTCCTTTCTAAACATACACACGACAACATTTATTTATATACACATTTTTTTCCTTTCTAAACATACACACGACAACATTTATTTACATACACATTTTTTCCTCTTTAAACATACACACGACAACATTTATTTACATACACATTTTTTCCTCTTTAAACATACACACGACAACATTTATTTACATACACATTTTTTCCTCTTTAAACATACACACGACAACATTTATTTATATACACATTTTTTTTCCTTTTTTTTAACATACACACGAGAATATTTATTTATACACACATTTTTTTCATCTTTAATATTTCGTCCTTCCCAGCATTTAATTTCGCGTCACAGTTTGCTATTTTCCTTCCCTCCTTTCATGTCCGGCGTCCCTCTTATGCTCCTTTTATCCCTTCCTCCTTTTTTTATATATATTTCGGTTGGTTGCTAACTTGCCTGCTTTTCCCTTTATTCCTTATACAAATTTATACGTTGTGTGTGTGTGTGTGTGTGTGTGTGTGTGTGTGTGTGTGTGTGTGTGTGTGTGTGTGTGTGTTTAATTGAATAAGTAATGTTTTTCTCTTCTTTTTCCCATTAATTTGCTTGTTACCACTGTCTAATTTTGTATTGTTCAGTTTTCAATAATTTCCCAAACTGTTTATAATCTGTCTATCTATCTGTCTATCTTTCTTTATATTCGTTTTGCCATCTGTCTGATTTTAATACATCACTAACATCAAGGTTTCTCTCACATCATGTATTGTTAAGTGTCCTGTAATTGCATGAACTGTTTATCAATCCGTCTATCTATCTGTCTATATCTCTCTCTCTTTCACATTCATTTTGCCCTCTGTCAGATATTAATACATCGCTGACATCATTTTTTCCAGTTCATTTATCCATTCATCAATTTTTTCTCGTTACCGCTGTCTAATCTTGTGTTGTTCAGTATCCTCTAATTGCCTGTCCTTCTATCTGTCTATCTCTCTT
>NC_066542.1:5097162-5114662 GCF_024679095.1 Eriocheir sinensis | reverse complement strand
AAGAATAGGAGAGAAAAATGATTGCGAGCAGAGAAAGAATGGGGCAAGAAATGATACAAGAGAAACTCCAGAAAGGAAAAAAGAGAATTGGAGAAAGGAATCGCGTAAAAAATGAACGAGAGAGAGAGAGAGAGAGAGAGAGAGAGAGAGAGAGAGAGAGAGAGAGAGAGAGTGAACGGTCCATATATATTGCGTAATATTCTAACTGTTAAATAAGTTGTATATAGGGTAGCTAAGCGGAGGGGCGGTTTTTAGATATAGGAACTACTCACCATGCCTCCTTTAACCGGTAAATACCATAGAAAAGGAAGATGTAGTATTAATAAAGGAGAGAGAGAGAGAGAAAGTCTAGAAAAGGGCGGCGTGTTTTTTTTTATTTTGTTTTTTTTACAGCTAAGGAGACAGTTCAAGGGCGTAAAGAAAAATATATAAAAAAAAACGCTACTTACTGCTCCTGAATAGAGGTCAAAGGAGTGGCCAAAAAGAGAGGTCAATTTCGGGAGGAGAGGTGTCCTGATACCCTGTTGTTCTGCATCGTTCCAAGTGACTGGCTGATTCGCTTTTCCTTCGCGTCAGATTGAGTGCAATAATTCGCCTCCATCCTCTCTCTCTCTCCCTCCCACCAGCGTTGGCAAATTATCGTACCCATCACATTGCCTTCTCGTAGTTTCTGATATATAACTCTTGCGAATATGAAAGAAAACCATCACTATTTAACATTTTCAACGATAAATAGATGAGCAGGTGCATGCATAGATAGATAGAAGGATAGATAGTTAGACAGATAAATAGATAGATGTTGTTATAGGTAGAGAGATGGATTCATAGATGCATTACGAGATTGGTACATTCATCCATTCATTTCATAGTTGATGTACAGAAGTAGAGACAGAGAGAATTAGAGAAGTTAGAGGTAGAGAGAAGTAGAGAGAATGGGGTAGATAACTTTAATTTCCGTTCGTTATTTGTAAAGGTACGAGAGTTTTGAGACCTGAAAATGATAAAAATACGATGTTTGGAGTACGACAGTTTGGCATCGCTCCCTCCCACCAACCTTCCCCGGGACCATAAGAAGGCAGCCTCCCCGAACCTCCTACTTACCGTCACGCGGCAAACTAGCAGGAAATTTCAACGGATGACTTACTGTGATGCTCCGGCGCTCTCCTTGTTTACGCCGCCGTTCCCTCGCAACCTTCTTTTTCGCCCTCACGCTCCACGCTGAAGCTCTGAGATGCTAACACTGGGAAATATTGCAGTCCGGGCCCGTTACCTCCTTCGCATTTTCTCTCTTTCCTTCTTACGCTTCTCAACAGCCACTATTTGGTCTTGTGTTAAAAAATCTGCATCCCTCTCCCTCCCTCGCTCTCTCTCCCTCTCTCTCAGACTTTCCATTCTCCTCTCCTCTCCTCTCCTCTCATCGTGACTTTCAGCATTCTAGCTCCTCATTTCCTCCTGGTTCCGTCCCGCCCGCCCCTTCCGCGCCATTCACCTGTCTTCTTCCTTCCGTTCCCCGACTCCACGTTCACTCTCGTTTAATTCATTGTTTAAAGTTACCCCTTCTGTCCCCTTTCCTCCTCAGGTGAACGCCCCGACACACACACACACACACACACACACACACACACACACACACACACACACACACACACACATCGGCCTGGGTCAAGATTCTGGTCCCCTTTCCTGTCTTCTTCCTTCCGTTCCTCGACTTCACGTTCACTCTCGTTTAATTCAGTGTTTAAAGTTACCCCTTCTGTCCCCTTTCCTCCTCAGGTGAACGCCCCGACACACACACACACACACACACACACACACACACACACACACACACACACACACACACCTCGGCTTGGGTCAAGATTCTGCTCCCCTTTCTCCTAATGACCCGCCCTTCCCTTCCTCCTTCTCCTCCTCCTCTTCTTCTTCGTTCTAAAGCCACACTCCCCTTCTTTCTATTTCCATTAAAGCGGCTGGCTCCCTTTTGCGTTTTAAAAGATTTCTCTTGCTTCCCTTTTCCATTAAAGCTATACATGTTTCTCTCTCTCTCTCTCTCTCTCTCTCTCTCTCTCTCTCTCTCTCTCTCTCTCTCTCTCTCTGGCTCGCTTCCTCGCTCGCCTTCTCTCGCCTTCTCTTGCTTTCCCTCGCCTTTTCTCGCTTTCTCTGTCTCTCTCTCTCTGTCTCTCGCTCTCTCGCTCGCTCTCAAATCATCCAATTTCTCTTTTTTTTTCTTATATTTTGGTTCCTTTGACACACTCCTTAAGAAGCTTCCACTCGACCACCTTCACCAGCGTTCATTTACTTCATTTTATCCTTCCTTCCTTCCTTCCTTCCTTCCTTCCTTCCTTCTTTCCTTCCTTCCTTCCTAACCTGCATGCATCCCTATTTCCCTCCTTCCCAATCTACTTATTCCCCATTTCCTTCCTTCCTTCCTTCCTACACTTAGGCCTACCTGAACCCAATCTTCCTTCCCCTTTCTCTCTTTCTCTATCTATCTATTTATATCTATCTATCTGTATTTTTATCTCTAGTGTGTGTGTATTTGTCTGTGTGGGGTGGGGAAGTTAGTCTCTGTGTGTGTGTGTGTGTGTGTGTGTGTGTGTGTCACTCGACCCCTTTCACTTATTATGCATTTAATCTTCTCTTGTTTATCCAGATGGAAACAGAACTGACGCGGGGCACTGACGCAGGAGAGAGATATTCGGAAGCCACAGTCAGAACCTATCAGATATACTCTCTCTCTACTCTCTCTCTCTCTCTCTCTCTCTCTCTTTACTTTCTACCTGATTTCTTACCTGTATATATCCACCTATTTACCTGTCTACCTATCCCTCCCTTTTATCGACCTGTCTATATCCTCCTCCACCTTCCTATCTTACTCTATATACTTGTATCTCTCTCTCTATCTACCTCTATCTATCTATGTATACCTGTGTGTCAACCTTGTTTTCGTTCTGCGCACCGCCCGTAAAAATCTAAATGGAAATTTCTAACAGCCAATACCACTACTGCTTCTACCACCACCACCACCACCGTCCCTACCCGCTACCCCTCCTCCTCTTCCTCCGCCCTCCGCATTGCCAGCATTTTCAGTCGGCGAGCGAGTCAGCCAGTCAGCCCATCAGTGTGCTAATCAGTCAGTCATGCCGTCACTCTTGCTTTCATTTACACAAGTCAGGAAAATATGCGTGTAAATGTTTGATCTTCCCAACCCTCCAGTCAAACCATTTAAGTTGGGAGGCAAATGGATATAGGCGGTGCGCAAGGACGAGGAGTGGATTACGTGCTGGTAAATAGATGAGCAGGTGCACGAAGAGATAGATAGAAGGATAGATACATAGATAGATAGATTCTGTTATAGATAGAGAGGTGGATTCATAGATGCATTACGAGATTGGTGCATTCATCTATTCATTTCATAGTCGATGTGCAGAGGTAGAGTGGTACAGAGGTAGAGATAGAGAGAATTAGAGAAGTTAGAGGTAGAGAGAAGTAGAGAGAAAGGGGTAGAAAGAAGCAGAGAATTTGGAGGTTGAGAAAATAAGAGTTAGTTTGAGGAAAATAAAGAGGTAGAAGTAGTTTATTTATTAACGAAAAAATAGTTGATTAGTAGAACGTGTATAAAAGTTAAATTAGTACATAAAGAAGTGATTAACCGGTTGATGAAGTATTTAATAGATAACATAGATAGAATGGTTTTATGAATAAGGGAAATAAGACCATAGATAGACAAGCTAGTAAAAGGTTAAGAGAAAGACATAGAGACAGAGTGTATGAAAGTTAAATAAATACATAGAGAAGTGATTAAACAATGGATGAAGTATTTAACAGATAACATAGACAGAATGAATTACGAATAAGGGAAATAAGACCATAGATAGATAGAGAGAAAGAAAGAGAGAGAAAGACAGAAAGATAGAGACGCATTTACGAAAGAAGAGAAACACAGAGAAACATGCAGAAGACGAAAAGGAAAAGGAGAAATAAACAGGTTGAAATACTTAGAAAGGAAACGGAGAGAGGGGGAATGAGTAAAAAAACAGCCGTGAAGAAGGTGGAGGAATAAACAATGAACGTAAAAGGGCGAAGGGAAGGGAAAGAAAGGAAGCAGTAATGAGGCAGACGAGAGAAGAATGGGAAGGAGGGGAAAAGTATGGGAGAGGGGAAGGAGTGATGAATTAAGGAAGAGAGGGAGAGAGAGGAAGGAGAACCGGCGCAAAGAAGGACCTCTCTTTTATTTTTATTTTCCTTTCCTCTCGTTTCTTCTTTTCTTTCCTTTATTTTCCTTCCCTTTCCTTACTTTTCGTTTTCTGTTTTTTCTTTTCTTTTCATTTATCGTACTTTAATATCTTTTACTTTAGTTTCCTTTACTTTACTTTCCTCTCCTTTGCTTTACTTTCCTTTACTTTCCTTTCCTTTACTGTCCTTTCCTTTCTTGTCCTATCCTTTCCCTTCCTTTCCCATCATTTCCATTCCATTCCATTCCCTTTCCTTTCTTTCCCGTTCCTTCCCTTCCTTTCCTTTCCATTCCATTCCATTCCCTTCCCTTTCCTTCCCTTCCCTTCCTTTCCTTTCCTTTCCTCTCCATTCCTTTCCCTTCCTCTTCTTTTCCTTCCTTTCCTTTCCTTTCCTCTCCTTTCCCTTCCTTTCCCTCCCCTTTCCTTCTCTTCCCTTCCTTTCCTTTCCCTCCTTTCCCTTCCCTTCCTTTCTTCTCCATTCCTTTCCCTTCCTTTCCTTTACCCTCCCTTCTTTTCCCTTCCTCTCCTTTCCCTCACACTGTCACGTATCTCCCGACAGTCATTTCAGAAATCCCCAGTCCTCTCTCTCTCTCTCTTTCTCTCTCCCTCTCTTTCTCTCTCATCCTTTCCTCACAGCACCAATCCCTCCATCTCTTTCTCTCCCTCTCTTCCACCCTTCTTCCATCTGTCTCCTTAGTCCTTCTTCTTCTCTAACCCTTCCACCTTTCCTTTCCTCGCCCTTTCCTCTTTCTTTCTTTCTTCTTTCACCATATTATTCGTGTATTTTCTTCTTTTTTTCTTCTTCTTCTTCCTCCTCGACTTCGGTTCAGTTTCCTTTCTTCTTTCTTCTTCAGCTTTGTCTTCTCCATGTCGCAGAGTTTTCCCTTTTCTTCCTTCTTATATCTATTCCTGTCCCTGAACCTTTAAATCTCTCCCATTTTCTCCCTGGCATCACCTCCCCCCCCATCTCCCATCTCTGTCTGTCTGTCTGTTTCTCATATCTCTCCTTTCTGTCCTTTCTCTCTTTTTTCTCCTCTGTTTCTGTTTCTCCTCTCTATTTCTATCAGTTTATTCGCCTATATTCATCTACCATCAATCTTTTTAGCTATATCTATCGATCTATTCATCTATCTACGTCCATATATATTCACTAAGTATTGATTCTCTTATGTCTTTCTTTTATTAACTCATTTTCATTCATCTCTTTTGGTATCCATCTTTTTCCTCCTCTCCTTTATTCTTCACAGTCTTTCGTCTCTCGTCTCTCTCTCCTTCCACTCCGCCTACCCCTCTCGCAGCATCCGTTCTCTCCGTCCGTCCTCGCCGCCTCCCTGTGCCCCTCCCTCCCTCCTCGTCCCTGAAACTTTGCGCCTCTTGTCTTTGGCTGCCTTCTGGAGACGCGGGGTCGAGGCGATGACTTCCCGGGCTCCAGGCACAAAGGAGGTATTGAAGACTCGCGCAGATTAAAATTTAGGAGGAAAATGCTCAAATTCTTGCCGGCTCGCGTTGGAGTAAGGGGCGATGGTGGATAATTTTATGAACTATGTATGAAGCGCCCTCAGTTATGCATGCAAGACCTCCCTTCCCTCCCCTCTCTCCTTCCCTTCCCTTCCTCTTTCCCTCGTGCCAGCCGCCCACTTTTCCTCTCCTCTCTCCCCTTCCTTCCTTCCCCTCCTCGCTGCCGGCCAGATTTTCGATTCTCTCGCGGAAAAGTGTTGCGTTTCATTAAATATTACGCTGAGGTTACGGAGGAGGATTTTATTTTTCTCGTAAAAGGAAGGATTCGTGGTGTGGAGGGTGGGGTTGGGGGGTGGAGGTGGGGGGAATATGTGTGTGTGGGTCTGTGTGTGTGTGTGTGTGTGTGTCTGTCTCTCCGTCTGTCTGTGAACATATATAAGCAAGTTTTATCCGAGGAAATTTGTTGACCTTTTGTTTTCTTTATATTCAGGCTTTTACCTTCTAGTAAGACGCTTCCAAGAACGAATAAAAGGCGAGGTGGTCATTCCCAGCGGTGCGGCGGAGCAAGTCAAGCCTTCGTGCGCATCTGACTTTTAAGCCTAATCCGCACGAAGGCTCTGGAGCACTCGTAAAGAGACCCTAAGTGAGTTGTATCTCGGGTAGATTATTATTAAGAGGCAGGATGGGGCGGGAAGGGAGCGGAGAGAGAGAGAAGGGAAGGCGCTGGTCTAGATTGCACTGCGTGGGTAACAAGAACTTGAAGTCGGTTCTGTTAGACGCCTCCATCTCTCACATCAACTATTTCCAAAGGCCAAAAAAGAGATCCGTCTGGTTCTCATGAGCGTTGATTTAGGTTCATGGTAAAGAAGGGTCACACTACCACCAGGGTCATAAAACTATCCCTGGAAATGCCAACAGCTCCTACGAAAGTCTTATCAAATATGTGTTCTTGGGCTCCGAAAGGTTCAAGAGTGTGGCCATAAGGTTATTGCTAAAGAGTAGCGGCCTTCATCCCCACACGGAGGCGTTTTTTTCCACCCCCCATCTCTTACGCCTCTTCTCCGGTATCGTCGTGTCTCGTGACTCAGCGATAAGTTTCTTCTTCGCGAACCATTGGTCAAGGGTTCGATTCTCGGCCATCGTTATTCTGGCTGCCGTGGACTCAGCTGCGTATATCAGCGAGCCATTGAGCGGGCGGGCGGGGAGAGGGGTGACACGAGCTGGTCTCCGCTGCCCGCCCCTTGCCTGACACGAGGGCGCCGGACTGCCACGATGAACACGGTGAGAAGATTGAGAAAAAGACTTGGGACAGAACGATATAACTCAAGTAAAAGAAGCAAATGATGATGATTATTTTTATTTACTGCAAACAACGCACTAAAGAGTGAAGCGAAAAGTACAAATAAGCTCCCTACAACACTACTCCCACAAACAGAGGACTTGACAAAATTACTACAAAAAAGGGATCAGATTCGGTTTGCGAGGTATCTTGATTCTCCCCACTCGAAATCATTAATCTGGCAAGAAAGAGGAAACACAGAAGAAGGAAGGCTGTACCAGAGTTTACCAGTGATATTGATGAGAGAATGAAGCTACTGGTTAACTCTTGCATTTGAAATCTGGATAGTAAAAAGTTGAGCTGGAGGGGAAATTGTTGGCAGTAGGACCACGGGAGGGATGGAAGCATTCTGTCAGCATACTCAGAATAGCAGTCAGCATGAACACAGATACAAGACAGAAGGGGAGAGAACATTGAGAGTGAATTCCAGAGGTTGAATAGTCAGTTAGCGCGGATGAGATGAGACGAAAAGCCCTTAACTCAACTGTAATGATAATCAGATTGAATTAAACTACCACTTGACACACACACACACACACACACACACGCACACGCACACGCACACAACACTACCCTCCCCCCCACACACACTGCCCCCCCTTCCCCATCACACCACTAATTCGCATTCCACTCCGTCAGCCGTTGATCTATGCGTGTCTGTCGAGGCGCGCCGATCACCGTGGACAGGTAGAGGGTTCGATACCGGGGGAAGGAGTTATGCGAGGGTCAGGCTCCCATGCCGTGCCGCGACCTCCTGCGTCACGAGACCACGCTGGGGCCGACGTCTCAGAGCGATAGTAATGATAAAAAAGAAGAGGAGCAAGAAATAGTATAAGTGATTGTAAAGTTGGAGTCCTTTAGTTAAGGTGTGTGTGGCCTCAGTGTAGAAGTAGTAGTAATAGTAGTAGTAGTAGTAGTAGTAGTAGTAGTAGCAGTAGTAGTAGTAGTAGTAGTGGTAGTAGAAGAAGACCTAAAAAAAGAAAAGAAAAAGGAAGATGAAAAGAATAAAACAATAGCAACAATAATAATAATAATAATAATAATAATAATAATAATAATAATAATAATAATAATAATAATAATAATAATAATGGTTTAAACTCTCCACAACCAGCCAGATATTTCATGCTTGAGGGAAGCGAAAGAATTATTTTTATGTATGTGTGTGTGTGTGTGTGTGTGTGTGTGTGTGTGTGTGTGTGTGTGTGTTAATAAATAATAATGCGGGCTACTTTTATGTGCTTAAGGGAGCGGAAAAGAGGGTTAGTGTACAGTGTGTGTGTGTGTGTGTGTGTGTGTGTGTGTGTGTGTGTGTGTGTGCGTGTGTGCGTAAATAGGACACATGTGCAAAAGGAATATATCAGGAAGAGTTTAGGAATATTAATACAATTCTCTCCCTTCCACCAGGCGGCGACAAGGGAGGAAGGGAGGAAGGGAGGACGTAGGGTTGAGAGGCTGTCGTTGTGGTTTGTTCCTTGCGTTCAGGGTGAGAGAGAGGGAGAGGGAGACAGAGTGGCCCCTTTCCACCGTCCCCTCTCTCCGTTACTCCCTTCCACCCTACCTGCCTTCATTCCACCCGTCCACCCAACCACCAATCACCCTCCTGTCACCGTCCAAGCCCTGGTATGGAGTTTCCTAGATCGATGAGTAGCCTGATTAAGTGTCATGTTCACCCCTGTCACTTGATGCATTCCCGTTATTACTGAAAAAGCGAGACCCTGAACAGGTGTACAGACTTCAATATCAGTGTTAAGTGTTGATTCTGCTTGTTGGTGTGTGGAAATAGCTTCGGATTAGCAACACACGCCTATCAAAACCCTGTAGTTTGTCTTTTGTTTCTAAACGTGAGTCAGAAACGTGGGATCTGACTCTCTATATTAGTGTTCTGTGTTTATTATGTGTGTTTATGGTTTATATGAGGATATATCTTTTGATTAGTAACACACGTCTATAAGAAGCCTGTAGTTAGTCTTTTGTCTATAAGCGAAAGAAGGAAATTGCTTTTGATTAACAACACACGTCTATAAGAAGCCTGTAGTTAGTCTTTTGTCTATAAGCGAAAGAAGGAAATTGCTTTGGATTAGCAACACGCGCCTACAAGAAGAGTGTAGTTAGTCTTTTGTCTCTAAGCGTAAGAAGGAAATTGTTTTGGATTAGGGAAACACGCATATGGAAAGTCTCTAGTTTTTGTTTCTGTGCGTAAGAAGGAAATTTCTTTGGATTAGAAAAACACACCTAAAATAAGCCTGTAGTTAGTCTTTTGTCTATAAGCGAAAGAAGGAAATTGCTTTGGATTAGGAAAACATATATATAAGAAGTCTCTCGTTTGCCTTTTATCCCTCAACGTAAGAGTCAGAAACATGTGATCTAGTATAGGTTGAGTTACGTTACTGCCATTCACTCTTCCGCATAAATAACCGTTGACAGTCCCTTTAAAATCGCTACGCGTGAGAATACTGCAACGTACTAGCCAGCGTTGTCAAATTATCGTACTCACCGCATTGCACTTTCGTAGCCTCTGACCGATAACAATAGCAAAAACCACAAAAAACACCAATTAATAACACTTTTAACGCTAACTTTCATTTTCTATCGTTGTTTGTGTCTTCGAGCCTAAAAATAATAAATGCAACGTTCAGAGTACAACAATTTGGTAACGCTGGTACTAGTTTTCAGTGTGTATCTTTTCAGAGGGCGCTAAAGTCTTTGACCTCACACAGCAAGGGAAGAATGGCCGGTTCGTGGGGCTCTGCAGTTTTATTAATTTAAGCCCTTTCTCTTGTTTTCCCTCACACACGAATTCAAAGCTAAATGCAAACGGTCCTCTCTTTCTCTCTCTCTTTGTGTATGTGTGTGTGTGGGAGGGGGTATGTGTGTGTGTGTGTGTGTGTGTGTGTGTGTGTGTGTGTGTGTGTGTGTGTGTGTGTGTGTGTGTGTGTGTGTGTGTGTGTGTGTGTGTGTGTGTGTGTGTGTGTGTGTCTGTGTCTGTGTGTGTGTGTGTGTGTGTGTGTGTGTGTGTGTGTGTGTGTGTGTGTGTGTGTGTGTGTGTGTGTGTGTGTGTGTGTGTGTGTGTGTGTGTGTGTGTGTGCAGTGAACGACCCTCCGTGATTCATGTCTGCGTGGAGAGACTCGCCATCGGGTGCAGGGAACGTGGCGATGCAGATCCGTAATGATGACGGATTGGAATTGTCGACAGTGTTGATGGCGGTGATTACGGTGTTGACTCCGCGATATATGGTGGCGGTGCGGGACGGTGCGTGCCTGCGGTAATGACGGCGCCGCTGAGTGGGACGATGACGAGTAGGAATTTTGATAATGGAGATTGCAGTGGTGATAATGGTGATTGCGGCATCGGTGGTGAGGCTCATAATGGTGTGCTTGGTGCCACGGAGATGGTTCAATGGCCTGTGACTTCGGGGTGAGTGGCGGTGGTGGTAACTGTGATGGGAGTGGTCGTGGTGGTGTCAGTGTGCTAGAGTGCCCCAACAGCTTCTTTTGATTACACCATTGGCCGTATTACTAAACATTACAGAGTCCAATCTCACATTTGACAAGGCTTTCGTAGGAGTTCCCCCCAACAGCTTCTTTTGATAACACCATTGGCCGTATTACTAAACATTACAGAGCCCAATCTCATATGGCTTTCGTAGGAGTTGTGGGCGTTTCCAGGGGTAGTTTAATGACCCTGGTAGTAGTTTGACAGAGCCCAATCTCACATGACTTTCGTAGGAGTTGTGGGCGTTTCCAGGGGTAGTTTAATGACCCTGGTGGTAGTTTGACAGAGCCCAATCTCACATGGCTTTCGTAGGAGTTGTGGGCATTTCCAGGGGTAGTTTAATGACCTTGGTGGTAGTTTGACAGAGCCCAATCTCACATGGCTTTCGTAGGAGTTGTGGGCATTTTCAGGGGTAGTCTAATGACCCTGGTGGTAGTTTGACCCTTCTTCTGTGTCATGAACCTACAAAAAACACTCATTAGAACCTGACTAATCTCCTGTTTGACCTTTGGAAATAGTTGGTTTGAGAGGCGGAAACGTCTTAAGAATACTAGCCTATGACTCTACTTATTTTTTACATCAGAGGAGACAGCTGCAGGGCACAATAAACAGAAAAAAAAAACAGCTATAGGGCATAATAAACAGAAGAAAAAAACAGAAGCCCGCTAAGCACTTCTCCAGTAAAAGAGGAAAGATTGAGGCCAGAAGAGACGTCAATTTCCTGCCACGCTTCCTTGAGTGAGCTTCCGTTTCCACTTCTTATCACTGAATCCTAATGACAATACCTTCACCTGTAGCTTAGGCCTCCAACTTCACCTTTACCTGTATATGCTCCCCGTTAGTTAGTTTTACCATGTACTACAGCACTACATCTTCTTACACCCACTAGTCTAAATACAATTCATTTCTTACTACTACTACTACTACTACTACTACTAGTGCTACTACACTCTTCCTGAGGTTAGCTTTATCATGTACTACAGTATTGGATCCCCTAACTTCCTCCAGTCTTCTTGAGGCCAACACTCGCCAACAGTCATTCGTATGGGACCCCAGAGTCGTCCACTGCCAGACTAACAACCCCTGATCGTACCTTAACGATCAGACAAACTCAGTAACGCAGCGTCCCTTCTCCAGACAGACCATCCTGGAGCCTGACTCACCTCGCTCCACTAACCCGTGCTAGAAGTCATAACTGCAACACCTTCCACTACCAGATAGATCACAGTGGACTCTATTTAGCCTTGCTCCACACTACTTCACTACGAGACATGACTCCCCACTCTCCACCACCACCACACATAACTCCTCACCACTCCACCACCAGACAACTCCCCACCCCCTCCAGGGCCAGACAGACCACCCTCGTCCTCAACAGACCACTCTTCTCACCACGGCCGTCAGCCACAAGTCAGGGATCGCCTTCTGTTGCCACCAAGAGAGAGAGAGAATAAATCACAGAAGAATATCAGGAAATGAAAATCCACGACCGCATTTAACACCTTTACGAGCGAGTGAGGCGCCATTGGTCCGGAGTCCTGATGATTGAATGGTTTGCCCGCGCCTACCATTAGCGTTGTTTTCTTTACGAGCAGCGAGCGGCCTGGCGAGAGGCAACATGCAACCTGGCGTGGCACTATTTTAGGCCACTTAACGTCTACTGGCCAATCTTAACTGTGAAGACGAAGGAGCGAGCCCTGCAGGGCGCCAACCGTGTTTACACACCGTGGGGAAGGTTCTGCGTTCAGGGGAAAATAATGTTCCTGTCGGTCAGCCATGGAGAGGAGGCGGACCGCATTGTGTGTGAGTGAATGACTCTCATGGGTCCCGATGACAGGCTCGTGTAGACAACGGCAAAGGAACGAGGCGCCTTACCTTGAGTCCCTGCACCACATGGTTGCAGTGCTGCTGCGGGACGTGGTCGGTGATGGTCACCACCAACCCCTCGTACCCATTGTTCACAAGGCGGAGATCACCACGCGCCGCGCCCTCCACACACGCTACGCTCATCACCAACACAAGGGACACAAGTCTGGCTCGCATGGTTCCGCTGCTCGTCCAGTACCATCGCCAGACTCAAACACACACAGTATTGGCACCGCGGTGAGTCATAGTCTCACCCTCGTCCAGGTTGTTATTGTCTAATCAATGTGTCAGAAAATTAAACACGACTTCCTTGTTGTATAAAGAAAGTTTTCACATCATGACTCTTTGTCGTGAGAGCAGTTCATGCTTAATGGCCGTGCTAACGTGTCCGCGATCATCCTCCCGCCGGGCGCACTGTGCGGGACTCGGGCCGGAGCGAGTGAGCAATGAGGCGAGTCGCTGCTCAGGTGAGGCTCACAGAGGCGGGGAGCGCAGAGGCTGCTGACACGTCCGCCACCGTGAGCGGTCGCTGCCCAACTGTTGTAAGACACCCACGCCCACAGCCTCTCCGACGCCCAATTGTGTCCCATACTTTCCTTGTGTCCTGCCCTTGCACGCCCGCGCTGTGGCTCACTGCGGTCACAACGTTAATCATATTAGTACAGACAAGCCTCCTCCTTCTCCTCATTCTCCTCCTCCACCTCCTTCTCCTCCACCATCGCCTCCTCCTCCTCCTCCTCCTCCATTTCCTCCTCCTCCTCCTCCATCTCCTCCATATCCTCCTCCTCCTCCTCCATCTCCTCCTCCTCCTCCTCCATCTCCTGCTCCTCCTCCATCTCCTGCTCCTGCTCCTCCTCCTCCTCCTCCTCCTCGTAATCATTATCCTCGTTAACATCCTCCTTATGCTCATGTGTGTGTGTGTGTGTGTGTGTGTGTGTGTGTGTGTGTGTGTGTAAGTTTATACATACACACATACAGACACACAGAGAGAGAGAGAGAGAGAGAGAGAGAGAGAGAGAGAGAGAGAGAGAGAGAGAGAGAGAGAGAGAGAGAGAGAGAGAGAGAGAGAGAGAGAGAGAGAGAGAGAGAGAGAGAGATGCAAACCACATAAAAGGACAAACTTGCAAAAGCCTCGCAGAAGTACCAGTGCTTGCAAGGTAAGAATGGTAATGAGCAAGGTAAAGATGGACTTGCCGTTTACCTGCAAGACTGGCCAACACGGAGTCGCATCCCCAAGCACTGTTACCACGACCTTAAGTGCTGAGATCGCCCGCGGGACCATTCACGTATAGAACTGCTGGTAAATATTGTCTCTAAGGGCCGCTTTCACAGTCGTTTTGGCGGCGATCGCTGCTATAGTATTTCCACGTGAAACTGGCCGATGGGGTAGTGGCGGCTGCGAGGTTAGCCTAGCCCCGCACCTTACCACACACTCTCAACACTTCTCGCTTCCTCTGCAGCCGCCACTACCCCATCGGCTAGTTTCACATGGAAATACTATAGCTCCGATCTCCCCCATTGGTAACGATCAAAACAAACAAAGTGACTGTGAAAGCGGCCCTTAGTAAATGGTGGAAAAGTAGGAGCCCTGAATTTCTCCCCGCCACAAGCTGTCATTCCGTTCGTCAGTCATCGATCTCAAGTTCTCGTCTCTGCTTTGTGTTTCGCCAACGTTCTGTAGCAGCGTTTCATCTCAGTGGTAAATGACAGTGACAGACAGGCGGCCGTCAGCTTCAAGGGGTCGCTCTCCGTTGCTGGATCTTCTACCGCAACAAAAACCTCACACAAAAAATCCCACTGCTCAGTCTTATCGAGGCAATGATTGTTTGTTAAAATGTCGATTTCTTTTCCACAACCGCATTTTTTTCCCCCAAACCCTGAGCGCATATCTCTGTCCTATTTCCTGCCCAAGCTACTTTCAGGCGCCGACCTCGAGAAACAGAAATACACTTTAAGTCGAAGGTGGAAAGATCGCCCCTTGATAAGACCCGTTGACCGCCCCCACACGGCCCGGCAACGCTAGCCAGGACCCTAAACACTGTGAGAGAGAGAGAGAGAGAGAGACAGAGAGACAGACAGACAGACAGACAGACAGACAGACAGACAGACACACGTATGTAGGTAGGTGGATAGATAGATAGATAGATAGATTTAGATATAATTAATACATGAACACAATTCCATAATCACATATTCAAGGTTTTCGGACGTATTCAGAACAGCTTACCTGCGGCTTTTATAGAACTCATCAAATAAGTGTCCATATTTATCACTATTCTTTATATTTTACAAACTAATCATTAACTTAACTTTAAAAGAGAGGCCGTTTTTAATTATCATGCAAGCAAAATATCTAAATGGCTTTGAATTAATTACAATACGCACTTTATTACAAAACAAAATCATTTCCCCCGTCACGCGCTGCACATTTGTCGCCTGAGATACTGTGCTCGAATCAGTGACGGCTCGGCTTGCCAGACATCCAAGTCACGTGTTATCTGACTTCTGGGAGCAAAACTTAATATTAACACATCACGGATTTAAATATAGACTGACTACTGCTGTCGATATACTCTGAATCACATCATCATATTGCAGAGTTAGAATTAGCTAATCTGTGATGTCATGGTTCGTGTGTAATCCCCGGTGACCGTCCGTGCTGTGGCGACGCGGCGGCGGAGCGTGGCGGGGCGGTGATGGGATTGCTTGTACACGGCCCAGCTCGTGCGGCCAACGCGTGTGTCGTGCGGCAAGGCGATATCACCCTCCTGGCGGATCCGGCGTGTTGGGTTTTATGCTGGCCACGTTTGACATGATGATAAACGGTGCAGACATGACGCACATGGCTGGAATTCATCAGGACGGCAGACTGAAGAGGCTTGTTCGGGGTTTTACTTCCGAGTCACAAAGCAGCGGCGTTGTCGGTGCCGGCCTGTTGGCGGCGGCTGTCATAAATCATTTATTAGTCCTTTCTTGCATCCCAAGTCCTTCTGGTGTGTGTGTGTGTGTGTGTGTGTGTGTGTGTGTGTGTGTGTACACAAACAGACGCACCGTGTCCCGTGCTCTGTAAAACAGTCGTAAATAACGAATATATAACATGGAAATAACTTTCATTTTTTTCATAACAGAGTTTTACACTCATTTTGCAGATTCTCAAAGTGCTTTTGAATTATTAAATTTGCAACTTTTTTTCCTTTATTTTCACTAAGCTTTCGTCCAGTGAGCTAACAAATGTAGGAATAAAATAATGATAATAATTATAATAATAATACACACACACACACACATAATAATGATAATAATTATTATTATTATTATTATTATTATTATTATTATTATTATTATTATTATTATTATTATTATTATTATTATTATTATTATTATTATTATTATTATGATTATTACTATTATTATTATTATTATCATTATTATTATTATTATTATCATTATTATTATTATTATTATTATTATTATTATTATTATTATTATTATTATTATTATTATTATTATTATTATTATTATTATTATTATTATTATTATTATTATTATTATTATTATTATTATTATTATTATTATTATTATTATTATTATTATTATTATTATTATTATTATTATTATTATTATTATTATTATTATTATGGCAAATATGAGTTTCTCGCTGAATCACTTATTCGTAGTCAGTCTTAATAGCAGAGTAATGGAGATTTTAAAATTTTCCTCATCATTAGTTGATAAGCAAGTTCAAGCAACTTCCTTCCCCATATTGTTTTACTTTTTACAAATGGCTCGAAAATTTACTCTGCGACAGGAAACAAATTATCGTAATTAAAGAGTCTCGCTGAGTGGGCGGCGGCCGTCAGTGGCGCCCCGCGAGGCTCTGCTCCTGGCTTTGTAGTGTGCCCCCCTACCGTGTTTAATCTGAAATATCCCATGAAAGATCTAAACAACAGGATCGCACATTCCAAATTTTGAATCCAATGGTCTCCTACGAGCACTGTTAGATAACTGGAACTGCCATCATGAAAAACATATACATCGATGATTTAAAAGAGTTAGTAGACAGTACTTGTAGGTGATCGAAGTCATTTGTTTTCGTTCACTTTACGCAACGTTACTTTTCCTATGTCTATCGATTGTCAGCCACTCGTTTAGCGTGAAAATATGAACCTAGTCGAGTGTTGGCGTACTGTGTGTGTGTGTGTGTGTGTGTGTGTGTGTGTGTGTGTGTGTGTGTGTGTGTGTGTGTGTGTGTGTGTGTGTGTGTGTGTTTGTCGTTAGCCTTTCCCCGCCACCGCAAACTCTGCCGAACCGACGTGCGATTCATGTATTTCAATATCATGACTCCAACGACAGCGATTATCACTGCAGCCGAGGCATCAAAGGCAAAATGTGTAATACAATATCGCCGTGAATAGTGTTCGGGCGGATTTATGGCCAGGTTATTACACGGGATTTATGTCACGAGACGCGGTTGATGGAAGCCGCGACGTCACCGAGAACCCCGAGGAAGACGAGCACGGTGTGGAAACTTCGGGATAATGAGGGAGAGAGAGAGAGAGAGAGAGAGAGAGAGAGAGAGAGAGAGAGAGAGAGAGAGAGAGAGAGAGAGAGAGAGAGAGAGAGAGACACAGACACACACACAGACACACACACACACACACACACACACACACACACACACACACAACCTATAACATCCCCTCTCCCATACTAAACAAAACAACACCGATGCCTTTCTCTTTCCCATTTCGGTTTTAAAAAAAAAAAAAGAGAAAACGATGAAAAAGCATAAAACTCTGCGCGGCGAGAAGAAAATAGTCCCGCCTGCAATCAACAAAATGTACGGAAAGTAATATTTGTATGTGAGTAAAATATGCTAATGACGCCGACCATCAGCCATACCGTAAACAGGGAGACCATTTCGCCCCGTGGCCTGCGTTGAATGAACTCAGGTAAAACCGCTGAGTCGTGCTTGTAATTATGCTAATGAGAACCACTGAACTGCGCCCCTAATTAGCACACCTTGCCCTCGCTTCCTACCTGCCGACGTGCGCCAAAAGTTGTGGACGTGGTTGTGTGTGTGTGTGTGTGTGTGTGTGTGTGTGT
>NC_066542.1:5049662-5092162 GCF_024679095.1 Eriocheir sinensis | reverse complement strand
TCCGTGATGCAGTACTACTATCATTTCGTCTTTCCATCATCAAATATTGCTTTGAATTCACTTATGGCATGGTGAAGTTGTGTGACATCATCAACACTTCTTCATTCATGTGACTTTGTATCCGTGAAAAAACAGCCATGGTTGCTTTTCACCTCTTAAATACTCGCACTATATCAATCTTTTTTTATATTAGCTTCACGTATTGCTTTGAATCCACTCATCGCGTAGTAAAGTTGTGTAACGTCATCAGCAATTGTTAATTCATGTGAGTTTGTAATCGTGGTTGTTTTCGCCTCTTAAAGACTCAAACTATATCGCTCTGTTTATATTTGCTTCACATATTGCTTTGAATCCACTTATCGCATAGTAAAGTTGTATAACGTCATCAACAGCTGTTCATTCATGTCAGCTTGTAATCGTGGTTGTTTTCACCTGTAAAAGCCTCACACTATATCACTCTGTTTATATTTGCTTCCTCACACCTGCACACACACGAGGCACCGCGAAAGAGAGGCCGTGCATGAGTGTGTGTTCCTTCTCTCCTTTCTCCGTCTCGCTCTCAACACAAACACACCAACCCAACTGTGTGCATCTTGGCCTCATCGCTCTCTCTCACTCACACCACGTCCATTACCTTTCTCTCTCTCTCTCTCTCTTCCACTCCCCCCCCCCCCTCTCTCTCTCGCACACGCACACACACACACCAACCTTCCACCCCAACACATGCTCCCTATCCTCCCCCCTTCTCCCTTTTCAACCCCTTCAACCTCTTCCCCCTTCAACCCCTTTCTCGGCGCCCTTTGCCTCATTTAGCGAGACTGTTCCGGTTTAATGTTGATTACCAAGAGGCAGTGAACACGCCATCCTCCTCCTCCTCCTCCTCCTCTTCCTCTATTCTATCCATTTTAAGTCCCCCTTTAAATTGGCGGCGCTGGCGGGACGTGGGTGAGAAGGTATAGTTCAAGGGAAGGGTTGTGTGGCTTCTCCTTTTTTTTCCCCATTCCTCCGATTCACAACTAAAGAGACACACACACAGGTCTTAGTTAGTTGTGTTTCCTCCTTCCTCCAGTCCACAGCTGAAGAGACACACACTCAGTTCTTAGTTAGTTGTGTTTCCTCCTTCCTCCAATCCACAGCTGAAGAGACACACACTCAGTTCCTAGTTAGTTGTGTGGCTTCTCCCTTTTTTCCCTTTCCTCCAATCCACAGCTAAAGAGTCACACACACACACAGTTCTTAGTTAGTTGTGTGGCTTCTCCCTTTTTTCCCTTTCCTCCAATCCACAGCTAAAGAGTCACACACACACACAGTTCTTAGTTAGTTGTGTGGTGCTCCCCTGTTTCCCCCTTCCTCCGATTATCAACTGAAGAGTCACACATGCACTCAGTTTTTAGATAGTTTCTTGACCACAGATTAACTGGTACATTGAACACGTCGAACAACAGTGAAATAGCTTCTCACTGGTCGTCGCGTACACAGACAACTGACTGTAGTTCAAGAATAAGTGTTTCTTACCCTGAAATATCCCAAACATCACACAGAAACAAAGCATGCAATCGTAGTACACCATGGAGAACATTACACCACATAGCAACAACCCAAACATCACATAGAAACATTATGGAGAATCTTACATCACATAGACACAACCCAAATATCACACACACACGCACACACACACACACACGCACAGAACAAAAGATAACACACACGGTTCTCATTTCTCAACGGTCTATTTCTGGGTTCCTCTCTCTGGCAAGTTCTCCTCCTCATCCTCCTCCTCTTCCTCCTCCTACGCTCGTGTTTTCCGTCTTAAGGAGAACAACCACACCTACCTCCCTCCCTTCCTTCCTTCCCTCCTTGCTTCCTTCCTTCCTTGCCTCCTCCTCCCTATTTGCTAACCGCTCCTGCTGCTGCTTCCTCCCTCTTAAATCTCCCTCCTTACCGAAGCCTACTTCTTTCATTCCTTTCTCTCCTCCTCCCTTTCTGTTCCTCCCTTCCTTCCTCCCTCCTTCTCTCGCTGGTTTTCGCTCTCGTTCTTGATTTCTCTCTCCCGCTTTCTCTCTCTCTCAGTCCATCTATCTGTCTCTATCTCTTTATCTACCAATCTATCTATATCTATCTTTCTAATTGTATCTGTCAATCTATCTCGAACCCGCTGGAAAGAATTACATGTCTTGTTTTCTGGCTGTAGGTGTCATCGAAGTAAGAGAGACAGGCACCGGGAACACATTAGCGAGGCCGACGTATAAGAGTGACGCTTAAAAGAAGAGTATTTGGAAGATAAAAACGACGGAGCGTGAAAGAGTATCCTGCAGTTCCATCATTTCGATCGTGTGAACTTGCCCGCGAAATGATGGAACTGATTTAGCCTTTACTAATACATATGCGACTCTGTAAATCATATCACTAGCACGTTCTTCAGCGTGGAACCTTGCGTAATAGTCTGCTGAAACAAAGAGGATGAAAAACAAATAACGATGGTAAAAACTGCGTGCGTGGTTCCTTAGCTAGACCTCCCACGACCCTGCAAAGCTTTTCACTGGAATCCTCGTGAACTAGGGACCTCGCGACGCTAGATTTGCAGTTCTATCATTTGTGTTCTTGCCTGAGTCCGTACTTACCTACTTACGTGCATACAGAAAGGGGCAGGCGATGTGTTCTGTCCTTTAAAGTCACCTTGTCACCAGCATTCCTGCACTCTTTGCCTCTTCCCCCTATTAAAGCATCCCCTTCGCGTGCCTCTCTCTCTCGCCCTCACACTCACGTCAAAGCAGAGAAGGAGAAGAGCGAGCCTGTAGCGTAAAGATGATACAACCGGCACCGTCACCCACACTCTCGTGCCGCCCTCACTCGACGCTCTACCTTCAACGGAGCCAAATTTTAGCTGCCGTTGACGCCAGGTTTAGAAACTATTCCATGGCAACACTCGGGGCGCGAAACTCTTACTGCCGCGCGGCTTTGTGAAGTCGCTTGATCGAAGTCGAGAACTGCAACGAGTGTTCCTCTTTTCCGGTGGACGCACACGGCAAAGGAGGGTTGGCGGCGCGAGGCTTTCCGAGGCGACATCAAAGGTTCCTCCTCGTCGCTCGTCTAATCTCAGATAATTGAGCGAACTCATGCATTATCCGCAGCAGTCAATCACCGAAAACGGGGCGCGCCCTCTCTCTGCCACTTCTCGTGAAAGGTCTTTGATGGATTGCTCACGCGCGAAGAACCGCTGAAAAAATTGTTGTCCAGGGATCAGAGATTCCAACTTGACTTTTGGCCTCGAGGAAAACGTATAGTCGCTTCCATGTTGAGTAAAAATTACCAATTCATTTGGAGACTGAGAGATCCGGAGCGATCGGGTGTCGAAAAGATCACACTCTTTACACCAACTCGCGCTGCGGGTGACATGAACAACAGACGACAGCTTGTGAGCGACACTCAGAGGGCGGCCTGGATCCACTGCCTTCTCCCAGATTGCATCAAATCGTCTCCAGTCAATGCCATAATGTTTTGGTGACGATCATCTCATAGGGGTGCCAAGTTCAAGGAAAGCTGTGTATGAAAAACGTGTTGTAGGGAGGAGTAAGTGCCCTCCAATCCGTCTGTCCCGATCCCCACTGACTGTCCTCTCCGTCCAGCCGTCACACAGCAACGAACCCTCGCCAGGTAGCCGCCTAACAAGCGCACTGCCTCCAATACTGAATATGTCCTTGATTAAGGCAGAAACTATCGGACTGAGTCAAGTTTACACGCTCCACCATTCCCTTTGCGTCCACGTTTGCACACGCTTTGCGCTACACACTTCCTTGTGTACGTACTCCCTCGCGTTAAATGTTAGTTCTTCAGTGTCCAGGCCCTGTCGCGCCTATAGGCCTTCTTGGCACTAGTGGTTGGACGCAGCCCGTTGTTTACCCTGGAGGCCATTTTTATGGCTGGTTTGCGGTAATGCAGAATATTTCAGAAGAGTCCCTTGAGGCTCAAATCTTCGTAAACTTTCCCGGCTCCCTCCACTCCTCGCCTCGGGACACCAAGAAGCCTCGCCCCGCCTCATTCTCCTCGCTGAGCTGACACCATCCTCTCGGCTCCCCGCCCTGCCCTTCCACGCCCTCCTCGCCCCAGGCCGTAACCCGCGTCGGGCAAGTCCACTCCGGCCTGGCTGAAAGCATTTCATGTCGCATTAAATATCATTAACCTGACCATTAGCCTAGTTATGGAAGGTAATTTTATAGTTATGAGCATGTTAGAGCGAGTGCTGAGAGAATTTCAACTTTTTTTTTTTTTTTACTTTGTTACCTGGATTCTTTAAAGGTGTGGTGGAAGGCGGGGAGTAAAGGATGGGATGGGGAGAAAGGGAAAAAGGGAAGGAAAGGGTGGATTAGGACGGTGGAGAAAAGTGGATGGAGGTGGAAAGGAAGCGTTTGGGAGAAAAATGGAAGGTACAGACTAAAAGATGGGAGAGAAGGGAAGGGAAGAAAAGGGTATAAGTGGAGAGGACGGTGAAGAAAAGTGGATGAAAGGGAAGTGGATGAAGGTGGAAAGGAAGCGTTTGGGAGAAAGATAGAAGGTACAGACTAAAAGATGGGAGAGAAGGGAAGGAAAGGCAAGGGATGGGTGAGGAGGATGAAGTAAGTAAAGTGGATGAAAGGGAAGTGGATGATGGTGGAAAGGAAGTGTTGGGGAAAAAGGTTGGTAGCCGTGAGAGTGGATGGAGGAGGTGGAGGCCCAGAAACGAGGGAAGTAAGTAGAGGGGAGGCGAGGAGGGAAAGTGAAGAGAAGTGTCGACGAAGAGAAAATGCCGGGATACAAGGAATTGAAGAGAGGAGGAGGAGGAGGAGGAGGAGAAGGAGGAGGAGGAGGAGGAAGGAAGGAAGGAAGGAAGGGAGAGGAAGAATATAAGAAGAAAAGAATAACTGAAGATGACTAAAACAAAGAGGGAGGAAGAGGAGGAGGAGGAGGAGGAGGAAAGAATATTAAGAGAAGGAAAAGAAAACAAAGAAAGCAAAGAAGAACAAGAAGAAATGGAAAAAAGCCGAAATGGAAATGAAGAAAAGGAAGAGGAGGAGGAAGAGGAGGAGGAGGAGGAGGAGGAGGAGGAGGAAATCAACTGGATGTTCCTCTCCTCAAGTCTAGACCTTTTTAATTAAACCAAGACCGCGGAAGACGAACCTTGACACACACACACACACACACACACACACACACACACACACACACACACACGCACACGCACACGCATACGCACGAGACGAGAAGGAGGAAGAAGAGGAGGCAGAGGAGAACACCACCATCACCACCATCACCGCCTCCGGACTTTAAAGACGTCAGGGAGGCTCTTTCTGCTCCTCCCTCCCTCCCTCCTCAACCCTTCCTCCAATCCCTCTCCCTCTCCCTCCCTACTCACATGCATCATCCTTCCCCTCCCCAGCGCCAGAAATAAAGATAATCTGCATCTTTAAACAGTGAGTCTCCTATCAGAACCGTGGGGACGAAGCCGACCTGCCTGACTTACTAACACACCGCGCACTATACGCCCGCTAGCTCCTGTGTGGGTGTGGGTGTGGGTGTAGGGGGATGTGGGGGGGGGGGTTGTGTACGTTTGTGTGTGTGTGTGTGTGTGTGTGTGTGTGTGTGTGTGTGTGTGTGTGTGTGTCATTCCCCCACGGTCTGATCACGTGACGGATTCGTGGGTCGCCATATAGTGCCCTCTCGGAAGGACTTTTTTTAATTTAGCTTGGATTAATTTACGGGCATGGATGGTAACACACACACACACACACGCACACGCAGACACACACACACACACACACACACACACACACACACACACACACACACACACACACACACACACACACACACACACACACACACACACACTTCAGGTAAATAAACAGCTCTCTCTTAGACACGCATAATATCGCCGTTGAGAGAGAGAGAGAGAGGGAGGGAAAGGGAGAGGGAGAGGGAGAGAGAGAGAGGGTCGCTAATTTCGCTGTTTTGCCTCACTCGGCTTTTATCGTCTCAAAAGTACGAGTTTTGTTGACACGGCTGCGTCTGGAGATCTCCCGAGACCCCCCCTTCCCCTCTCTCCCAACCCCCCTTCCCCCCTTGGAGTGAGTGGAAGAAAAATAGGATTAGGGAAGGAGCCGCTCAGCTTTTTTTTTTCCCCGTCCGTCTTGTTTGATTTTGATTTTTTGCCAACTTAAGAAAATGAAATAACGGAGAGGAGGAGTGACTGGCTGCCTGGCTGGGCTGCTGCAGGGGTGGCGGCAGTGTTACCACATTATCGTACTCAGCCACGCAGCACATTGTATTTTCCGGTTTCTGACTCACACCTATCGCAAACAAACACCAATAAGTAACGCTTGTAACGATAACTCTAACTGGAATCTCGTTATCTGTGTGGGTACGAGAGTTTTGGGCCCCGGAACTGATAAATGCGATGTTTTGAGTACGATAATATGGTGACGCTGGGTGGAGGAGAAAGAGAAGGAAGGAGAAGGAGGAAGACGAAAAGGAATTGTTTTAGTTCATCCTTTAAGGCTGTTTGAATCACGTCGTTTTCTTTGGCGGTCTCATGAATAGATTGCCCTGTGTTATTCTATTATGTTGATTGTGTTGAAAATTTCGTTTGTGTTTAAAGTATATGTAGACAAGATGCGTGAATACGATATAGTAAGTAAAAGTAACGCTAAGAAATACAGCAACGACTTGTTCTTGGGACGCTTTCCTTTTTTCTACAACCTTTTTGGGCGTCTGTAAAGGTGTAAGGAAGCTCAGGGCGGTAGTGAGAGAGCAGCGTTGCCAGATGTGCGATGTACGAGTCCACCATACAGTAATTCTCAAGCCCTTATTTGCAAGCGTGTCGGCAGCTCAGTTCGCCGTTTGTAAAGCCTCTCGTGGAAGCTGCTGGGCTTTGCGTGGCCTGCTTTGTGATGCTGGTGCTAGTTTTACTCAACGTCCGCATCTTGAACGTGAAAATCCCCCAAGAAATCCCTGTTCGTCGCCTCTGTGGCCTTGGGATATAGTCGCACTGGGAGCCTGAACATCCGAGGAACGGGAAGCGTACAGCGGTTCGGGAGAGGCGAGGCTGTGATGGTTCGGGCGACTACAGAGGTGATGTCGCGATGTTCACTTGGCGTACCGCGTCGGGGCTGGACTAGAGGATATCACAGGGACGGGTCATGTGCGGCGTTTCGGGGAGAGGCGAGGCTGTGAGAGTTTGGGAGTGTGCCGAGGAAGGATGCAGAGTGCGTAGGGCGAGGCTGCTCCCTGTCCCAGGCCACGCTGGTCACACGCCTCTCGCCGCGCCGCCTTCCGTTGCACCTGAACACGTGCTCAGGTACATGAAGGCGTGGGCAAGAGGGGAGCCCTTGACGTGTCCATGAGGAAAAGATTCCAAGGCCAGTGCCGGCCACACCCTCCTCGCCGCGCCGCCTTCCGTTGCACCTGAACACGTGCTCAGGTACATGAAGGCGTGGGCTTAGAGGGGGAGCCCTTGACGTGTCCATGAGGAAGCTTCCAAGGCCAGTGCCGGCCACACCCTCCTCGCCGCGCCGCCTTCCGTTGCACCTGAACACGTGCTCAGGTACATGAAGGCGTGGGCTTAGAGGGGGAGCCCTTGACGTGGCCATGGGGAAGTTTCCAAGCCCCGCGTGGGCCACTTGCTCCTCGCCGCTCCGCCTTCTCCAGCCTCTCCATTCCTCGCTCCACTCACAGCTCCCCGCCGGCGGCGCCCCACAGCCAGTTCTCAAGGTCATCGGGTGGCTGCCGCGAGATGAGAACAACCAATGCCGAGACAGCGGCGGCGGCCAAGAGCAGGCCGCGGCCGTGGCGCCAGGCCGCCCCCAGCCTCGCCAGGACGCCGAGGCTGCCTCCAAGCCTTGGGCCTTCATCAGTATTCATCGTCTCTTCATCATCGTCGAGAGTCTCCCACCCGCTCCCGTCCGAGTCTTGTTCATTCAGGCCATCGGACTCCTCGTCATCTGTCTCCCAACCACCCTCGCCATCTGTGCCTTCGTTGGTGTCCAGGTCGGTGTCGAGGGTGATGTCTTCCAGAGTTTCTTCTTGAGTTTCCTTTTCATTCTCTGTCACATCATTTTCTTCGTCTTCAGCAGGAAACACATCTTCTGCTTTACGTGCATCGTCATTGCTGTGACCGTTGTCTTTGGCCCCTTGGTCAGCGACCATCTTTTCTTGGCTCTCTTCTGGCCCAGTGGCGTTGCTCTCATCGTTGGCACTGTTCTTTTCACCCTTTGGGCCTTGGTGGGCGTCACGTGCCATTCCGTCAAACGGCCATTCTGGTGGGACATTGGAGAGTGGGATGTTGGCCTGCATCAGGGTCACCATTCCCTCGTGCAGGTAAAGGAAAACCCAGTCAGGGCGGCCGCTTTGGAACAGCTGCCCCATGAAATCCTTGAGGTCGACGCGGGCCACACGCGTCTCCCCGCTGCGCAGCGACACGCAGATCTTCACCTGTGTGGCGGCCGCGTCCGCCTTCCTGCTGTACTTAAAGAGGCGCTCGAGGTCCAGGAAGGCGTTTGAGAAGTAAGGGGCCTTGGGCCTGTCCTTGAACGAGAACATTCCCACCTCCTTCCGGGAGCCGCCCATCAACCCGCAGCACCTGCGGGGCCGCCGGACACTGACCGTCACCTTGTTCGGTGCGGCCACGGCGCTGCTGCTCCCCTCGCCGGGGGGAGCCACCACACACTTGGCGTACACGACGCGTCGGAACTCCACTTTCTTGACCATTTTTGTTGATATTTTGAATGTTAATATTCGATATTTCGAACCAAATGGAGCAGCAGCAAGTCAGGCCAATGAGAGATGGTGGCGGGAACCCCTCCCCACCAGGCCCTTCCCTCCCCCTCCTGACGAGGCTGTTTCCCAAACCATTGCTCACAAGCCAGAAACGTGGTAGTAGAAGTAGTAGTAGTAGTAGTAGTAGTAGTAGTAGTAGTAGTAGTAGTAATGATAAAATGATCACCATAATAACATAATAATAATAGTGATAATAATGATAATAATAATAACACCACCATCACCATCTCGACACAAGGAAGACTTCATCACCAAAGTCACCATTACTGCAACAACAACAAAAATAATAATAACTGATACTACTCAAACAACAACAACAACAACAACAACAACGCCGGCTCCAAACAAGAGAAGGGAAGCTGCCGGCACAGGAACATTCAGGGAAGAGGATTGAGGAGGATTACAGAGGGTTAAGGAGGGAGTTCCCGGCCGAGGATGTGCGCTGACGAAGGAAAGTAATAATGATAATAATAATGATGATAATAATAATGATGATAATATGAATAATCGATGATAATAAGGAGAATAAAAAGAATGAGAGGAGGAAGAAGAAGAAGAAGAAGAAGAAGAAAATTGATAATACTCTGAAGAAGAAAAAAGAAGAAGAAAATTCAGAAGAGAAAGAAAATTAAAAAAAAAAGAAAAAAATAAGAAAAGCAAGAAGCAAAATAATTATACCAGCATGAATATCAGTCTCTTTAATCATCAGTATTATATATGTATCATTTATTAAGGTATTTTATTGCCCTCACCACCATCACCATCATCACCATCATCATCATCATCACCATCAAGGAGGCGGTGTAGTCGCTGCCATCATATCACGAGGTAAACATTTTTTTTTCGCAGAATTTTAATTGAAGTCATTTGCACCCGTGATTGGCGCCCGTGATAGTGATTGTCCGCCATTCTGAGTGTCCCGCGGCAATCGGCCCCTCGGCAACACCACCGCCGGGTATTTGCTTGACGATGAACCGTAACTCAGGGCGGGGAGCCGTCTGCGCCCCTGATGACCCCGCGCGGCGACATCCCTCACCCACCGTGCCATATTATCGTCCTCAGAGCATCGTATTTACCATAACTGTTGCCAAGAAACACCGATAATCAACCATATTAACGATAACTATATATGAAGTCAGTTATTGGGGTGGAGGAGACAGGTTTTAGCTCTGAAACCGGCAAACATAAGAAGCTGAGTAGGACAATCTGGCAAACTGCCCTCACCTTCCTGCCCAACGGTGCCAGATTGTCGTACTTAGGCTCTAACATATCCTGATTTCTTACCCAAATACCGTCTCCTCCACCCCAATAACTAGATTCATTTATAGTTAGCATTATATTGGTTGGTTGTTGGTGGGGTTTTTTTGCAGTAGTCATGCCTCGGAAACTGGTAAATACGATGTTCTGAGTACGATAATCTGATAACGGTGTTCCTGCCCTCACACTACGCCCGCTGATGCATGCTCCTTGGGTCCTTCTACGGTACCCTTTACTTTATTGACCTCCACGTGTTACTGAAACTGACAGAGACGTAACGCTAAGGACCTCACGCCCAACGCAACAGCCAAGTGCCAAGTGGTCGGTCCATCCCCTACCAGTGCCTCGGTTAGTGCCACCTTGTACGACGGGGAATGATCGAGGAATGTGCGATGGAATGTGACGTTTAAAGGTGGAAAGGTAAAACCAGGTATTTACCCAACAAAGAGAGAGAGAGAGAGAGAGAGAGAGAGAGAGAGAGAGAGAGAGAGAGAGAGAGAGAGAGAGAGAGAGAGAGAGAGAGAGAGAGAGAGAGAGAGAGAGAGAGAGAGAGAGAGAGAGAGAGAGATTTGAATATACCTTGCAATCCCTCCTTGGCTGCGACGCTGCAATTAAGCATCACGAGGAAGTTTGTAAAAGTTTGCAGCCACTTAACGTCACCAAAATGAAAATACTTCCTAAACTCGCACAGCAAGTTTAGTGTTTAGCTGAGGTTTATGCGGCGTCGGGCGGGGCTGCGTGTGTGCCTGGCGGGGCGGGTGTTCGGGTGTGTGTGTACTCATTCCCGTGTGCAGCGGCCGACACAATGTACACGGTGTTGTGTCCCGTGTGTAAACCGTGAGAGAGGGGAAGGTACCTCTCGCGTGTTGGTCTTCACGCTACACTCGCTCAGACTTGGGTTTCTCATGCAAGAGAGGCTTCAAGCTGGCTCTCAGTAACCTGGACGATGCAGGGAGACTGGCCCGTGCCTCATCACCGCCACACCAAGCACCCGCCGGCTTATTCCCAATCTCTTTACGGATATGTAGTCCCTAAGTGAGGACGCTCGGCCGTGGCTTCGAAACTAACCACGGGATGACCTGGAAAATTCTCTCATTGTGATCCCCACTCAAAAGTACGCAAGAGAAGTCCAATTAAACGTAACCTGAAAACCTAACCTAACCTAAACTAGCCGATTCCCAACACAATTACTCTAAATAACTACAACTAAACGTAACCTAACTAACCTAGCCGATTCCCAACACAATTACTCTAATAACTACAACTAAACGTAAGCTAACTAACCTAGCCGATTCCCAACACAATTACTCTTAATAACTACAACTAAACGTAAGCTAACTAACCTAGCCGATTCCCAACACAATTACCCTACATAACTACAACTAAACGTAATCTATATTAATCTAACCCAATCTAACTTAACCTGCCCTGTTCAAGATTGGGAGCCACATACAAGTAGTGAGTTAAGGAATATACACCAACCCCGCCCTACCTCTGCCGGCGGGGTGTCAGGTGGCCAATGTATGGTCTTCGGCGACGAGGGAAACCGAGGGTAGCGTTAGTTCAGCCTTCCCTCCCCTTATCCCTAACAAGCTGCTAGAGGAGGATCAGCATCCCTCTCAGCTTTCCCGCGTATCGTGTTACTCGTTAGGCTGAGTAGACCGTGGCGCCGAGGCCTGGAGCAGCAGCTGATTGCACCCCCAGAAGGACTTGCGAAAGACATTCTCGTTAGGAGCATATCAGGACCACCCTCGATAAGTTCTTGTTAGAGCTGCGTTAACGAGGTTTGGTGTTTAGCAGATGGTTGGATTGCTTAAATGTCTGGTAGCGACTTCCACTCAACCGGTTTATCTGTATTAGAAATGGTCAGAAGCAGTGTGCAAATGATTTATTTATTTATTTATTTTTTATAATTTTTTTTTTACTGCAAGGGAGACAGCTCAAGGGCAATAAAACAAAAAAACGCAACAAAAAATCACACTAGAATCTGCTCCAATAAAAGGAAATTAAAATAAGAATCCAAAAGAGAGATCAGTTTTGGATGTCAAGAGGTTAAGTTAACGGAAATACACATCCTCCAACATCCTCCAAGCCCCTAACTAAATCATACTGACACGCCACCAACTAGCTCTTACGTAAACACACAATGGACGCCACCAAGCTCTCAGCCCTCCGAGGAGTCAGTTAGACTTGCAATGTGGAAAAATATTAGTTAAGAGAGAGAGAAGCGAGCGGATGAGCAGAAAGGCAGACGGGTAGACAAGCAGGCAGGCAGACAGACAAGCAGAGAAGCGGGCAGCAGGGAGCGACCGAGAGAGGGAAAGAGGGAGAATGACTGCGTGATCCCGAATGACAAACGCCTGACATAAACCATAGTAATAGAGGGAGTCATGGCGAGAGTACCGCGCCACATTTGTTACCACACCAATATCCGTCCATCACCACACACACACACACACACACGCACACGCACTCACTCCCTCTCGTGCCTTTAACACTGCAAAGGATTAGAGTTTCGGGTGTTGCAATTCGTCCTATGAGCGAGGCGAGGCGGGATCAATAAGCAACACGTCCAGCCAGGTGTAGGAGGCGGACGCAACACCTGGTAGGAGGAACGATAGACGGAGGCAGCCAATTGGGAATGGAACAAACAACGGGAAGAGGCGACCATTGTAGAGAAAGGAACACACTGCTTAAATTAGAGGTAGACTATGCTTCGACAACGTAATTATATAACAGAGAATGCCAAAAAAATAAGGATATATTAAGACGTAGGGTTTGGGAGTCAGCGGCAGGTATGGACATCCTAAAAAATCCTCCACCACCCTAGTCCAAACTCGTTGTTGTAGTGGGAGTGGGAGAGAGGTGTTTCTGGGGTAGAGTTTGATGTCCGATGCTGGGGTGGAAACATTAACCCTTATACTCCGCCAGAACAACAGAATACCTTAATAAATGATACATGTAATAGTGATGATTAACCCTTATATACTCCGTTAGGCACGTTCACGGTTCTTATGTTAGTCTCCGCTACCCCCGTTTCGGTCTTCTGTTCTTTGTCCGACCAGAAGTTTTGTTTGGATTTTCACCTTCCTGTAATTTATATCCCTTCCCTTAATCCGTCTCTCCGCCTTGCCGAACACTATCTCGTTTTCTTTTCTTTCAGAGTGAGTGCCGTGTCTATTGCCGAGACTGGATAGCCACGAGGAGTCACGAACATTGCCTGAGGATGCCACATGGAAGCGTTAACCTCACTTTTCATCGCCATTTCTCCTCATGAGGATTCTGAGGAGCGGACCGATATCTTCACTTATTCTTGCCGCTGAGTCCTGGCACACCCGAGGGGAGGATGAAGGTATTGCCGAACCATGATAAACCTTGAACTCTGACAGACACGTTGTTAGGAAAGTACGAGGTTTGGAACGTTTCTTGATCCAAACGAAAACGTTGAGTTATTTATATGGTCTTATTATTATTCTTGTTTTGAGCTGACGCTGTTGTTGTTGTTGTTTTAGTAGTATCAGTTGTTATTATTATTACTGTTGTTGCAGTTGCTGTGGTGGTGACTTTGGTGATGAAGTCTTCCTTGTGTCGAGATGGTGGTGGTAGGCTACGTAGGTGATACTTGTGTTGTTATTATCATTATTATTACTATTATTATTATTATTGTAATTATTGTGATTATCTTATCATTACTACTACTACTACTACCACGTTTCTGGCTTGTGAGCAATGGTTTGGGAAACAGCCTCGTCAGGGTGGGGAGGGGTTCCCGCCACCATCTCTCATTGGCCTGACTTGTTGCTGCTCCATTTGGTTCGAAATATCGAACATTAACATTCAAAATACCTTTAAAAATGGTTCGCAAAGTGGAGTTCCGACGCGTCGTGTACGCCAAGTGTGTGGTGGCTCCCCCCGGCGAGGGGAGCAGCAGCGCCGAGGCCGCGCCCAGTCATGTGACTGTCAGCGTGCGGCGGCCCCGTAGGTACTGCGGGATGATGACCGGCTCCTGGAAGGAGCTTGGAGTGTTTTCGTTCAAGGACAGGCCCAAGGCTCCATTCTTCTCAAACGCCTTCCTGGACCTCGAGCGCCTTTTCAAGTACAGCAGGAAGGCGGAAGCGGATGCCGCACAGGTGAAGATCTGCGTGTCGCTGCGCAGCGGGGTGACGCGTGTGGCCCGCGTCGACCTCAAGGATTTCATGGGGCAGCTGTTCCAAAGCGGCCGCCCTGACTGGGTTTTCCTTTACCTGCACGAGGGAATGGTGACCCTGATGCAGGCCAACATCCCACTCTCCAATGTTCCACCAGAATGGCCGTTTGACGGAATGGCACGTGACGCCCACCAAGGCCCAAAGGGTGAAAAGAACAGTGCCAACGATGAGAGCAACGCCACTGGGCCAGAAAAGAGCCAGGAAAAGATGGCCGCTGACCAAGAGGCCAAAGACAACGGTCATAGCAATGACAATGCACGGAAAGCAGAAGTGTTTCCTGCTGAAGATGAAGAAAGTGATGTGGTAGAGAATGAAAAGGAAACTCAAGAAGAAACTCTGGAAGACATCACCCTTGACACCGACGAAGGCACAGATGGAGAGGGTGGATGGGAGACAGATGACGAGGACTCCGATGGCCTGAATGAACAAGACTCGGACGGGAGCGGGTGGGAGACTCTCGAAGACGATGAAGAGCACGATACTGATGAAGGCCCAAGGCTTGGAGGCAGCCTCAGCGTCCTGGCGCGGCTGGGGGCGGCCTGGCGTCACCACCGCCGCGGCCTGCTCTTGGCCGCCGCCGCTGCCTCGGTATGGGTTATTCTCAACTCGCGACAGCCACCCGATGACCTTGAGAACTGGCGGTGGGGCGGCGCCGGCGGGGAGCTGTGAGTGGCACGAAGCAGCTAGGCGCAGCAGAAGGCGAAGTAGCGAGGAGCGTACGTGTGGCCGAGCGAGGAGCGTACGTGTGGCCGGCGCGGGTCATGGAAGCTTCCTCATGGACACGCAAGGGCCTCCCTCTATGCCCACGCCTTCATGTACCTGAGCACTTGTTCAGGTGCAACGGAAGGCGGCGCGGTGAGAGGGCCTGGCCAGCGTGACCCGGGAGGCTTCCTGGCCGGCTGCTGCACAGACGCCGCCCGGAGTGCTTATCCTCCTCTCCCTCGATACCGTTCCCCTTCCACTCCGGCACATACAATGACCCCACCTTGATTACCAAGAGGTGTAATCTAGTTTCGTCCTCCGGTGTTTATTGAGTCACAAGATACAGCGACTCTTATTACCATATTCTCAAGTTTTGGTTATAAGAGCTCTAGGCTGCCGGTGAATCCTATATAAGGCAGTGGCTCCCAAGCTTTTTTCTTTCTATATACCCTTTGAGGTTTTTCGTAAGTTTTGATGTTCCCTCTCAACCAAAATATGAGGTAAACTATGATTTTTCCAGTAATTTAATCTCCATGTATAGTTGTTGGCTCTGTATCCTCCTCCTCCTCCCTTTTCGATGTGGGAATCTTTAAACATTGACCGAGCTTGCAGCGGGTGGCGCCTCGTAGGACAACTTATTGAATCTTTGGCAAAGTGATGAATATAATTGATTTTCTGATGAAGGCTGGACTAGTGGCAGGTTGAGGCGGTGGTGGTGGGGCCGGCGTGTCGGAGGCTGCCAGGCTGTTGCTCCTGGTGGTGTGTTGGGCTGATGGAGGATGCATTTTGACGTGTTTGTGAGGGGAACTTTATATATCAGTGCCATCACGCTAGAAGTTGTGGAAAAAAAAGGGCATGTAAGTGAAAATAAATGATCTCAGCAACAAACAAAATTGGAGTTATGCACTATTGAAAAGGAGTGTAAATAAGAAGAGAGGACCGAGAGTAGGACCTAAGAAGCGATACAAAGCGTCACACGTCAAAAGAAGACCGGTGCGTTCAGGTCTGATTCAGTTACAACTTACCGAAAGCATTAGTAGTTGTGATGGTTTACTTCGATCAGCTTTCTTTTATTAGTTAGTGAAATGTTAGCTCCTTCCCCCTCCCTCTAAGACAAGCCTCCATCCCGTAAACATTAGCAGTTGTGATGTTTTATTTCGATCAGCTTTCTTTTATTAGTTAGTGAAATATGTTAGCTCCTTCCCCCTCCCTCTAAGTCTAAACCAAGCCTCCATGCTATGCCTCACATCCTCATGACCATTGTGTTGATTTACTATTCCTCCCGACCTTAGGAGTGACTGTACGCTACCATTCGGCCTCTTGCTGTCTCCCTATGTTCTTATGTTCTGGTGGTGCATGTGTCGAATCAACCAGGATTTCTCGGATGACACTATTAACTTTGCTACGACACATGTTGGTTTGTTGTTTTGATTGCATCACTATATACCTAGTTCCTCATATGAGTTGGTTGATTTGGATGGGTGAGTTGAGTGTGCAAAGAGGGGAGCTGAATCAAGTGTAATTGTTATTATTTGTACGTTGTGGTGAATGAGTATTGTGCTGCAGTCTAAAATAGTTTGAGGAAGCCTTTTTTCTGTCTCGTACAAGTGTTCATCGTATTCCAGTAATTTTTGTTCCCACTTCTTTACAGATGGTTCGTTCGTCTGTCGGTTGTGCCCGGTGAAACAGATCATGGAGGCAAGAATCAGCGAACAAGAGATGTCAGCTGGCTTGTCTGAAGGTTGGCCCGAAGGTGAACATGGAAGAAAACAAAGGTAATGTTTGATAATTGTATGTATGAACCAGTTTTTTCAATTACCCAGTTGAACATATGCCATTGCAACTGTAACCCACATTAGACTTCATATATTTTATTCCTCTAGTTGCCTCTATCAAGATATGGTGCCCAGCTCACTTTGTCCCCTCATGAAACACACTTCTTGGTGATATTAATTCAGCTATTGGTACCGATTGACCTGGCCTCGGTTTATATATTGTTGGTGCCTGCTTACTGAATCCTCAAAATAATGCCACTTATTGCAGTGCTAGATAAGAGATTAATCATAGGGTCATGTGATACAGCCACACATCTCCCCATTCATAAAGCTAAATGTAACCTGAAAGAATTGATATACCATGTACCAATTTCACTCACTCATTAATATCTCCACAAGCTTGTTTCCCTTCAGCGTTTCATCTCAGCGAGCCTTCCATTTAACCTTTATATACACTAGTACAATTCCTTAAATATTAGTTTAGTTGTTTAGTTATTAACTCATGACTGAAGAAAACAAGAGCTTTCATTTTTTTGTTTTATTAGTGATCGACTCCAGAAGATGTCTGACCACACTAGTCGAAGAGACCCATGCCGAAGTCTTCATCAGACTCCTCTTCCTCCTCCTCAACCTTGGCTTGCTCCTTCGGGGCTTCTGCAACAGCAGCAGCAGCAGCAGGTGCAGCAGTAGCAGCAGCAGCAAACTTACTAGGATCCTGGAAGTTAATGTGAAATTCAAATTAGCATTGCCTTTTCAGCTGAATATATATATATATATATATATATATATATATATATATATATATATATATATATATATATATATATGGAATGGGACCCTCCAGATGAATGATACCCCCCAGATCTCAGTGACTCTTTGAAAGGGCGCAATTTAGGTCCTAAGGGGGAGGCTGCCGCCCCCCCTCTGGATCAGCCACTGCTGAAGCCAATATGTTTTGTACCTACAGCTATAGTCTGTTCAAACCAACTACTACTCTGGCTCCTTAGCGGCATTGCTAAAGCCACATATGATTGGCCGGCTTCCTTTCTCGGCTCTCATGGAGGAGTCACTCACACGTGCTCTTGGTGTTACATGTTTTCATATTATTTACCTTAGCTCACTTCTTTTACAAGATGATTCTATTCAACATCATCAAAAAGAGCAGTGATTGCAGATCCTATAAATGCTTGTCAACTCAGTAAAATGTCTTTCTTCAGAGCCCTGTACTGCACACTGGTTGTGGTGGGATGCTGTAGTTTTCAATGGCTTCCTACCACACTGGTCTCACAACCAAATGATAGATTGCTTAAAAATTTGCTACTACTTACTGCCAGGAATTCCTTCAGTGTTTCTGCCTCCTTGAAGGTGATGTCAGTGGCTGCAGCAAGAGCCAGCAGTTTCTTGAAGCCATTGACGATGGAGTGGGGCACCGACACGATGGTTGGGTAGCCAATGGAGAGTGACAGTGAAGCCACCTTAGCCAGTCCCTGAGGAAAATCATTCAATTAGGAATTAAAATCTTTCACATCCAACTGAAGGTATGGTTTTGTTCTTAAAGGTATTTTGTTCATAACTTCTCAGGCATTAAAACAATACCGAGTGCTTACATCCTGGAACGACTTCATCAGGTCCTCATCGGTGATGTCAAGGACACGAGGAGAGAACACGGTGCCCTGGTCGTACACCTGCTGTACTACAAGGCCATAGGTGAAGGGAGAGATGTTCAGCATGTTGAGCAGCGTGGCCTCGCTGGCACCCACCTTGTCTCCCTCTTTCACCAGTTGCACGTCATTCTATAGGAAAGGGAAAAACTGTACTGAATGCTTCACTCATACAAAGTACTAACTGGAGATGAAGTAGGGTTCATTATTGCCCATTACACTGAATACAGCTAGTTACTAGTAACTGACTATTTGTATTGCCTGCCATCCAATTTTCTAAACTACTTGGATGAATCCAACATACTCTTTGTCCAAAATAAAAATAAAAGGTATACTTATATGCACAAGATTTTCACACACATTCCTTTCTACTTACCACAATTTCAATGGTACCCCTGGAGATCTTGGTTGGGATCTGCAGGGCCTGGAAGAAGCTAGTCTTCTCAGGTCCCAGGCCGGTGTTCTGGTTGGGAATGGTCACAGGGCATGGAGCAATAGCTCCAGCACGAGCAGGAGCCTTCTTCTTGTTGGCCAGCAGCTTGTCACGCACATCCACCAGGTCCTCATTGGTGAAGACAAAGCCCACATTGTTGACAATATGAGGAAGGAGCCTGCAAAGTAACAGGATCTTGAATACAATATAATAAAAGACCTTTCTAATTAGAAGTTCAAAACCCAAACTTACCAGTTAATTACTGTTAGAAATTTAAAACCTGAACTTATCTCCTAAACCCCATTTCAAAATCAATTTCAAAAATCAATCTGGTGACCAAGAACCCTTCCAAGGACTATATACAAATTTGTGTTAATATCTATATGTAGATATGGTAAATTAAGTCTATAGCACTTGAATTTTGTCCTCCTTTACTGTCATGCTTATCAAACTATTTATTTTGTGATCAGAAACCCTAAGCATCCAGATAGAAATATCTAATGAAGAAATGTTTCATGTATAATTGTATATAACAAAGAAATTGCCAGGGTGTTTATGTAGATGTGTAGCCCCTGGCTCTACACACCACCTGATGAATCTGAATATATATGTGGCCTTGTGTGAGAAAGCATAATGTCAGCCAATGTTAACACAATTACTGAAAAGTAACATTCAGGTTTGTAAAGGAATGCTTCGCCTGCAGGTTTCACACCTCGTAGGAAGGCAAAGTGGTGGTGAATCATCTTTGTCAAGAGTTAATAAAGGTGTATGTAAACCCACATGAGTTATGTTATTGCCCTAATAGGCTACTTGAAACATACAAGCATTATCCAGCAACTCTAGCCATAACTTCATCAATATATCCACATCTCAATTTTGAGGCAATATATGTTCCCTAGGTTAATAAATCAGATGGCAATAGGTCTTGTAGTAAAAACTTGTAATTGTATTCTTGATAGAAAATAAAGGAAAACCCTGTTAATAAATGCATTAAATATGAAATAATTAACAGGGTTGTATTCCAATATTTTCAAAACATGAAAAATAAAAGTTGTTACGACTAAACTCCAATCACCATCTGTTAGGCCACTCACTTTGTTAAGTTTCCTAACTCAGCAAAACTAACATTTTACAACTTAGTGCTTCCCCCAAACCTCTTGAGTATGAGTAGAAAATCTTAACTTGGTACATGAGAAAATATTTTAATACTGCCAAGACTTTTAAAACTCTTAGGGACTAGGTTATGGAACGGATAGTTATTTTGTCAGAGGAAATACTCTACTAAATATAATCTTGTAGGTAGGTATTAAGAATCTGCTGAAGTGATGAGGTGTAAAGAAACTAGAATGGCGGTCTTACTTCTCAAGGTTGGGGTTGGTCTCCAAGTGTCCACGGATGGCTTTGCGCATCATGGTGTTCTTGCCCATGAGCACAACGGCACACCCACGCAGGGCCATGCGGATCTCCTGCATCTGCTTGGAGCCCACATTGTCAGCACCCACGATGAAGCAACGACTGTACTCATCAAACAGCTGGGTTATCTTGGTAAAGTAGTTAGCTTTCCAAGTTGGCTTGTCCACCCTAACCATCTTGAATCGTGGATTAAGGCACCGTTCTTTACGGACTTAGGGACTGCAATGAAAGGGTTAAGAAAATCAGCACGTCAAAATTCATGACAACAAATCATGGGCATTCACAAAACAACTGTCACTGATCAGCCATCAGCCAGCCAGATCATTTTCATAGTGAGTTAGGGAGCACAAGTTAATATTTTTTCCCCTTCATCCACAAACGTGTGCTTGGGCGTGGAATCGTTAATATGGCCCTCTTATCACCAGAGTTATAAAAGTACTCTAAAAAACACCAGGAAATTAATATGAAAACCCTGACAATTATGAAAGTATTACAAAGAAAATACCCAGAAATACCACCATGTAAGCATCGACAAACGTGTGTTTGGCCGTGGAATTAAGAATATGGCCCTCTGATTACCTGGGTTATAAAATTACTCCCAAAAGCACCCGGAAATCAATATGAAAACCCTAACAATTAAGAAAGTATTATAATTATGAAAGTATTACAAAGAAAATACCCAGAAATACCATCATGTAAGCATCGACAAACGTGTGCTTGGGCGTGGAATTAAGTATATGGCCCTCTAATTACCAGGGTTATAAAAGTACTCTAAAAAACACCCGGAAACCAATATGAAAACCCTGACAAACTTTTACTTGAGCGCCGAAATAATTAAAAATGACACATGGGCGCCAGGCAGCCAGACCCCATGATGCTTGCTACCCTCGCCTGCTCGTGATAATAGCATAAAATGGAGCCACGATTAAATATAACTCTCCTTATCCACTCAAACAATCTCCAAATGCATGTACAGCGGCGCCAGCTCTCATTAAACCCTCAAATATGGCCTAAAACACGGAGCCCGGCACGCCATTACTCACCTCGCCGCAGCCACGAGGAACAGAGGATGAAAAGTGGTGATGGCAAAACAAACTCACTATATACACAACACACCATAGTCTATATTATTTTTATTTATCTAGAATCATTTTAATTATTACTATCGTCTGCTTGATTGATTTTTTATGAGTTTGTTTAATTCCAATGAGTTAATGGTCTTTGTAGGTATAAATATTCGCTCTTTTGCTAGGGGAGATTTTCATACTACATAATCCACCGCCAAATATGAAAGGGATGAAATTGGTGATGGCAAAACACTCACTATATACACGATACACCATACCCTATATTCTTGTTATTTATCAGGAGTCATATTAATTATTAGTTTAGTCTACTTGATTGATTTGCTGTAAGTTTCTTTAGTCGCAGTGATTTAATGGTATTTGTAGGGATAAATATTCGCTCTTTTGCTAGGGAGTTTTTTCATACCACAGCACCCACCGCCAAATATGAACTGAATAAATTATGAAAAAAATAAGGGGAGATAAATAGCGTAATGTCACTGAAAAGTAAATTATGTTAATAAGCGGAAGAGTCACGAGTACGAGGTGATAGAGATCAAAAGAAGAAGACCTACAGGCTACAGGCAGATTTTACTATCAAATTTTACTTTTCTGGCATCGAATATCGTGCCAAATGACTTAATCTGCGCCAAATTGTTGTAATATGCCCTGTACGACTAGTATGTCACGAAGCACTAAGAAAGTAATCCAGACCATAAAGGGTTTGCCGGAGCTGGGAATCGAACCCGTGACCAGCTAGATGGAAGCCACTCTTTATATTGCTAGGGATTAAATTTGTAGATATTTTGTTTCGCCTGCATGCTTTCTGCTAAAGGGTCATATTTCAAAACATTTCGTCGCCCAAGTTCACATATTTGACCAGGCTTTCGTAGGAGTTTTGGGCATTTCCAGTGATAGGTTTTTTACCCTGGTGGTGGTTTGACCCTTCCTCTGTACCATGAACCTAAAGAAACACTCATTAGAACCCGACTGACCCCCTCTTTGACCTTTAGAGATAGTTGGTGTAAGAACTGAGTGTTGTATTATACCAACCTGTCATAACTTCATTTTTCATCATTATCTCTTATCTAAGGTTATTTTCTTCTATATTAAAAGTATCATTGCATTGTGTTTAATTAGTTTCTCGGAGGCAAATAACTGAAGGTCCTTTTTCTTCAATAATATCTTTTATCTCTGTGAACTTGACTCCATACCATCTACATTTAAATACATCTTATTCATATTGTTTTCAAATATATCTTTTAGTTTTTGGCTCAAAATCATCATGGACTACCAATCTCATCCATCTCATCTCATCCATACAAAAAGGCAGAAAAAAAGCAGTTTGATATTTACATACAAGTAACATAATGAACAGCTCATACTTACATAACACAATCTTTGCTCGGCATATTACTTGACCTGATCTCAGAAAATGACTGGCAGAAATTTAAGAGAAGTAAAGGCTAGTACTTTCCCATATGCAAGGAACATGGTCAAAAGAGAATGAGTGTTTACATTAGTTGACGCCAGTAATTTATTTATGATTTAACCACCATCTCAGAACACACTACAGTTGATTACTCATCTCCATGTGAGAGCAGGAGTGGTAGAGTGGGAGGGAAGAGACACAGACAACAGGTCCCAGCTGCCTCACAGCATTTGTATAATCCCAGTCATGGCCATCAATCAAACCACCTACTTTGTCCATAATTAAAAACACTAGGGCTTTTCCTTGGCAGAGGAAGTACTGTAAAGGCAATGTTAATAGCAACATCATGATTGGGCTGTCTAGTTCCTGACATCAAATGCAGACAGCTAATACCACGGTCCTCCTTCAATCACACTCCACACTTCCCTCTCTTACTGTCCCATGAGGTCACATGCTCCTCCAAACACTTTGTACCTGGCCGCAGGTTACTAAAACTGAAATTTGTGCAGGATGCAGTGTTTGCAGAGGATATGTAATGGAAACTGAGGTAATACAATGGTCAATAGTTACTTTTATATATCATGGGACTGAAAAAGAAACATATATCAAAGAAATATGAAAAGTTTGCCTGCATCTGTAAGCAGCATGAGGTCAAATTTTAATATCACCATTGTCCACTAGCACTGCATATTTCCACACTTTAAGTAAACACTTTTCACATGTAATATTGTTGTTTCACTTGAAGTCAGACAGGTTTGTACATCAACACTGCATTGTTGTAGAAAAAAATCTGTTATAGATTTCTCAAATAACATGTTTCTTGTATTCTGACTTCCTGCAAAACAGATATCATACTAACACTGATGTTGACATGGGGAATGATATACATTGATATATTGGTGCACGATAAGCATGAAGTACACTCACGCACCAGGTGCCAGTAATTGCCTGACACTGACATATCCACTCACTGACCTTTCACACTAATTGCATAAAATAACTCATGATTAATCATACAAATACTTCCTATGATTGGTGTAGACAAGGCATGATCTGAAAGCCTTATCCGAGTGGTGGTTTGGTCTTAAATATACCTCACCTCATCACACGAATGACATGAATAACAAAAACAATTATAGTACTTGCAACCCTTCCGTTTCCCTTTGGCAAAGACTTGGCTATCACGGATGACTGTTCTTCATGAATGAATATATGATCTGAGTAAGAAAGTGTACAAGATAAAAATGTTATACCTAGATGTCAGTATGACTAAATATCCCAGTATTCATCTTAACAATGCATTATCCAAGAAAAGAAAAAAAAATAATTACTGTAGAAGATAATATATTATGCTCTAAATGAGGCAACTGTTTATGTCAATTAACAAATCAAAACTTTTCCAATATAATTAATTTAGGCTACCTTTTGCTACTAAAAATTATTTGCATGGTCATGATATCCCTTCAGATAAGTTCAAGTTTCAATGGATTTAATTTCAAAGGAAGCAAACTAAACCTTGGATGACTGAATATTACCACATTTCCTTTCAAAAGACAGACCTGGATCCAGTTACAATCACCACTAATTCACGAGCTCATTTAAAATACAAACACGACATTGGAAGGAATAATATCCTGACAGTACTATAACATATAAATGCATGATCAGTCTTTAACACTTCCTGTCTACATACAACACTGTGATAATTTTCAATTTGTTCCCTTGTATCACTTACAGAGGTTTTGAGGCATGATATGCTTAATTCCTGTAAGTTTTGATCTCATTACCAGTGAAGATTATTTCAATAGTTTTCTCTATCCTGCACTCAGCCTCTTCCATGCACAGCCCTTGTGAACTGCAACCATACAATAGAATTTTATATTTTAATGTAAATTCTTTCACCTAATATTAAAATGACTAAGGTTGCACATGGGCCTGAACACATTCCTTCTCCATGGTCAAATCCCAGTAACTGTGATATAAATCCCAATATTCACATACCATAAGTTTAGATACAGACTTTTCCAATTGTTGTGTTTTACTTCAGTAATGACAACACGAAATACAAGCTATCCACATTTTAGTTTCACAGAATTACACAGCTTATCTGCAATGGCTGAGTCATTCTGTACCACCATCATTACACTTAAAATGTCAACACAGTAAGCACCGAAGAAAATTGAAGCTTAATAAAGGGGGATTTACTGTCTTTATCAGCTACAAGATTGTCATAATTTTGCTTCAGGTTCTGAACTTGAGGTACTTCTTTCGGGCATCATTACCACTACTTACAAAAGGTGATATTACTAAAATATTAAATGCAATGGCCCCTCTCATATGAACAAGAAAAGCATAACATCATGAAAAATTGAGGATGGACTGCACCTGAATTCCCTGCTGGTGCAGCCTTTTCATTTACTTTTTTGGGATTCACAACTTAGATGAGTATATAAAGTAACTCCACAGATCATGCTTGAGTGAACACAATCAAGAACTTGGTAGTTACTAAAGTAAGATGTGCAACAATGACTGCACAGATGACAATGACTTCCCATAGAACACACTGTCTTGATTAACAAAGTAGCAAAAAAGTGGAGCCATACTTCATAACTTGGAATTCTATATCTATTTGAAATCCATACCCTCTGAAAAGGATTCTTGAATGAATAGATATTTGGAATGCAAAAATGTTTTGCCCTAATATAGTATAAAAATCAAGCAGACAATGTATACTTCAAAAATACATGAAAACTAATTAATATCCATGTGAAAAGATGCTGAGTTCAGTATTCAGTTCCTGTTAGATTATTCAGTCAGCAACACTAGACAACAGTTTCCTGTCACATAACATCAGCATAGTGCTTTAGAAGCAATTGAACATCAATAATTCAAAAGCAATTAACTACGACATTCCAACAGCAGATAAACAACATCCTAATCAAAATTTCACAACAAACACGTCTTAGTAGCAATTACTGGCAGTTCAAGAGGAGCACAAATACATTACTAAGAACAAATACTACAAGTGCTCCTGGAGATGATATAAATTTATGAAGAAAACTTTTCTTCTATTTTAAAGACTCTTAACACCTCAACTTCATATAATGAAGTCAGACAGCCACATGAAAACATTGAGGTTAACTTCTAAGATTGAAACCAGTAACTAGAGTAAGAATCAATATATGGTTGTTGTTTTTATCTAGCTTTGACACTTTTGGCTATAACACAAAATGTTGCATATATGCATTTTCTCAGACAGCCATTTCCAACACAGTTTGCAGGCCAATTTTCCACAGATAAAACACAAATTATCTTCATATATTGCCCAAATGACCAAAAAAGGTGAGGCACTTGTCCAATTTTCTCCAAACAGGATCTTGCCACAGTTCAGGTGCACAACATGCTTGCTGTGAGTAGCAGGGCATAAAGGGTTTTCATGGACTGAGTAACCAGTCACCACCTTTATGCATCATCTTGATGTTGCCTGAACCTTTGGCAAATAGGTAGTTTTCCTACTTGAGAGTTGTCAGCTACAAAATGCCTGTTCATTTTATGTTCCACTCTTCAATAAAAAGTTCAAACAGCATTTTCAGTTTTGCTGCATAGGTGTTTCAGTAGCAAGGCGCTGCTTAAATAAAACAGTTTCCTCAAAGATTAGTTCCTTAAGTTTTTCTTTTGGAAGATCATCCAGCTCCATTTCAAATTTGAAAGGCTCTTCAGCAACAGGCTGTAAGAAAAAGAAATCCATATACTATATGTAAGAAATATCACGTGACCCCATTTCTTTGAGGCAAAGTGGGGGTTATAAAATATAAGTTTCAGAAGAGGGGGAGGAAAAAAATGTACTCAAGAGAAAAAGGAGCCACTAAACTGGACCAAAAATTGTGCAACAATAACAACAAAAGCCCATTATTAGGAACTCAACTGGCTCAAAAATCCCTGGTCCAAATTTCAAAGGGTGAAAATAATCATCCCATAATTCCCACCCTCTACATCTATTACTGCCCATGTAAATGTATTTCTTAATGACAATATAGTTTGTAATATGAAAATAAGAAAAATTCAGTCACTAATACAAAAAAGTATATTGCTGTTTAAATAATTTAACCTCTTCGTCCCAGGGTTTAGTTTAAATGCACAGAACTCCATCCGGACAGCCACACATGGGAGATTTGAATGTTGAAACTATTAAAATACTGATATTTCTTTAAGATATCATTTGTGAATATTATATTGCATATCATACATTGCATTGTCATACTGTTATTATTGATACTTCAGAAATTGCTATTAGATCCTACTGTATAAGCATGGAGTTAACATTATTTAGGGTTATATTTGTTGTGCACTATCAGACACTTACCTCATCAGCAGGATCATAATACTGCTCAAGGTATGGGTGAGCAAGAGCTTCCTCAACTGTGATGCGCTTGTGTGGGTTGAAAGTCAGCATTTTGTCTAACAGGTCCAGAGCTTTGGCATCAGCATTAGAATACAGCTTTGTCCATGGAACTTTTGGCTTGTATGGAAGAGACTGTAAATAACTTCTGGCCTGTAAATGAAATGCAAACTTAGGGGATGGAATAAAATAGAAAGTGAGCAATGTTTTCTTCTCTGCTATATTCTCACACAAAATTAAGATTCATATTGAAGTGCCTTGCCTCACAATCGTCTAATAGAAGCAAGGGAGAGGTATTGCATTTCTGTCTCCTCCATATCAATGGACTGAATGGAACAGTGCAGCCCGTTACTATGCAGAGTTTTGAAAGTTTCCCACTGTAACCATCAAAACGTGAATATGGTTGTATTTCTTCTATTAGTCATCCTAGATCAAAAAAATAGACAAACTAATCTAACCCAATTATTCTTCCCTACGAACATGAGAATTATACACACATACTGTTCACACAATGCAGTAAAGAAGAATACAAGGCATACCTTCTCATTGATAATACAGTCAAGGTCCTCTTGACAAGGTGAACCCAAGATGCCCAAGATGTGGTTCAGTTGGTCCAAGTAGTGCTTCCCAGGGAACAAGGGGCGATTGGACAACATCTCAGCAAGGATGCAGCCCACAGACCAAATGTCAATGGATTTTGTGTAGCCCTGCAAACCAGATTTAAAAAGAAATTAAGTTAATTGATGTACAAATTTTTCAAACTGACGTACAACCTTACACCTCAAATTTCATAATTACCCTTGTATTTGGCAGTGACATGAAGCATAGGGAAAAAAAAAAGGGGGGGGGGGCAGTAACATGCAGTTTGTCCCCTCAGACCTCTTACCTTTGAATTGAGCATGATTTCTGGAGCCCGATACCAGCGAGTTGCAACATATTCAGTCAGGAACCCTGTGTGATCGTGTTCTGGATCTGCAACTCGCGCCAAGCCAAAATCACATATCTGAAAATTAAGATATCTAAGTAGAATTTATAAGACACCTCAAGATAGTGGCAGTGTACAGATAACTTAAAATAGTGGCAGTGCTACAGGGGCCTTCAGTCCTTTCTAAATACTTCAGACCTCCCTCAACTCTCCACATCTTTGAAATAATTTATGAATCAACAAAACAAGATTTTAACCCACACCTCAAACCAAAATTATCCCTTCTCTACCTAAAAATGGTCAAGGTGAATGTTTTTAGTGTCATATTCATTGATCCTCCGGGAAAATTGCTTGGCGTTTGGGTGTTAATGTAGAATAATATCCAAATTTGAAGATCCCACTCCAAGGCCATACCTTCAAATCACAAGTTGTGTTCAGGAGGAGGTTTGATGGCTTCAAGTCTCGGTGGAGGACATTGGCTGAATGGATGTATTTCAGACCTCGTAGAATTTGGTACAAGAAGTAGCATATGTGGTCATTACTCAATTTCTGAAAGAACGAATATATAAGGTTAAAATTATAATGAACACACCACATACTCATTTTATACATATGTGTGCAAGTATTCAGGCATGTGTGGAATGTTGAAACTTACTGAGGAAGTGGGAAAAGAATGAGCTTTACATTTTGGATTAATAAAAGGAAAAGGAAAGTGACCTACAAAATTTGGTCAGTGTTTTTGAGTGTCTGTAATAGGAGAAAGCTGAAAGTAAATGTCAACAAAAGTAAAGTGATGGTTTGTGAGCGAAGTAGAAGTGAGGTTATAGATTTTGTGCCCATATAGAGTGGGAATTGAATGTGATTATTGGGGGGGATTCTGGAGCTGCCCTGTGTAGGCCACCCGGCCTCTTGCAGTTTCCCTATGTTCTTATGTGAAAAAAAATGCAAAATAATTTTGAATGGTGAAGAAATGGAGAAAGTCAATGAGTTTAAGTACCTTGGATCAGTTATGTGTAAGCATGGTGGTATGGAGGGAGAGATAAGAGAAAGGGCATTGCAAGGAAGAAGGGTGGTAGGGTCTTTGGGACGAATCATGAATGGCAGAAGTGTGAGCATGGAAGTAAAGAGGGATTTGAGAAATACAATAATAGTACCAATCCCCACATATGCAAGTGAAACGTGGGCCTGGAATGAAAGTCAGAGGTCTAGAGTGCAGGCAGTGGAAATGAGTTATTTGAGGAGTGCTTGTGGTGTGAGTAGAATGGATGGAATGAGTAATGAAAGTGTGTATGAGCATTTTGGAATGCGTCACAGGGGTGAAGGGAAGAAGTGTGGAGTGGTGGAAGAAGTGAAGCGACAGACCTAAGAGTGGTTTGGCCACATGGAGCGAATGGAGGAGAGTAAGATGACCAGAAGGGTGTATGTGAGTGAGATAGAGGGAAGGAATGCTAGAGGACGACCTCCAGTGAAATGGAGGGATAGGGTGCAAGAGTACGTTGGGGAGAGGGGGGAAAGATCTTTGAGAAGCTTTGAGCAGGCAAGGAGGGAGTGTCTGGATAGAGAAAGTTGGAAGCTCTTCTGCCGTGGCCATCCCCTGGTGGGAGCTCCTAGGAGCAGGCGTTGATGAAATGATGATGATGATGATAAAAGGAATATGGAAAAGTTAATAGGGAAGGACTGTGAGACGTACAATACATGTATGGTACAGGTAAGGGTAAAGGTAAGGCTTTCAGAACAATTGGGCTTGGGTGGCAGAGGCAGAATGGTCAGTGTACAGGAATGGCGAGTTAATGGTCCAGAGTTAAAAGTCCTGCCAACGTTCATATTTCCAAAGAAAGAAACAACACTAGGTTCCAATGGAGGTAATTTTACTTGCAACCTAAGTAAAGTTTCAGGAAGAAGTATCAACCACCTGAGCAAGAAGTGTACCATATCTAAATGAAATGGAGACAAACATCAGTGTCCCTCAAGAGAGCTTCTCGGTATTATGGCACTCCTGATAAGTAAGAAGTTAAGTCTCTATGGTGATAGCATGGAATTTTTAAGAGTTAATGTATACTTTGGTGATTAATTTAAAGTGGAAACTGGAGTGTGGTAGGCACATCAATGGTGGCCCTGGCAAGTGGTTCTTAACCCCATGACTGTGGATTTCCTACTAGAAGACATCACCAAACTATAGGAATGGAACAAAAAGTGGCTGCAACAATTCAATGAAGAAAAATGTAGTCATGCAGCTTGGGAGGGGAAATCCAGCACATCAATACCACATGGGAAACACTTCACTATCCACCACAGAGGCAGAGAAAGCCTTGGGACTATATGTTACCAGACTACCAGTGAAGGCCAAATCCGTGCCAATCACAGCAGATGGGTTAATTAATTCCCCTCTGTTGTGGACTACACAATACATAGTTAGTAGCTCTGTATGTTATATAAAACTGATAAACACTTACTTGAGATTTGAGAAGTTTGTACAAATCAGTTTCCATTAGACACTGTACAATGTAGACATCCTTCATGGCCTCTATATTTTGAGCTCGTATTATGTCTCTGATATCTATTACCTGAAATATAACACATACACAAAATTTGAATTTGAAGTATACTGTGACATACTTGATGACAAATTCCAATGATGAGGAAATTCAATGTTTTATATGTAATTTTTTTTTAAAGTGAAGCTATTATTGTTACTATCAAAACTTGTCACATCTTTAAATTTTCCTCATTCTATATATTTTGATGATCCTCCTTGAAAAACAAGTACCAAACAACAATAGTCAAAACACTTACATTTTCGTGCTTAAATCTGGTTAGAATTTTGATCTCTCGAAGGGTTCTCTGGCAATATGTCTGGTGCTCAAATGGGGATATCTTTTTTATTGCCACCTTTGTTTTTGTAACTCTGTCATTGGCAGACCTGAAATCAATACAGACGTCATTTAGTAAAAATAAAATTATCAACAATCACTTCAAATTAAGAGAAAATCAAGCTAGCTCTCTAGAATAACCTCACTCACATCCCACCTCCTGTTTTGTCTCTAAATCCCATATTCATCACCATATCAGCACCTTAGTTTGTCTGTTTGGAAAGACTCTCATGGAAGTTGCTGGGATTTTCATAGACTATTTTGTGATACTAGTGATAGTTTTACCAGACTTCTGCATCTTGAACGGGAGAATCACCCATGAAAACCTGTGGCTTTGGAAAATAGTCGTAACGGGAGCCTGATTCGCCTGTCTGAAAAGCCTCCCATGATAGTTGCTACGACTGTCTTGTGATGCTAGTGATGGTTTTACCCAACCTCTTTACCTTGAACGGGAAAATCACCCATGTAAACACAGTAAATCTTCCCTGTGGCCTTAGAAAATAGCCGTAATAGAAGCCTGATATGCCTGTTTGAAAAGGCTCTTAAGACTGTTTTGTGATGCTAGTGATAATTTTACCCGACTTTTGCGCCTTGAACGGCTAAATCACTCATGAAAATCTTGTTTATCATCTCTAAGGCTTTGGAAAATTGGTAATGGGAACCTGAAATGTTGTTTGTGAAGCCTCTCGGAACTGTTTTGTGATGCTAGTGAAAATTTTACCCAGTCGGCCAAAGAGGTACCCCCCTCGCAGAGGGAGTCATGGGAGGCTCGCCCATCAGGCTAGTCGCTGCACTACACGGCTCCCCATTTCTACGTAGATTAATTTCTGTGTTGAGATTTCTCATTTTCTATGAACTTTCGAGAGCATGGGCCATCACACTACCTGTTACCCACTCGGGGTGACACCACAGAACAACAGGAGAGGATCCCACCGCTGCCACCGGTGAAATGCCAGAATTTAATCTTTACTGTGCTCCAACACAACCACCGCGTGTAGCGAAACACCTGAGAAATTAATCCAGACAAGGAAAGGTTTTGCCGGCGCCGGGGATCGAACCTGCGACCAGCGAGACGGGAGAGCCACTCCTTAACCAGTCAGCCAAAGAGGTACCCTCCTCGCAGAGGGAGTCATGGGAGGCTCACCCATCAGGCTAGTCGCCGCACTACAATTTTACCCACCCTCACCACCTTGAACGGTTAAACCACCCTGTGGCATTATAAAATAATAAGAATGACAGTCTGTTTGAAAACACTCTCGGGACTGTTTTGTGATGCTAGTGATAGTTTTACCCACCTTGTGCACCTTACAAGGGGGGATCACCAATTAAAACCCCATTTATCTTCTTTGTGGCATTGAAAAATGGTCATAATGGGCGCCCGATAACATTTATACGGACATGGGGACAGTTTTGATATGGAAGTGATAATTTTACCCTTTTGGACCTTCAATGAGAGAACCACCCATGAAAACCCTTTAAATCTTCCCTGTGGCATTGAAAAATAGTCATAATGGGCGCCCGACAACATTTAAAAGGACATGAACCTAACACCCAATTGGGACAGTTTTGAGATGCAAGCGATAATTTTACCCTTCTGGACCTTCAATGAGAGAACCACCCATGAAAACCCCATAAATCTTCCCCCGTGGCATTCAAAAACAGTGCTAATGGGCGCCCGATAACGTTTAAAAGGACAAGGGGACAGTTTTGATACGGAAGTGATAATTTTACCATTCTGGACCTTCAATAAGAGAACCACCCATGAAAACCCCATTAACCTCCTCCATGGCATTCAAAAACAGTGCTAATGGGCGCCCGATATCATTTAAAAGGACATGAACCTTACATCCAATCGGGACAGTTTTGTGATGCAAGCGATAATTTTACCCTTGTGGACCTTCAATGAGAGAACCACCCATGAAAACCCCATTAACCTCCCCCATGGCATTCAAAAACAGTGCTAATGGGCGCCCAATATCGTTTAAAAGGACATGAACCTAACATCCAATCGGGACAGTTTTGTGATGCAAGCGATAATTTTACCCTTGTGGACCTTCAATGAGAGAACCACCCATGAAAACCCCATTAACCTCCCCCATGGCATTCAAAAACAGTGCTAATGGGCGCCCGATGTCGTTTAAAAGGACATGAACCTAACATCCAATCGGGACAGTTTTGTGATGCAAGCGAGAATTTTACCCTTGTGGACCTTCAATGAGAGTACCACCCATGAAAACCCCATAAATCTTCCCCCGTGGCATTCAAAAACAGTGCTAATGGGCGCCCGATGTCGTTTAAAAGGACATGAACCTAACATCCAATCGGGACAGTTTTGTGATGCAAGCGAGAATTTTACCCTTGTGGACCTTCAATGAGAGAACCACCCATGAAAACCCCATAAATCTTCCCCCGTGGCATTCAAAAACAGTGCTAATGGGCGCCCGATATCGTTTAAAAGGACATGAACCTAACATCCAATCGGGACAGTTTTGTGATGCAAGCGATAATTTTACCCTTGTGGACCTTCAATGAGAGAACCACCCATGAAAACCCCATAAATCTTCCCCCGTGGCATTCAAAAACAGTGCTAATGGGCGCCCGATAACGTTTAAAAGAACACGGACCTTACCCCCATCGCTGATCAATAATCCAGCACAACAGGTCCCTTCTCCCCGTACCCCTTCAAGACCCCAGGAGCCCCGCGCCGCCCCGCCATACTTACACCACCATGCCATAGGCGCCTTCACCAATGTACGACAGGCTGAAGTAGCGCGGCCCCACCTCGAAGTACTGGCACCTCACAGTCTCCCCGTCCGTGGGTTGTTCCTCCGACATGACGCACGCCTCCTCGCCGCCGCCGCGTCCTCTTATCAACTGGCCGCTGCGTCACCCTGCCTGCCGCCCGTGTAGTCAGATGCACGATAACTCCTGGCTGCATACGATAACACGGTAGATAGATTATAATAGTATATAATAATAATGATAATAATGATGGTTTTATTTCCCCCAGCGGCATATATATAAAAGACAGGACAAGTAAACGAACGAGATCAACCGAGATACATGGACTGTTTTGTGATGCTATTTTTTTTTTCACCGATCTCTTTTTTGTCTTGAAAGGCCTTGGTCTGGCATGGACGGCCCCGCTCGTTGGTGGGGCAGGTGAATTTTATTTATAGTGGAGTTTCTGGTTTGTCCATGGAGTGTTTTGTAATGCTATTTTTCTCTTTTTTTCCTCTTATTTGTCTTGAAGGGCCTCGATATGGCATGGACGGCCCCGCTCGTTGGTCGCGCAGGTGGATTTTTTTTTTAGTGGCTGCCGTGATATATTATTCTTGCTTGGCACATATATGCTGCCGCCCGGTGCTCCTCTTGAACAAATTAAGTCGCTGAAGTTAGGGTTAATTGGAGAGGCGATATTTGAAAATTCAGGGTGTTTCGGTTGGGCTCGAACCAAGGTCCACGGGTTCACCACACCCTCACGCTGACCACTCGGCCACCGCCTTCCCTACGTACTATGATATGTTTTTATACGGCGTGCATGTTGAAGGGAAAAAACACCCATGAAAACACGATTAATCTTCTTTGTGGGGTCAGGAAACAGTCGTAATGTGAGACCGATCGATATACGTTTAAGAATATGGATCATGTTAGGTTAGGTTAGGTTAGGTTAGGTTAGGATCACTTATGTACCTACTGCCTGGGGGTTGGGATGGCATGTTCCTCCCTTCTCGATCCTCTGTTGTATAACTGCAACAATAAACTATATCAATCAATCAATCAATCAATTTGTAGATATAAACTATATAGTAGATGAATTAGTAGATGAATTAAAGTACCCTTGATTGATCAATATACATAAGAAGATAAACTATAAGTAGGCCTACCTAGTAAATAAAGTATAGTAGATGTATTATTAGAAAAATTGAAAGATAACCTCCATACGATATACGACAATTCATTGGCACCATTAAAACGAGTTATTTACGGTTATGATTGGTTATCGCCGCGCCCATGTCTCGAGCGTGCTTTCCTATATTATGAAATACTTTTGTGCTTTCAAGTGTGTCTTCTTCTAACCTTTAAAACTCTCGGAAAGCCACAATTAAGGAATGTCAAGATAAGAAAAGTGTAAAAATAACCATGAAGCAACTATAGTGAAATGATATAGGTTTTATCATTCAATATAACGTAAATATACGACAATTTTGACTAAAGGTGTACAATATAATTATAAGTCTGTGGCACCTGGTTCGCCATACAAGATCAAAACGGCTTTAGGACAGTCAATTTATCCTTTCTGCCCGTGTAAACTTTGTGATTGATTTATTTTGTGATAGTTAGGTTGATTTATTATAATTATTTGCGTGAGTACGACAGTTTCGGGTCAGGAAGGATACGCTGAGTACGATAATTTGGTAACGCTGCTCGCCGCCGTCACTCAGGCTTCAGAAAACACGGACAATTTTTTTTATATTAATTACACGATTTTCTCCATAAATACTAACGTCTTCACCTTCTAACAGGCATCATTTCTTCATAGGAATAAATAAATGTAATTAGTATCACCCGTTATCAATGAATGTGAATAAATAAATGAAAATAATAGCAAATAAATGTAGTTCCCCATATATATAAATGTCTACACCTTCTAATATGTGTCTTTACTTCATACGAATAATAAATAAATGGAGATATTATAAGAATTAGGTAGTAAAACAACATATCTCAGAAAATAAAATAAAAAATGTTGGAACTATTGATGTCATACTCCCTTTACGAGAATGGATAATTAATGATGTTTGGAATATAATTAATTGACGCAAGTAAACGTATTAACCAGTCAGTCAAGGGAAGGAAAATACCACCAACATATCCCTCCCTGGGCGTATAAAATCACGAACCTAAGCTCATAATATTATGTCTTTCGATCGAGTCCTTCTCAGAATCGCTCGCTTCCAGGCTGATCTATTTCTATGGAAACGGGGTTGCTAGAGTTGAGGACGAGGTTGTGAGGTTGAAATCATGAAGGGTAGAGGAGAAGATGGGGGTTGAGGATGAGGTTGAGCCGGGTTGAGAACGAGGTCGCTGAGGTCTTGAAGGGAGAAGGTTAATTGCTGGGGTTGAGGACGAGGCTGTGAGGTTGAAATCATCAAGGGTAGAGGAGAAGATGGGGGTTGAGGATGAGGTTGAGGGTTCAGAACGAGGTCGCAGAGGTCTTGAAGGGAGAAGGTTAATTGCTGGGGTTGAGGACGAGGCTGTGAGGTTGAGATCATGAAGTGTTGAGAAGGTGGGGGTTGAGGATGCATGAGGTTGAGGGTTGAGAACGAGGTCGCAGAGGTCTTGAAGGGAGAAGGTTGCTGGGGTTGAGGACGAGGTTGTGAGTTTGAGGTCAGAAAGGGTTAAGGAGAATGTGAGGTTTGAGAACGAGGTCGAGGGTTGAGAAAGAGGTTATAGGGTTGAGGTCACAAAGGGTTAAGGAGAATGTGAGGTTGAGGATGAGGTTGTGGGGGTTGAGGAGCTTTTGTGGGTTACAGACGAAGCTGTGAAGTTGAGGTCAGAAAGAGTTAAGGAGAATGTGAGGTTGAGGACGAGGTTGTGAGGTTGGACCATGAATTGTTGAGGATAAATACATGTAGGGTTGAGGAGGAGGTTGTGGGGCTGAGGAAGAGGTTGTGGGGTTGAGGCCATGAAGAGATGAGAAGGATTTGAGGTTGACGAGGTTGTGGAGGTCAAGGAGGAGGTTATAGGTCTCGAAGTGAAAATATATGCAACTATTCTTCGGTAACAAAAGACACATAAACACTATCTCCACCTCGTGCGATGCAATTACTATTTCTAAAACATTTAATAAGTCGATCAGTTGAAAAAACGAACCTCTGTGGATGACATGATCGTGAAAGAGCTGCATAAATATTAAGAGAGGGTAAAGATCTGCGGGTGTGTTTGACTGATGACCTTATTGTTGGCATCACTTTCACCACCCAGTCCACCACCATATCATCACTGCCAACCTTATCTGGCTGGTATCGAGGTGCTGCATGCCCGTATCTGGCAATGATGAAGCTCCTACTGGCCTTATATGAGTGTGAAAGAGAGGCTTGATCATTTTCTTACCCATTTAAAGTTATATAATTCTTTATGCGTAAATTTTTGAGGTATCTTAAGATGAGGCTCCTACTGGCCTTATATGTGTGAAACAGAGGCTTGATCATTTTCTTACCCATTTAAAGTTATATAATTCTTCATGCGTAAATTTTTGAGGTATCTTAAGATGAAGCTCCTACTGGCCTTATATGTGTGAAAGAGAGGCTTGATCATTTTCTTACCCATTTAAAGTTATATAATTCTTCATGCGTAAATTTTTGAGGTATCTTAAGATGAAGCTCCTACTGGCCTTATATGTGTGAAAGAGAGGCTTGATCATTTTATTACTCATTTAAAGGCATGTAATAATTCACATGTAAAATTTTTTAGGTATTTTAACATCGCTTGGGAGTCGGGATGGTGTGTTCCTTCTCCTCTGCTGTGTATTTTTGCAATAATAAACCGTCAATCACTCAATCAGTCTGAATATTTTGTAAAGACTTATGTATTTTATCGTATGCCCCCTCGTTTCGCTCTTATATTTCTTCCACCATCGTATCTTACCATCTCCTTTACTGCATCACCACGTATAGTATTTGTCTCCCTTACGGTAATGTTTCAAAGCCAACACTTCGTCATTAATGTTATTCTTTGCACGCTCGATTCTTCTCTTACACAGCACAGAGCACATCTGCCATTTGTCTAAGAATATATGGTAGCTATACACAATTAATTTACCGATAGCCATGTTAGGAAAATCATCATAACGTGACTATAAGCCCCCAAGGAACACTGTGCTCGGGTATAAGAAGCGTGGATCACAGTTTCCATTAGTTTTTCACATGTTATCCGTGACGCTAGTGAAGACCTGCAGTTCGGGGAGCGATATTATACCCTTCTTCCTACGGAGGTCGCCGCAGTACGTGTCTACCCCAAACGTTTCATGCACAGGACGATGACTATATGCTATGGACTCTTGATAAGCCTTCTCACCATTTCCTCTGCAGCTCAACGACTTTTCACTTCCCCCCCCACTACCCTCTCTCTCTCTCTCAAAAAACCTCATTAACTACGAAAAAGGGTTTAATTACATGCGGAAAAATATGGTGATAAGGTGTTGTTTTCGTCTCTCTCTCTCTCTCTCTCTCTCTCTCTCTCTCTCTAATGGCCTCTTTAACACGTAAGTATACAAATAGCGTTTAATTACATACGGGAAAATATGGTGATCAAGGGCCGCCTCTCTCCTCGTCTCGCCGTACGCTGTGGGGTGATGGCGCAGGTGTCAGGTGTGTCAGATGGTCAGCCCCCCGAACCCCACATCCGGCCGCTTCATCTCGTAGTACTGGCGCCCCTTTGTTCTTGGGTCTTCCCTGCACACGGCGTCTTCACCATCGAGGCACACTAGCTGGGCTGCCTTCAACGCCGCGATATCAAGTGTTCCTCTTGAACGCGGCGACCTTCCATTATCAAGGGATTTTCCGGGTGTCTTTTTTTTTCTTTTTTTCAGCATTTCATCGACGTACATCAACCTGTGCAGGGGGGAAATACTCATCAGTGTGTGTGTGTGTGTGTGTGTGTGTGTCCCGGCCCCTCGTTTCGCTTCTATATTTCTTCCACCATCGTATCTTGCCATCTCCTTTACTGCATCACCACGTATAGTATTTGTCTCCCTCACGGTAATGTTTCAAAGCCAACACCTCGTCATTAATGTTATTCTTTGGACGCTCGATCCTTCCCTTACACAGCCATTATCATTGCTATTATACCGTCTCTCTCTCTCTCTCTCTCTCTCTCTCTCTCTCTCTCTCTCTCTCTCTCTAGATAGATAGATAGATAGATAGATAGATAGATAGATAGATAGATAGGTAGATAGATAGACAGATAGGTAGATAAACACACACACACACACACACACACACTTCCAATATATTCCGTTACTATATACATGTCAAATAGAAACATAAAGGTAAAATAAAAAGTTGGGGGTATACGCCATAGCTGCGTACGTGTGCCCGCGGTGTTCCTCTCCGTTGCATACAGTATATAGGCCCTTTATCCTGAGGTGGAAAAGACCCCACTACTCCGGCACAGAGGACAGGTGTGACATCCGGGTTACCTCCGTTCACCTTCCTCAGGCTTTCGATTCCCGGTGTCCAGTTGGGTTAGCCGGGACTCAAATCCGGACCCGCAGATTTGTAGCCAGGCACGCGAACCACTGAAGCGAAGGAAACAGAAATGAATAAATTTGCATCACATATCAGTATGAATTATGTAAAAAGAAATGTATCGTGTCAAAACAATCTGCCATTTTGCTGAGACGATAGCATAACTTGTATACAGCTAGAAGTTATTATATTTTTAAGGATGCACTGGAATTCACTGTAGTTCTCTGTGTTTACGTTTGTAGGCGTTCTCTCACTAATTTGAGGTATACTCGCGTAATCGCCTTCGAACACATTATTTTTTTCGAGTAGGAATACGAATACTCCATCCATAGCTGACTCCATATTACTTTGTTTATTATGTATTTATGAAGACTGATGAGAATTAAGGCTGCTTGGGGTTGAGATCGAGTTTGTGGTGGTCGAGGAGTATTTTCGGGGTTTTAAGGAGGTTGTGTTGGGTTGAGGAGGAGGTTTGTTGGGTTGAGGAGGAGGAGGTTGTGTTGGGTTGAGGAAGAAGTTGTGTTGGGTTGAGGAGGAGGTTGTGTTGGGCTGAGGAGGAGATTGTGTTAGGTTGAGGAAGAGGTTGTGTTGGGTTGAGGAAGAGGCTGTGGGGGTTGAGGAGGATCGATCGAGGCTGCAGTGTGGGTTGAGAAGGGGCTCTGGTTGAGGAGGTTCTGTGTGCTAAAGAAGAGTTTGTTTGGGTTGAGAGAAGGTATTGTAAACTCAAGATCAATATTTAGTTTAAGGAAAAAAGTAAAAACTATGAGGAAGAAGGTATTTATTATCAAGTTGAGAGTGTCTGAGAAGCTGCAGCAAGAGGTAAGTGACGTAGTGACAGCTTTACGAAAAGTGCCATTGATGGTAGAGTTATTGATTAATCTGTTGAGAAATTTTCCGGTCTACTAACGGTTTCAGGGGCCGTGTTCCCCTGTTTTTCGCAAATAAAACTTTAACAAAGCGTCGGACAAGGATGTTATTTTGGCAGTGGATGTTTGAGACCCCGACCTAATGGGCAAAAATTTGATTTGGTGTCACATGTGGATAATGAAGCACTTATAAGAGTAAATTTTGGGTAAACTTGGCTAAAAGTTAAAGACTCTGTGAGCGAGGCCTGCCCCGCCCCGCTCAACTTCTCGTGACGTCGATGTGACGTTGAGCTCTGACGTATGAGTAATCGTCCATCCAACCAGTAATTATGTCTTACTGTGTGTCTTACACACACACACACACACACACACACACACACATACCGTAGCAATATTTAATCTACTGTAAAATATGGATGTTCCTTATATGGACTATCAGTTGGGGAGAAAGTTTTACTCGAAGGAAACTACTTATCCTTTACATGGAAAATGTGACTATTGGTAGTACATGCTGCATGTACGTAAGCGAGCAGTAGTTTCTGGTTTCATCCCTCGTTGGCTCACCAACCTCCCCCATACCCAACCTTTCCTTCCTCACACAATCATCCTCACCCAACTACCCATCAACACCTTTGTCGTTGGCGGGGCTAGCCTCGCTCACAGTCTTTAACTTTTAGCCAAGTTTACCCTAAATTTACTCCTATAAGTGCTTTATTATCCACATGCGACACCAAATCATATTTTTGCCCATTAGGTCGGGGTCTCAAACATCCACTGCCAAAATAACATCCTTGTCCGTACGCTTTGTTAAAGTTTTATATGCGAAAAACAGGGGAACACGGCCCCTGAAACCTTTAGTAGTACATTTTAAACGTGTTAAACATATATATTTTTTCGAGGATACCACAAGAAAGTGCAAAGGACGTTATTTTCCCCTGTGGCATGCTGTAGAAACGGTATACATGGCAACAGTAGCCCACAAACAGACAGACACTCTTGCTACCCGTAACCCCGGGCCCTCACAGTGCTACCAGCGCTTGAAATTTTTTTCAAGATCTTGAAATATTTACCCTATCCTTGAAAGCTTGAAAAAAAAAGTTAAAATTCCTAAAATCTTGAAAAATCTACAGTGACTACATAAAAGTCGCATAAAATGAGAGAGAGAGAGAGAGAGAGAGAGGATCAGCTGATGTCCAGCTGACGCGTACAATACACGTCCCACAGGCCACAGTGGCAGTCACGCATTGACAGACTAGTCCTTCAGCTGGTGCCTTTGTTTTGCTTCGCTGGTGAGTGTATCTAGTGAATTGAAACTTAAAGAGTTTGTTATTCGTTATTGATATATTTCCACCCTATGTCATGGTGTATTATTCACTTAAAGACCCTTATTATTTGTCCCACGAGAACACAGTGAAGCTGAGTGTGCCATTCGAGGATTAGTGATAAGCAATTTGAGTCTCTGTAGCTAATGAGACTGATAAAAAATAACCACAGTGAATAGGGTGTAGCTACTTGTAGGTATAATGATTCTTAGTTTATTGCTCTCATGTGGTGTATTTGGTAAAATTGTTACTTGTTGTTGGTGGTGGAGGTAGCTATAACTAGCACTAATAAGGGCAGCACGTATGTACGAGTATTTGAAGGTACGCTAGTAAACTTACAATAAAGCAGAAATATAAGATAAAAAATATGTTGTAGGGACTAATCTTGAAATCAGTTACGTATTGTTAAGTTTATAGCACTGGTATCAGAAATAGAATCCGCCCATGAAAGGATTTGATCACAAAGCAAAAATATTCCTGATTTTCTATCCACTTTCTGCATTATGGTCAACCTTGAAAAAAAAAATACCGATCTTGAAAGATTTCTACGACCTATCTTGAAAGATTTTTTCCCAACCGCTGGCAGCACTGGGCCCTCAGGCTCACTCAGTTCACGTTCAGTACGCGTGGGGCAGTGGATGGTGGTGGTGGCAGTGAAAGTGCGGAACAGAAAAGCTTATTCAAAGGGAAAATATACCATCTTCGGTCGTTGGGATTATCAGTGACACACGGTATTTGTTGGTGTGAAGGGTAAGTATAAGAACACTACTATTATTGGAGTGGCACACACACACATACACACACACACACACACACTCGGCGTATGCCCCCATTGATTGATTGTTTTAATTTATGTATGTATGTCTAGGGTATAATATGGACACACAGACACTTATCTCCACCCTGCCGTGGTACCAGCTCATCGGAATGTTATATAATGCCTCCACCTATCATGATAAGAATTAAAGGACTATCTCTCTCTCTCTCTCTCTCTCTCTCTCTCTCTCTCTCTCTCTCTCTCTCTCTGCTTTTTTTTTTACACCACAGAGCAACTCCAGGGCAAAAAAAGATGTAAAAAAAAAACACTAAAAAAAGCCCGCTAAAAAAACA
>NC_066542.1:5027162-5047162 GCF_024679095.1 Eriocheir sinensis | reverse complement strand
TCCTCCCTCTCACAACAGAATAGAATCATCCGAGAACTCACTTCGTTCAACATTTCAGAATGACGATGCATACTACAAGAAGAGTGGATACAGCGGCTCGACATTTCAGGATGACGGTGCGTGTAACAGCAAGAGTGGATACAGCAGCTCAACATTTCAGGATGACGGTGCGTGTTACAGCAAGAGTGGATACAGCAGCTCAACATTTCAGGATGACAGTGCGTGTTACAGCAAGAGTGGATACAACGGCAACTCGGCTCAATCCATGACGTTTGAAGAGCAGATCGAGTATACTATTGCACTGTCGCAGCGGGAGGCAGAGAACCATGGGGCGTCCTACGTGGAGGAGAGATGGCGTGAGGTGGTGGAGGCCGAGGACGAAATGCTAGCAATGGCTCTACAGGAATCTGAAATCTACGAAGCTTCACAACGATGTGCTGACCATTACTCCAACGCTGCCAGAGGACATGGATGCTGCTCTGATGGCATGAAGGTGAGCTGATAATGAGTTTGTGCCCAGACTACAGAGGGAGGCAAGGGAAGAGAAGGGAATGGGAAATTGAAGGAAGAAAAGGAGGAACAGAATGAAACGAGCCTGGGAAGAAGGAAGAGAAAGAGAGGGACGGAAAGGGAAAGGAAGCTGGGAGGAGGAGTAGGAGGAAAGGAAGGTAGGGAGGGAGGAATGGAAGATTATGCAAAGGAAGGGTTAAAAAGCAAATGAGAGAAAGGAATAGAAGGATTGAGAGAAGAGAAGCAGGAAGGAAGAGAAAGAAATTTAGAAAAGCAGAGAGACTGGGAGGAAGGGCAGACACAGACATACAAACAAACAGAACAATAAACGAAACAAACAAAGATCAAGATAAGCAAGGACAAAGAGATTAAGGAGCACACAAACAGGAAATCCTGAAGTCCAGTTGGTATACGTTTCACATATTAAAGGAAAATGCCTCAAAAAGTAGCCCTATTGTTACTAAGAAAAAAGTTTATATATAGCCTAATACTTTTTTCTTTGTGTGTGTGTGTTGAGAGAGAGAGAGAGAGAGAGAGAGAGAGAGAGAGAGAGAGAGAGAGAGGTAAAAAATGGAAGTGTAGAAACCAAAAGAACTTGACTTATCTGATGGCCAGGATTTACCGAGGAAGGGGACGTGTGTGTTGCAAAAAAAAGGTGCGTTTGAATAATAATAAATAGTAATAAGAAAAAGAAGTAGTATGTAAAAGCAGTAATGATAATAGTAATCCTTTCTACACATGTTTTGTCAGCTGAAGGACTGTGAGGAAGATGAGTGTTCCAAATGGAAGTGTGGCAATGAAGACTGGAGGAAGGGAGAGAAGGAGCCTTGGGAAGATGAGTGTGGCAAGTGCAAGTGTGACGAGGACTGCAGGAAGGGAGAGAAGGAGGACAAAGAGAAGCACTCTGCCCTGCTCCAGGAGGAAGAAGACCTGATGGTTCAAATGGCTATGCGCATATCTGTAAGTCCCATGATGATGTTATGATGATGATGATGATAATAGATTCATTCCAGACAAATATCCAGGTTATATTTACTTTTTTCTATATTTTTGTGAGTAACTGTTTCTAGGTTGACTATGATTTTGAAATATGCCTTGCTTGTGTGGTCTATGATTACACACACACACACAAGGAAAAAGTTGGATAATTATAGATACGGAGACGGGACCACACGAGCGTAAGACCAGGCCCTGTAAAATTACAACTAGGTAAATACAACTAGGTAAAATACACACACACTGCAGTGGTTAGCATGCTCGTGTCACAACCGAGAAGTCCGGGGTTCGATTCCTGGACAGAGTGGAGGTGGATGTTCAGTCTCCTTTAATCCGTGCCCCCTGTCCACCCAGCAGTGAATGGCTACTGGTGTCAATCGAGGGTTGTCCTGCCTCCTGGGTGTGAGTGGCTATGTCCAGTGCGTGATTACACTGTGGTGAATTACACACATATCAAGACTGTGATAGACTAGTGAACCATATTTTATATTAATTTCATCATTAAATAGCTTTGTTGTTCCACTTCTTTGCAGCTGGAGTCATAGGAAGAACACAAACCTCCTTCTGGTGCAGAATAGAAGACCATCGATCACTGCTGAATAGAGTTAAGAGGTAAACAGTGTGGTCATGAACAGTGTGGGATGAAATAGCTCAAGACACAAAGCGTTGAGGCCAAAGTCTTGTAGGGTGCATAGGTCTGAGGTTTGTAACAAAGGTCAGAAACCAAAATTAATGAAACTGTCAGAGAAATCAAGATGTGTGACTGAAAATCAAACAGCATTGTCCATAGGCTGCATGTGTTCAATGGTGCTAATTCAAATAAAAAATGCTTGTGTATCTAATTCCCACACTGTTCAGGTCTTACTGTACATTGCTTATGTATTAGTGAGTGCAATTTTAAGTTTGTAGTTCTATCAACTATTTTTGTATACTCTTCAGACTTATATTCTATCCAGATATCTACCTGTGCATCTTTAGCTCTGATACCCTGTTCCTTCTGAGAGGAAAAGGGGAATAGAATTGGTGGGGACAATACAGAACACCCAACATTAAGGAAACTGATTTAGGATGAGATAAGATATGAAGGATTGTAATCTCTTGTTATCAAAATTGAGACTATTTTTTCAACATCAATTGAATTTGTTATTAATGGACTTTAGCATAACAAATTAACACATGACATGCTCAGTAAGTGCCTTACCCCTTATTTCCAGTACTCTGTGTTGCTTATAGTAAAGCTTTAAGATAATTTGAGATCTAATTACATAAGTATTGTATGGTTATTCATGGTTAATCTCAATATGTCACATTATTCACTCACCACACACAAATAAAGTTATCTTGATCCTGAATGACTGTATAATTTTGCAATAAAAGTTAATGTGAAAGGGCGTCTCTTCAGCCTTAAAGACATTTATTCTCTTGAGGAACTTTGAAATCCTGCATAACTGATTGGTTGTGAAATATCTTCCAAGGTTTGTTAAAATCTAAACGAAAAAGTTGTCCATTAACAATACATAAGGGTATCAGGACATCTCCCGTATTTGACCTTGTTTTTGGACACCTCTGTTTCTTTTTTAGGAGCAGCGAGTAGCGGGCTTTTTTTTATTATTATTTTCTTTTTGTGTGTGCCCTTGAGCTGCCTCCTTTGTTGTAAAAAAAAAAAAAAAAATTAAGTTGCCGGGAATAGGAAATTAATTGTAATCTGCTTGGTCCATATTCTCTGAGGGGGCTTTAGCAGTGTAAGATCTCAGAGATAATGGGTAAACCACACTGAGGAGGAGAACTTAAGGAGGGATCTGATGTCCGTGCCGCAGATAGGTAGGCAGGCATGCTAACCACTGCATCACGGAGGCGCGAACCACGGAGTTGGAGGTTCATTCCATGCATGTTTTTATTTTAACATAACTGACCTAATTTTCTGGGGTATTATTGTAGGAGTACACCAGTCTAGAGATGGCTTTTCTTACCCTGACCATTAGAAAGAGCTCCGCATTCTGAGTAAATTCATCCCCATAAACACCCCTCGGAAATCATTTATAACGGTAATGTAACCGTTAGGTTAGGTTAGTTTTAGGTTAGGTTAGTGTTAGGTTAGGTTAGTTTTAGGTTAGGTTAGTGTTAGGTTAGGTTAGTTTTAGGTTAGGTTAGTTTTAGGTTAGGTTAGGTTAGGTTATGTTATGTTAGGTTAGGTTAGGTTAGGTTAGTGTTAGGTTAGGTTAGTGTTAGGTTAGGTTAGTTTTAGGTTAGGTTAGGTTAGGTTAGGTTAGGTTAGGTTATGTTAGGGTTATGTTTAGTTTAAATGCACCTGTGTGGACGAAACTAGTTTTTTCTGGTAGATTTCGGTCTGTTTTGAATGAATGTGCTCTAAATCTTTTATCGCAAATCATTAGTCTCTTGGTTGGAAGGGGGGGGGGGGGTAAAAAAAAAACACGTGATTTGCGATAGAAATGACACGCATATTCATTCAAAACAGGCCGAAAACTACCGAAAAAAACTAGTTTCGTTCGGAAATGCGAGACTGGTGAAGTGCTACAAATTTACCTTTTCTGGCACCATGTATGTGTGTGTAAAAACTGGTAAGCTTTTGAATTTGTATCCAAAATTTTGGTTAGAATTACTGAAACTACTTTCCCTTCACGGCCCCATCCAGAGTCTCCTCAGGCCTTTGTGGGAACTAATAAGAGTGTGTAGTGAGGTATTTAAGTGTGAAGAATAATTAAGGAGGACGTATAAGAAGCGATACAAAGCGGAACAGCTCATAATAAGAAAAAATGACCTCCATCAGCCCCGTTCAAGGAGTCTGGTCAGCGGCTTCTGGCAACACTGCTACGAGACAACACTTCAGGAGGCGCCGCGTTCGAGCCCCGTCGCTGCCACCCATTTCCCTTATCATCTGTGGACCATGGGTGAGATGGGGATCATAATTATACAGTGTAGGTAATGGGTGTATGGTCTATAGGTCTGCCTTGGTCCATGGAGGTAATGGTCTCCTGGTCTGCCTGGGTCCATGGGGGTAATGGTCTGGTCTGTCTTGGTCCATGGGTGTAATGGTCTCCTGGTCTGCCTTGGTCATGGGGGCAATGGTCTCCTGGTCTGCCTTGGTCCATGGGGGTAATGGTCTCCTGGTCTGCCTTGGTCCATGGGGGTAATGGTCTCCTGGTCTGCCTGGGTCCATGGGGGTAATGGTCTCCTGGTCTGCCTTGGTCCATGGGGGTAATGGTCTCCTGGTCTGCCTTGGTCCATGGGTGTAATGGTCTCCTGGTCTGCTTTGGTCCATGGGGGTAATGGTCTGGTCTGTCTTGGTCCATGGGGGTAATGGTCTCCTGGTCTGCCTTGGTCCATGGGTGTAATGGTCTCCTGGTCTGCCTTGGTCCATGGGTGTAATGGTCTCCTGGTCTGTTTTGGTCCATGGGGGTAATGGTCTGGTCTGCCTTGGTCCATGGGGGTAATGGTCTCCTGGTCTGCCTTGGTCCATGGGGGTAATGGTCTCCTGGTCTGCCTTGGTCCATGGGGGTAATGGTCTCCTGGTCTGCCTGGGTCCATGGGGGTAATGGTCTCCTGGTCTGCCTTGGTCCATGGGGGTAATGGTCTCCTGGTCTGCTTTGGTCCATGGGTGTAATGGTCTCCTGGTCTGCTTTGGTCCATGGGGGTAATGGTCTCCTGGTCTGCCTTGGTCCATGGGGGTAATGGTCTCCTGGTCTGCCTTGGTCCATGGGTGTAATGGTCTCCTGGTCTGCCTTGGTCCATGGGGGTAATGGTCTCCTGGTCTGCCTTGGTCCATGGGTGTAATGGTCTCCTGGTCTGCCTTGGTCCATGGGGGTAATGGTCTCCTGGTCTGCCTTGGTCCATGGGGGTAATGGTCTCCTGGTCTGCCTTGGTCCATGGGTGTAATGGTCTCCTGGTCTGCCTTGGTCCATGGGTGTAATGGTCTCCTGGTCTGCCTTGGTCCATGGGGGTAATGGTCTGGTCTGACTTGGTCCATGGGGGTAATGGTCTCCTAGTCTGCCTTGGTCCATGGGGGTAATGGTCTCCTGGTCTGCCTTGGTCCATGGGTGTAATGGTCTCCTGGTCTGCCTTGGTGCATGGGGGTAATGGTCTCCTGGTCTGCTTTGGTCCATGGGGGTAATGGTCTCCTGGTCTGCCTTGGTCCATGGGTGCAATGGTCTGTAGATCTGCCAGAATATATTAAAGAGAGGGTAGCCACCTCTTGTGAAGTTGATGCTTACAATATGGATTCTTTTTTGGTCCCTTAATGCTCTTCTTCTTCTTTGTTGATTCCCTTTCAGCTTTGGAGCGCTGCTTGTGTTTCTCCAACTTCCATTCTTGCGTAAAAGTCTTTCTTTTGGTCCAGCACTTGACCAAATAAGTTTTTATGTGTCTCACTATTGATCTGTCCATGTCCATGTCTCCAGTCAGTCCTAGCACCGTTCTAATGCCCATGTCGTCATTCTCCTTCCTTCTCTGTGCAGTGCAGTAACAAATGGCTTCCGGAAAATAGAAGGGGGGTCGAGGGGGGCGAGTCCATCCCCGTAGAGGGGTCGACGGGGATGAAGTCCCCTCGTTAGGTAGGTTACATTAGGTTAAGTTAGGTAGGTTACGTCAGGTTAAGTTAGGTTAGGTTAGTTTAAATTTATTGTGGCATCTTGTCAGTGTCCATGTCTTTCAAGAGGAGAGTAGCAAGACACCTCTCCACCCAAAATTGACCTCTCTTTTGGCCACTCTTTACTTTTATCTTTTTAGGAGCAGCGTTTAGTGGGCTTTTTTTTTTTCTCTACTTTTTTTTATGCCCTTGAGCTGCTTCCTTTCCTGTAAAAAAATAGATAGATAAATAAATGCTTTGTGGGCTGGTGGAAATACACAGTGCGGGACGGGGCAGGGTGGTGGCGGGGGTGGTCCACTACATGGGCCGGTGTGGGACCAAGAGGAAGTGTTGAAAGCCTGTCTTCTCTCCTCTCTTTAGTCCACACATGAAGAACATTCAGTGCCCAGGAGACGCTGCAGCCCGTGACGAGAGGTGAGTATGGGCAAACACTAGAATAATAACAAAAAAGGTTGCTTTGTGTTGGGGCTTTGTGAAAGAGAAATGAGAGGACTGTTGAAAAAGCATGGATTTCACACAATAATATTATTAATACTTTTAAATGAAAATATTTCTCATAAGACTACTTGCTTATATGAGACAGAGGGAAGATGATAATTGTTAGCTTGTTTCTTTATTTTGCTGAGGATAGCATGTAAGGGTATTTATTAACAGTGATTTCCAATTGTGATCCATAGTTGCTTGCTTTCAGTTCACTCCCTTGGGCTACCTACCTTGTCACGTGCCAGACCTCCACCCCAGAAAGCAGGACACAACTCTCAGCTGATGCCTGGTACACATGCACTGCTGGGTGGACAAGGGCAAGAGTGCAAGATGACCGCCCATCCATCTCTACTCAGCCTGAAGACAGAAACCCAGGATCTATCAAATGGTAGCTGAGCGTGTTAACCGCTGCACCACATAACATAGGTAATTAAGATGAAAGCCATGTGAAATGCTAAGTTAAGTATCGCTACACTGATAAAGGCCAAGCTTGTCAGTGATGAGAAGTAAAAGGTATGAGAGGCACAGTGACTGGGATGTGTGGTGCAGTCCCCCTCAGCACAGGCTTGGGAGATGCAGTAAAGGAAAATTCTTACTTCTGCCACACCACCTGTGGGACATTGATTTGGCTTCAGACTCGGGCATGACTGAAGCATGTCATTGCTCCTTGAAAAAGCCATACAGGTGAGCTCCTGGTTGCGGTGACATCATTACTTGGCAATTTTAAGTCTTTTAATGAGTGCATCTGCTGCAATGAGCTTACAACTGCAAAACCTATACATCTCCCAGTACTCATCACTTTGTGTTGCTTACTGGGTTATGTAGGACCAGACTGAGGTAGCTGCATCCTGCCCATGTTCACGTGTCTTCCTGACTTGAATACACTCTGAGCCAAGCTTGCGCTATATCGCATATTTTAGGACTGAAAACAAAGGGAACATAGTATTCTATAGTAAAAGGATATGCATATGTGCTCTTGCTATGATATGAGCATCAAGATTTGGGGAACTAGAAGAGGATTGGGTACAAGGCAAACAAGATTTCTCATTATTATGGAGATGTGCAGGATTACTAACTCCATTTCAACCTGTCATTCATTAGCTTTTTTCCATGCATCTTGCTACACTGGATCATCCTAAACTGCTGTCTTTAACCTCACTGTTACACTTGTATGACACATTCCTCTCCCCTTTCAACATGACCATACCCTCTAGCCAAACTTTCTTCTTTGCTGTTCATACTACTTCCTTTTTCCACATTTCTCCTGCATCTTATTCCTTACCATGTCAACTCTGTACATTCCCTAGCAAGTTCTTTTTTCTCCTCTTTATTTTATGCTCGTGCTTGTTTAAGTTCTGTCTATCTGTATCCCAAGAGGGTGGCCATGGCAGAAGGGTCCCCAGTATTTCCTGCTCTGGCACTCCCTCTCAGCATACTCAGTTCCTTGCCTACCAACTGTCTCCAATACCCCTCTCGCCCTTATCCCCTGCCTTCATATCCTCTTCTCACAAAGTCATCCTCATTCTCGTCACGTGTCCGAACCGTCTCAGAGCATGCCACTTCACCCCCTTTGCTGCTTCACCCGTACCAAATCTCTCATACATGCTTTCATTGCTTTCTCCATCCTTCCCTTCCATGCATCTTTTCTATAGCTCTTTTCCAATGAATGTATTTGTGATTGCTGTTCTTCATTCCATGTTCATACCTCTGATGAATATGATGGTGTTCAGTGGATAATAATACTTCTTACACTCTTTTCTACCCCCATGCTCATATTTCTTCCCTTCGTAACTCTCCCAAGCACCCATCACCTGTCTGCTCTTCACTGCTCTCTCACCTCTCCTTCCATGTTCCCTAAGTAGTTGAACTCAATTACCTCCTGCATTTTCTTTTCTTCCAACTAGACCTTACACTTTGTTGTGCTCTCTAACTGTATGGCTTTGCAAACTCAATAGTCTGCTCCCTTGGCCTCTCAAATACCATAACCATAATCTTGTCAACATTTACTTTCAACTTTCTCCTCTTGTACATCTTGTCAGATTCATACGTACATATATTAATCCTTTGCAGCATCTCACTTTCTGCCAACCCTATCATTTGCAAAAAAGCTCGCCACTCATTTATAGTCATACTAATTACTTTGTTTATTTTGTCAGGATTTGAAAATTATTTTAGTTAGTGACTGCTTAATCCAGTGACGTAAAGAAAATGTGCCTATCTTCTGTTACAGGTAAGGTTAATAATGAAATATGTTTATTTTCTGAGCCTACAGGAGGATGTTGGGTGGCAGATAGAGGAAACACCAGCAGATACCCCTCAAGCTGCCAGCCACACATTGCTGCCCGCTGTCTTGCTACCCTGCCACTGTCTCCTGCCTTGTTGTGGGTTCCTGGCTGCCATGCTGCAACCATCAGCCTTTGCTCTTCCTTGCAAGAATCCTGAAGGTACTACAACAATATCTTCTGGGCTCTTCTACCAGCCTCAACACTCTCTGCTGTCCTCTGTGACTGCCATCTGGTTGTGTGTATTTTTTTTCAAGTTTGAATATTTTGTAATATTATGGTGTTCATGTCTACCTGTTGGAGGAGATTTATGTAACGTCGTCAACGATTTATTGCTTCCTTGTCTCTTTTTGCAGTTATTATTGCTATTTCCTGTTACTTCACATTATAGTTGTGCCATTCTCTGTGTTCAACTGTTTGACCAGATGAAAATAATTTTGTCACACTATTTCCAGTACTTGCTAACCTCAGTTTTTGTATTTCATTATTGCACTCCTCTTGATTATATTGTATGATACTACAGTAGGTGCGGTTGATATATGCGCGGCAGGTGGAACGTTAGTGATGGTCGATGGAAACGTGAAAACGGAATAGTGGGAAGCCAGCCTAAGTGAAAATTATTAGAAAAAATTTCAATCCGTTATTATGTTAAGAGTTATTATTCCATTATGGTGTGAATTGGTGTCCCTGTGCAATGATATAATTTTAATAGATATGTACTGAGTAACAGCCAATTAAAATTAAAATTAATTTTCAACTTAAAAGCTCAATTGCTATTACTTTTTAATTTAAAGTCAATTACGATTACAATCACTCAAAAAATGTGTAATTAATTACATTCGAATTAAATAACAGTTACAATTACTTCATCATTATTTCGCACATTCATTGCTTATTAAACCTCATTTCCTTTCTTTTCAGCTCATCATGTCTGCGACCTTGTGTGTTAAGAAGAGGAAAGTGGACCTCGAGGGTCGGACCTTCAACCCCGAGTGGGAGAAGTACTTCTTCATCGAGCGCTTTGGACAGGCCCAGTGCCTCATATGCCACAAGACTGTGGCTGTCCTGAAAGAGTACAATGTGCGCCGCCACTGGGAGAGACTGCACCAGTCGTCAAACTTTGCGTCGATGTCTGCCGCCGAAAGGAAGGACACCATCGTTAGACTGTCACGCAACCTGCAGACTGCTGAGGCCGACAAGGTGACACGCGCCAGTTATGAGGTATCCCGCCTCCTTGCTCGCCGGATGAAGCCATTCATGGATGGGGACTTCATCAAGGAGTGCCTCGTTGCTGTGGTGGACTCCGTCTGTCCAGAGCAGCGTTCTACCTTTGAGAGTGTGAGCCTTTCGTCCTGCACCATTCATCGTCGCATAGAGGAGATGTCGGACAGCGTGCATGACTCACTCAAGACCCGCAGCTCAACCCTCGTCGCCTTCTCCCTTGCGCTTGACGAGAGCACCGACACGAAGGACACGGTCCAGCTGGCCATTTTCATCCGTGGGGTCACCGCTGACCTCCAGGTGTGTGAGGAATTCCTCCAGCTTGTCCAGCTGTGCGGCACCACCACTGGGCAAGACATCTTCGAAGCCGTGCTTCAGTGTGTGGAGCAGCACTCCCTGGACCTCTCCCGTCTTGTGTGTGTGACTACCAACGGTGCCCAGGTGATGATTGGGGAGAAGAAGGGTGCCGCTTCGCTGCTAGTGCACCACTGTGAGGCCGCCGGACACACTCAGCCCATCCACAAGGTGCACTGCATCGTCCACCAAGAGGCCCTGTGCGCCAAGTCTGCCAACCTCGTTGATGTCATGTCTGTCGTAGTGAAGGTCGTCAACTCCATCCTCTCCCACAGCCCTAACTACCGCCAGTTCCAGGTACTGATGAACGAGGTAAACGTGCACTACAACGACCTGCTCTACTTCTGTGAGGTCCGCTGGCTGAGTCGTGGGGCCATGCTGTCCCGTGTGTGGGACCTACAGCAGGATATTGCCACCTTTCTCCGTCAAAAGAACCTTCCCCACGCTTATCACTTCTCCGACCCGCGATGGCTCACGCGCCTGGCCCTGCTCACAGACATCACTACACACCTGAACGCCCTCAATGTAAAGCTGCAAGGCAAAGACATTCTTGTGACAGACATGCATGTGTACATCACCGCCTTCGAGGTTAAGCTGCGCTTGTGGGAGGCTCAGTTGGCTATTGGCCATTTTGTGCATTTTCCTTGCCTTGCTGCTTGTGCCTTTGACGACGTGGGCCTGGACACTTGCGTTAGTGTCGTCGCCTCTCTTCGGAAGGAATTTGCCTCCCGTTTTGCAGGAGTCAGGCTGCTGGCTGCAGACTTCAAGCTTTTCACCTCCCCCTTTGACTTCCCCGTGGAAGACGCCCCTGCCCACCTACAGATGGAGTTGGTGGAGCTGCAGTGCAACGATGAACTGAAGGCGAAGTTCCGCACCTCTTCTCCGCTGTCCTTCTTTCGTGACCTCATCCTCCCTTCTAGAAATTTTCCAAAATACATTGCGCATGTTCAACGCATCGTGGCCATGTTTGGCAGCACCCACTGTTGCGAAGAGCTCTTCTTCAAAATGAAGTACACGAAGCCTCACCTTCGCTCCCAACTCTCGAACCGCCACCTCAACGACATTCTTCTGTTGTCTACCTCATCCATAGAGCCGGACATTGAAACACTTATTCATGGTAAGCAGCACCAGCCGTCTCACTGATTTGTAAGTTTTTCAATAAAATTCTTGTATAATGTATTGTATATAGTCACTTTGGGGATTTCGTTTGTCACTCCGGCCCGCGGCCTGCTCCCAAAAGTCTCATCTGGCCCTCACTCTGAAAAGGTTGACTGCCCCTGGTCAGGGAGATGATTGAGAAAGAGGTTTAGGAGATGGGGTTAGGGAAGATGATGTGGAGGTTGAGGAATTTGTTTTTCAGAAGAGGCAGTGGAAATCAAGTGTTTTGAGGAGGACCTAAAGGTTAAGAAGGATCGAGGGAGTGAGGGCTTACAAGGAGGCACTAGAGGTCAGTCATTAGGTAGTGGTCGTCTTTTCACGCGCACACACACACACACACACACACACGTGAGATGCAAGAGATACAGTTAACGGTGCAGGAGGTCAAGGAAAGTATGAACAAGCTGGATGTGAGAAAGGTGACGGGGCCAAATGGTGTATCAGGGTGGATCTTGAAAGAATGTAGTTAGCAACTTGCAGAGAAACTTCACTCCATAATGAGTGCCTCCCTGAGTGAAGGAAAGGTACCGCAAGATTGGAAGAGAGCAAACATAGTACCGATTTTTAAGGGAGGCAAGAAAGAGGACCCATTAAATTACAGACCGGTATCACTCACTAGTGTGATTGCGAAGATATGTGAGAGACTGGTTAAAAACAGGTGGTCGGATTTCTTAGAAAGTGAGAAAATTATCTCGGATTGCCAGTTTGGATTCAGGAGAGGGAGATCTTGCATCACCAACTTGTGTTACTACTCAAGGGTGACAGATTTAATACAGGAGAGAGAAGACTGGGCAGATGGAGTGTACCTGGATTTGGAAAAGGCATTTGATAAAGTACCGCACAGAAGCCTAATTTGGAAAATTAATAATAGGGGTGGAGTGGGTGTTGGACTGATTAAGTGGCTGGAGGACTTCCTAACTAACAGGGAAATGAGGACGATAATCAGAGACAATTAAGGTTTCCAACTGGTGCCCTGTGATGAGTGGAGTCCCGCAAGGTTCGGTGTTGGCGCCAATAATGTTTGCTGTTTATATAAATGATATGATGGACAGAATGTCCAGCTATGAGTTTGTTTGCAGATGATGCAAAACTATTGAGACGAGTGAAAAATGTGAAGGACTGTGAGGCATTGCAAAGTGACCTGGTTAGAATATGGGAGTAGCTAGAGTGGTACATAGATGGAGTTCAAACTTAGGAAATGTAAAAAAAATGGAGTTTCGCAGGAGTGGCAGAAGATGTGAATATGATTATAAGATGGGAAGTGAGATAATATGCAGAGGATCGAGAGGAAAAAAAAGATTTGGGAGTGACTGTCTCAGACAACATGTCACCGGACAAACACATCAACAGGATAACGGGACAAATTCTGAATTTGCTGAGGAATATGATAAGGATGGCAATTGTGTACTTGGATGAGGAGATATAGATGAGGAGTAAAATAATAGTCACAATGATAAGGCCAAGCTTGGAGTATACAGCAGTGGTTTGGTCTCCTCACGAAGAGAACATAAGGAAGCTGGAGAGAGTGCAGAGAGTGGCAACTATAAGAGATGGTACCGGAACTTCGAGATCTGGATTTATGATGCGCAGGGCACCTGTACGTACAGGTGCATAACACGCATATTTGTGTTGGCTGTTGGGGGAACGGGGGAGCCGAGTGTGCAGGGGAGGGAAGTGAATCAGGTGTAATTAATTGTTAGTGATGGTGTGTTGTGGTGACAAGAGAGTGTGTATTCGTTTTCTGAATGAGTCTATTGTACCGCAGTCTAAAAGCTGATGAGGGAGGCTGTTCCAGTCAGTATGGTGCGTGGAAAGTATGAGTGCTTGTATGCGTCAGTGTTAGTGTGATATGTTTGGTATTTATGGATGTGTGTGTTATGAGTATGTTGACTGTCTGCGTTGTGTAGATATATGTTTGTTGGTCAATGTCAATGTGAGTGTTTGTGATCGTGTACATAAGTGTAAGTCTGTGTGCTTGTCTGCGTAAGTGAAGAGGTTTCATATTTATCTGTTGTTTGATCCGTGTTGTAATGCCAGGCGTTCGAGTGTATATATATCATAATTGTTTGTAATGAACCTAGCTGCCTTGGTGTTGATTTGTTCTAACCTTTCAATGTTTCTGTGTGTGTGTAAGGATCCCACACCGCGGAGCAGTACTCAAGTGTTGGTCTCACAAGTGTGTCATAAACTACGTGTTTTATGTCAGGTGTGCAGTTATGTAAATTCCTCCTCAGGAACACCAGAGTTCGGTTGGCTGTGGCACTGATATGGTCTGTGTACGTGAGTGTTGAACTTTAGGTTAGTGGAGAGGTGGACACCAAGTTACTTAATTGTGTGTGTGGACTGATTCAAGTTCTGAGATCGGGCTTATGAGGAGAGACTCAATAGCATGGGGCTCAGAACCCATGAAGAGAAAAAGGAGATCTGATAGCGGTGGCTGCGGTGTACAGGGTGGCGAGCGGAGTGGAGCATTTGGACAGAGAGGACCTGTGTGTGTGGAACGAGAGAGAAACAAGAGGACATGGAAAGATGAGGGTGACCACGTGGTGCAGGAGAGATGTGAAAAGGTTTAGCTTCATATGGAGACGGGACAGCACGGGCGTAGATCTTTTCCCTTATGTCACAACTAGGTAAATACAACTAGGTAAATACACACACACACACACACACACACACACACATTTTAGGTAATAGCGTATCATCTCCCGGGAAAATATCGGCACCCGCGCAGTTTTGAGGACAGCTTAAGTTAGTTTCTGGGAAGCTGATGGACTGATTGATTGAAGTTTATTGTACAAAAAGGAAACAGAAAGAAGAAATATAGAGCTGGCAAGTGTTCCTGACGCAGTGCTGGGAGAAAAAGGGCACATGCTTGAATAAGTGCACAGAAAACAATGAAAATAAGTGATTTCAGCAATAAACAAAATTATAATGCCATACCATATTACAGTGAGGAAAGTTAATTACGTACTTGGTATTGAAAAGGAAACTGTGTGAATAATAATAAGAGATTGTCGTACTCTGCCTCTAATGGTTGCCGATTTCCGACCCCCAAAACTGCTTTCATCATTCAAATAACTGCCTTCATATATATCTTTATCGTGTGAATGGTTAATTGTTATGGTGCTTCTTGGCAACATTTATGAGCCGGAAACCGATAATTACGCGGCTCTGAGTACGATAATCTGGCAACGGAAACAGAATAAATAGAGATAAAAAAATAAAGATAAAGAATATAGATAAAGAATAAAGACAAAGAATGGAGGGAGAGAGAAGGAATGAGGGAGAAAGAGGAGGAGGAGGAGTTTAACTATATGCTATGTTATAAAGAAGAAGAGAAAGAGGAGGAGGAGAATGGGAGGAAAGAAAGAGGAGGAGGAGAAGAAGGGAAGATAAGGAATGGAGGGAGAGAGAAGGATTAAGAAAAAAGAGGAGGTAACTTACAGGCATGGAGGTAGAATTGGTGGAGTCGACATCAGCCCAATTAAGTGAATCCGCCCGAGCTGTCATTTTTACGGCTAGGTGTCAGGTGTTGTCAGGTCATGCTCCCTCTTAATGGGCTCGTTCAGGCTCGTCCACCCCCATCTTTTGGCCGTAAATTTGACAGTTCATCGGCTTCACCTCCACTAATTCTACCTCCATGCTTACAGATCACAAGAAGAAGAAGAGGATCGCCGCTCGCCGTCGTCTGTTTGTTATTGTTGTGAAAATCAATGGCATGGTGGTGTGTTTTGAGGCGTTTTTCCTGCTTGTTAGGCTTCCAGGGTCTCTGCACAGGGAAGCACCAGTCCAGATTGTAGGTGAGTAAATCGGAGCACGTGCGGGAGCTATGAGAACAGAGGGAGAGGGAGATAAGCTGGGGGCTTTTCTTTATGAACTATTTTAAGAGTTACCGACTTAACGGAACGACCTCAACGACTCCTTTGCACGACACAGACTCGTTGCCGAAACATGTCACGCGTTCACTGGTTATCGTGGATCTAGGGTGATGGACGAGAATTTACAGTAATCAGAGTTTCGAGGTGCTATGGGCAGTGCTGCATTTCTTACCTAGATGTGGAGAACCCCATCTAGAATCAAGTGACGCCTCCAACCAAGACAGCAAGTAGATTGTCCTTTAGATGATCTGATGGTTGGCTAATGTGGCATCACCAAGACCACACAAACCACTGCCATAATACTCTTGAGCAAGTGACAACACGATGCAGTCAGGTTGGCAGTCCTGAGTGGAGACACGGCACAGGACACAATTTTACAATTCAAAGTGATACTCAACAACCCAAAGTCAATCAAAATCATACAAAGTTTGACCAAGAGAAGTGTTAGGATGCTGTTTAAAAGCATTAACAGAATTCACTTCGACAACTGATTCGGGTAAATTATTCCAAATGCTAATGACCCGCATTGAGAAGAAACGAGCTCGAACATTAGTGTTGTAACGAGGAACAAAAAGTTTGAAGGAGTGGCCTCCTGTATCTCTTGTGATTTCTAACAAAGAGGTGACCTAGAGTCGGACAAAACCCTGTCAGAGTATTGAACACCATAATAAGTTCAGCTCTGATCAACCTTCCTTTAATGGAGTAAAGACTCAATCTAGCGAGACGTTCACTATATGGCAGATCATGAAAACCAGTAATTTTCTTAGTCCACCTTCTCTGAACATTTTCTAAAAGCCTGCATTGCCTAGAGGCCTACCTGAACATGCAGAACAATCAGTTTAGCTACAAGAAAGGGCACGGCACTGAGATGTGTGTGTGTGGACGTTGAAGAAAATCATTGAGTACTACACCTCCATGGGCTCACTTGTCTACCTTTGCTTCCTTGATGCCAGCAAGGCCTTTGACAGAGTGAACTACTGGAAGCTGTTTAATAAACTTCTTGTAAGGGGAACTCCTGGGTACATTGTCAAGCTCCTAATGTATTGGTACACTACCCAGGAATTTGCTGTAAAATGGGGGGCTTCCACTTTGCTGCCATTTAAGACAGCCAATGGTATTCGCCAGGGAGGGATCCTGTCTCCCTACCTGTACAATGTCTACACAGATGATCTCTGCCGCTCTGCGTGACACAGGCACAGGCTGCCATTTATATGATTGGTGCATCAACTCGCTGAGTTATGCTGATGACATGGTGCTGATGGCACCGACAGTGGAGGCTTTGCAGGACCTTATTGGAGTGTGTCAGGCGTATGCTGCCACACACGATATTGTCTACAACACCACCAAGACAGAGTGCATGGTCGTGCCGCCACCACACTCCAGGGTGGAATACCAGACATCAGTGTGGTTAAGTGGGAGTGCACTTACATTTGTGGATAGATTCACATACCTGGGCCATATCATCAACAGGGAAAGGACTGATGATGATAACATCAAGAAGCAGATCACCAAGTCACAGTCATTCTCAATACGCTGCTGAGGAAATTCTCCTTCTGCAGCACAGAGGTGAAGTTGGAGTTATTCAGGAGCCACTGCTACTCTCTATACTGCAACTTGCTGTGGTTGCGGTATAGGGCTGCCTCCATGAACCGTCTTAGGGTCTGTCATAACAACATCCTCAAGTGGCTTCTGGGGCTTCCTAGATGGACTAGCTCATCCCTGGCCTTCACCGGGCACGGAATGAACTGTCTGGCTGTGCTGCGTCGCCACGCTGCGTACAGTATGAGGAGTAGAGTGGAACAATCTGGGAACTTCTTCATCACCTATATCAGAAAGAGCTCAGCCTATGGATGTAGATCTATGCTGCGGGAGTGGCTGGGCCTTCTGTATGTGTAGATTGTGCATAAGTGTGACATACACATGCATAATATATAATTATAAGTTGTCAATTATTTAAGCATTATGTATCTCGTTCAATCTTGTTAGTTTTCTTTTCCTATTTTTATATATGCCACTGGGCGAAATAAAACCATTATTATTATTATTATTATTATTATTATTATTATTATTATTATTATTATTATTATTATTATTATTATTATTATTATTATTATTATTATTATTATTACTGTTGAAAGTTTAGATATATCTTGGTCTGGTCAGGTGACTTGAAGGTATTTTATTGTGGTTAGACGTCTGTCTGTTTGTAGGCCGGACACTCCAGCTGCTGGCCAGACAGTCGTGTCCCCGTTACTATATGATCAAGTGACTCATAGCAGCAACTTGCCGTGTGTGCAAGTGAAGGATTTTTTTTTATCGCAGAACAAACAATTTATCATAAAAATGGTTATAAAGAAAGTACAAAATTATTTACACCAGGATAAAATGTTGCTCAACTCTGGAGTGAGTGCCACATCTCATAGCTTGTGAGGCAAGTTTGCTTGGTTAGCACAAGCTGTTCCAGGAAAGTTAACGTGAATATTTTAATTTCTTGAAGCTCTTATATTGTTCTATTTTACATGTATCAAATACTACTACAGTGTTTTTAAAAATATGATTCATGAAAAATTACAAGCTCTCCTGGTAGGGCCACAACCATGTAGTGATGCTAGACATGCCAGAAGGGATCGCTACCCAATCCTTTCAGCTGCCACACCAGTGGGATAAGCAGTATATCAACTATTTTACACATTAATGGGACTGTTTACATTGGAGCACAGAAATATTCAAGATTTAGATAAATGTAAAGTGTGTACAGTAAACCCCGCCTAAGTCAAATTGATTGGGGGGAAGATTGATCCGAGATAACTGAAAATCTGAGTTATTGGTACGTAGTTCAGAACTCTGTGGCTATGAAAGTTAGTTTCGTCAGCCCGTATCATAAATGGATATTATTGTACTTGTTATGTTGCTGTTACAGGCCTTGCCTGCAGCAGAAGGCTCATCCACATCTCTAGAATCCATGTAGCTACTGTAGATGGGCAGCAAAGTAAAAAACTCAGACAAGAGGTCAGAGAGATCTAAATAGCAAGGTGGCTGGATAAACACCGACACGCAGAGACTGAGAAATGTGGCGGTCGATGTGGAAATTTGAAAAGAACACGTCTGATAACTCGAACATTCTCCGACTTATACCAGCACTTAGAAAGCATTTGAGATAGTGGAAGTTTGACTTATAACAATCTGACTTAGGGAGGGTTTACTGTAATCTTAAAATTTAGAGGGAACATGATTATAGTGGAATGAAGAATATGTCACAAAGAGTAAGGGCATGTTTTGATTTGAATGTGGTTAAGGAGGGTGCATCAACAGTCTCACTAGGGAGAGAATTTCATTGGGGAATAATCCAATGCAAGAAAAAAATAATCTTAAACTTGCATTTGTCAGTGTTGCCCAAATATTTTTAATCTGTGACTTTTGGTGCTGAATGAAGAGCCATACTAAAAAAAAAAAATTAGTTGTAATTACATTGAAATTATGAAATTTTTTATAACAAAGAACCACATCATTGTACAGTAATCTCTACCTTATTGATAATAGATACAACCCTGATAACTTATCAGGATGTAAGACCTACAAAGGACTGTCCTAATGTTGGGCTGATTGTAAGAGATTTGTGTTGCAAATACATGTTGCCACATTGTGTTGCTCCCACATGTGGTGCGGTTGGGGTTGAGATTGATCAGACAGACCTGATTGGATGGAAATCTTACTGCCCACACATGATTGGACCCCACCTCAGGACAAGTTCAGTTATTGCCAGGAAGCCCCAGACCTAGAAGGTGGTTCTTGTTATTACTGACTGCAACAAAAAGTTACTTTTGCTAGGAACTGCCACAGTGGCCTTAAAAATGAAGTAATAAAAGAAAGGAAAGGTAATAGAACAAAGACTGACTCTTCTGTAGACAATTTTTTTCTTACATTTCTTTGTTAGAAGAATGAAGACTTGCACCAGGTGTCTGGTTTTCCTATTTGAGAATGAGCCAGGGGACACAGGTACTTGTAGCTGTTGTCACCTGTAGCCCCGCACATCAAGAAAAGATACTGATATGCATCAGGCAATAACTCCACATGAAAGGCTCACTGCAACATGTTCCCTAGCTGGGTGCAGCTCACCCAGCTGTTCATGCTCTCTTTCGGGATGGTCAATAAACGGGTACCTGGGGAAGGTGAACTGTGGTGACCCTGATGTCACCCTAGCCCAGTGTCACAGGGTAGTGGAAAAGTGTTGCACCTGGTGCCAAGAGTGCAACAACTAATATAGTTGAGATAAAAAAAACCATGGGCCTTACTATAATATGAAGGTGCAAATGATTAAAAACTAATATTTATGCTAATAAATACCGTTAAAGCATCCTAACAGTACAGTACGAGAGACTAATAAAAAGAAAGGGGGTACTATACTAAGCGTGAAGGAGAACGGGTGGGGGGGGTCGGAAAACTGAGAAGCCTCTGGGATAATAATTATGGGTAGGCTGCCACCACTTGACGATCTAGGAAGAACTGCATTGTTCC
>NC_066542.1:4999662-5022162 GCF_024679095.1 Eriocheir sinensis | reverse complement strand
GCTGTTGTGTCTCTTGGTTGCGTAGTGAGGAATAGGAAAGGAAGGGAAGGGAAAGATTATAGGCATTGGTTGTGTAGAGTGAGGAAGGGAAAGGAACGGAAGGAAAGGAAGGCAGAAAGGCGTTCGTTGTGTGGTTGTATTTCATTTGGTTGCATGGTGAGGAAGGGGAAGGGAAGACAGTCTTTGGTTGTATTGAGTGAGGAAGGGAAAGGGAAGGGAAGGGAAAGAAGGGAAGGAGGACAGGTACTGGTTGTGTGGTTGCTGAGTCTATTGGTTAGGTGGTTGTTTGGTGGGCTGGTTGAGGCGAGGAGGCTTGTGTTGCACCTATTCCAACCCGCGGTCAATCTCCTTTGCCACACACACACACACACACACACACACACACACACACACACACACACACACACAGACACACACACACACCAACGTTGCCAGATTATTGTACTCAGCCTCTTAAGTTTGCCGATTTCCGATCCAAAATCTGTCTCCACCCCGATAATGAAATATACTTGTAGTTATCGTTGAAATGGATAACTATTGGTGTTTTTTTTAGTGAAAGTTATGGGTCAGAAATCGGTAAGTACGAGGTTTTGAGTACGATAATCTGGCATCGGTGACACACACACACACACACACACACACACACACACACACACACATAGAGCAGAAGGAGGTGGTATTAAGAGACAAGGTAGTGGTGGGTGCAACATAGCTCACCAAGGCACCATAACCCAGCCCTTTACGCCACAATACCACATCCCTAAGCACCCCAACACACCATCCCACGGCTCCTCACACCTTCCCTCACAGTATCCCTCAACGTCATCCTTCAGTTTCCTGCTACTTTTTAATCATTTGTTTTATCTTTGAAGTTCCGCCACCGACCGTCACAGTACTCTTCAGGCAGTTCAAAATTCATCTATATCCCTTTCTCTTTCCTCATGTCTGCTTCAGGTTTATAGTTTCTGCTCATTTTTTAATCGTTTCTCTTTGAACCTTTGCCGCACTGCTCTTGAGACTGTCCAGAATTCACCTTCCTACATCCCTTTACTTCTCTCATAATGTCTTCTTCAGGTTTATAGTTTCTGCTCATTTTTTAATCGTTTCTCTTCGAACATTTGCCGCACTACTCTTGAGACTGTCCAGAATTCACCTTCCTACATCCCTTTACTTCTCTCATAATGTCTTCTTCAGGTTTATAGTTTCTGCTTATTTTTTAATCGTTTATCTTCGAACATTTGCCGCACTACTCTTCAGACTCTTCAGAATTCACCTTCCTTCATCCCTTCCTTTTCCCTTTTAATATCTTCCTTCAGCGTTCTAGTTTATACTCACTTTTTTATCCTCTGTTGTTTTTTTCCGAGGGCTCCCACCGACTGTCACACTACATTTCAGACACTCCAAAACACGCCCTCTTATATCCCTTTCTCCTCCCTTTTAATGTCTTGCTTCACCCTTCAAGTTTCTACTCGCCTCTTTATCCTCGTTTGTTTTTCCGAAGTCTCACCCCCGACTGTCACACTACTCTTCAGACACTCCAAAACACACCCTTCTACATCCCTCCACTTCCCTCTTAATGTCTTGCTTCACCTTTCTACTCGCCTCTCTACCCTTTGCTGTTTTCCGAACCCTCGCCGCCACACCACAATGCAAACAGTCAAACACACCCACCCACTGCGCCTCCACATCAATATCACACTCCCTGCTGTATGCCCTCACATCAACACACACACACACACACCCGCTGTTCTTCCCTAATATCCACACTCCCCTTGCGTTATACTCCCCGCAACGTCCACAGCACTTCTGATCAAGCACTTCCCTTCACCCATACTGTCCAATTTTGCATCCTTTATCATTTTCTGTGCTATTTATCCTTCCCACCCGTGCACCCTCGCCACGCCTCTTCTGTATCATCTTGTGGCATATAGGTCAAGGTACTGGCAGGGGGATGTTGTTTGTGTATTGCCTAAGAGAGTGGCAGGAACATGTGTGGGGATAGGACCTGGCTGGCTGGTATGTGTGTGTGTGTATGTGTGTGTGTGTGTGTGTGTGTGTGTGTGTGTGTGTGTGTGTGTGTGTGTGTTACACACACACACACACACACACACACACACACACACACACACACACACACACACACACACACACCTAATCTCTATTTTTACCCTCCCAGCTGGTCGCCTTTCCTCAGCCTCCATACTCTGTCTCTCATTCTCCCCTCCCCCCCCGCCCCCCCATACTGTAAACTGTGACCCCCCCCCCCCCTCACCCTGCCCCTCACTCACTCACACTCACAATACTCGTCCCTCACTCACGACTCATGGTGGGGAAATTACGTAGCTGAATTGGTTGGTGTCACTCGTCGCCTTTCACTTACTCACTCATTCACTCACTCATATATACTCATCGCCTCTCGCTTCTCTGTTCACGTATTACTCAAATTCTGTAATCTTTGTTGTTAATGTCACTCACGCATTTATTACTCACTTATTCATTCATTCATTCATGCAGTCAGTCAGTTAGTCAGTCACTCACTCACTCACTCACCCACCCACCAACTTGATATCTCACTCACATGTTCACTCACTCACCTACTTACCCTCACTCATCATTTACTCACCATGGACTTACTCACTGACTTACTCACTTACAACTCTTTTATCAATGCACAAACACTCATTGAAATATCTGTATTGTCCTCACTACCTATTCATACTCATCCCACATCTAAGACTCACCACCACCACCACCACCAGACGAAGGGTTCCCTCATACATTCTCCCTCCTTACCGAGAAGTCTTAAGCATATTCCCAGAGCGGTACATCTTTCTCCAACACATTACCCTTTGCTATGTATTGTGTATAGATATTGACTAACGCATAATGCAGGGGTAATTATTATGCATTTCTTATATTGTTTACTGCAGGCGTTGGCATTGTCGTATATTATTAACCCTGAGTATGTATGTGTTTCTCTTCCTTATAATGATTTACGTGTTACTGAACGTTGCTGTTTATTATTAGTATATCCAGTATTGCTTGATTGTACGAGGCAGGCATATCTTATTTGTTTTGATTATCCTTATTATCATTATTATTTATTATACTTTATTCTCTTTTATTCTTTATTGTTATCTGTGTCTTAGGTATATCGTGGCAACAGACTTAAATAACATAGTATATATTTGTATTTTTCTGCTTTGTTATTATTATCAATGGTGTTCTTGCGAGGTAGAGGAGGAGGAGGAAGAGGAGGAGGAGGAGGAGGAGGAGGTGTCATGTTATTTTTTTTTTTTTTGTCTCCGTAGTTAAATTTGTTGTTCTTTGTTTTAAGAGGCGACTCTGTATGATGTGATATATATGGGTAATGGTGATATAATTCTCTCTCTCTCTCTCTCTCTCTCTCTCTCTCTCTCTCTCTCTCTCTCTCTCTCTCTCTCTCTCTCTCTCTCTCTCTCTCTCTCTCTCTCTCTCTCTCTCTCTCTCTCTCTCTCTCTCATTATCATCTATTCCTGTATTGTTCATTATGTTCTCTTACGGTATGTGGTGGTGGAGGTGGAGGTGGAGGTGGAGGTGGAGACTTGGCGATCGGTTGACATTGCAGCTTTATAGTGGACGCTGGTTTGCTCTCTCTCTCTCTCTCTCTCTCTCTCTCTCTCTCTCTCTCTCTCTCTCTCTCTCTCTCTCTCTCTCTCTCTCTCTCTCTCTCTCTCTCTCTCTCTCTCTCTCTCTCTCTCTCTCTCTCTCTCTCTCTCTCTCTCTCTCTCTCTCTCTCTCTCTCTCTCTCTCTCTCTCTCTCTCTCTCTCTCTCTCTCTCTCTCTCTCTCTCTCTCTCTCACACACACACACACACACACACACACACACACACACACACACACACAATTCCAAACTTCGCTCTTCCTTCCTTCCTTCCTTCCTTGCTTCCTTCCTTCCTTCCTTCCTAACTTTGCCTCCCCTTGATTTCTTTCCCTCTCATTCTTCCTTTTCTCACATTTCCTTCCTTTCTTCCTTTGTTCTCTTCCTTCCTTCCTTCTTCCTTTTTTTTGCACTTCTTTCCTTCATTACTTCAAACACGGGGACGAGAAATGACACAGACACACGCACACATACACACACACACACACACACACACACACACACACACACACACACACACACACACACACACACACACACACACACAGATACACGGAGAGACAGATACTGACACATGATAGACAGACAGACTCATCCCTTGCTAGTCCTCATCTTTCCTCCTCTCTATAAACAGACAGACAGGTAAAGAGACACAGACAGACAGACAGACCCTTGCCTTCCTTGTCCTCATCTTTTCCTCCCTCCTTTCGTCATCCTCATCCTCCACACATATAGACAGACCCTTCCCTTCCTTGCCCTCATCCGCTCCCCTTCCTCCATCCCCTTCATCCTTCGCCCCACGACACCTACCTGGCTCGTGACACCTGCATGCACCGATTATCCATCATGCCCCCGTCACCTCCTGCTTACCTGTACCTTTGTGTGGCGTGATGACCCGCATTGTGAGGGCTGATGAGAATGGTTGCTGGTGGTGCTTGGTAATGTGGCGGTGGTGGTGCGTGTGTGGTGTGTCGGTGTGCGTGCTGGGTGATGTGGTATGTGCGTGTACGTATGTGTGAATGTGTGTGTGAGTATGTGTATGTGTGTGTGTGTCTTCCGGGAGTTTACTGAATGTGACTGCGATGATGAATGTTCTGAGCGTCAATGTTGGCTTTTAAATTCATTAGCTTTTCATATTCATGCCAAGTATTATACAAGATATTTTCGTGTAGTTTTGGGTGTTTGCTTTTGGGAGATGACAAACCCGCTCTGTTGAACTTTGGAACTGGTCCTTAGAGATGGTGACTCTGGTGGTGATGGTGGTGGTGGTGATTTTCGTTGTGGTGGAGTTGGACATGGTGGTGGTATAGTGGTGTTGGTAGTTATAGTAGTGGTGGTGGTGGTGGTATCGTGGCTGTGGTGGGGTGGTGGTGATGGTGATGATGGTGGTGGTGGTGGTTGTGGTGGTGGTGGTAACGTTATCATGGTGGTGGTAACAGTGGTGGTGGTGGTGTTGGACATGGTGGTGGTATCGTAGGTGTGGTGGGGTGGTGGTGATGGTGGTGGTGGTTGTGGTGGTGGTGGTAACGTTGGCATGGTGGTGGTGGTGGTGGTGGCATTTTGGCGCTGGTGGTGTCGATGGTGGCGGCGGCGGCGGAGGCTTAGTGGTGGTGGTGGTGGTGGTGGTGGTAGCTAAGTATAGCCAACCACAAGGCTCTCTCGCTGCACGCCACTCTTGTGTGTGTGTGTGTGTGTGTGTGTGTGTGTGTGTGTACTGCTGAAGTGTACCACATGTGTTGTGTGTAGATATATTTGTGGAGAAGAGTGGTAGGTGTGTGTGTGTGTGTGTGTGTGTGTGTGTGTGTGTGAGAGAGAGAGAGAGAGAGAGAGAGACAGAGAGAGAGAGAATGTGTGTGTGTTTAAAAAAAAATCTCGTAGCGTGTCATTGCGTAACATTTATCTTTATCCTCAAAAGAATCACTTAAAACACACACACACACACACACACACACACACACACACACACACACACACACACACACACACACACACACACACACGGTTTATATAATCACATTTTGCACACATTTCCACGTTCGCCAGAATTCAATTACTTTTCCTTTTTTTTTTTTTTTTTTTTTTTAATGTCTTTTATGATTCCTATTCTTATTTTTATTTTATTTTATTTATTATTTTTTGGTGTGTGGAAACTCTTGGAAGGGAAAACTTGAATAACTTGTCACCTTTATAACGTTGGGGTGACGCTTTGGTTATCGATATACAGCATCATCTCCTTGTCACCTCTCTGATCTTGGTTTACCTGTTCAGTGACATCTTTGCTTACTTGTTAAATGATATCTAGAGTGTGAAGGAAGTGGAGGGTTTTGAATATGTGTGTACGAAGGTGGACTAAAATGTAGTGATGCTTGTTCTAGGGGAGATAGATAGATAGATAGAATGGATAGATAGACAGATAGATAGATAGATAAAGAGCGTATATATCTCGTTAAACATCCAAATTTAACATCAAGCAACACTCACACAGCAAACTTCACAAAAATCTAAAGTTCTAAACCAAGAAGGAAAATCTATACTTATGAATTGGTAAGGGTAGATAGAATAATAGATAAATAGATATAGATAGATTGATAGATAGATATAAACACTCACGCAAAGAACATAAGAATCTATCCCCATAAGAAAACTCCACACGTGCAAGTCGGTAAGGTTAGGTGGCCGAGGATGCGTGTCAGCCGGCCGGTGTTGGGTCTTGGTATGCGCTAGACACACGCGCGCCAGATGCTCCTGAGGGTGGTAAGTGTGGCAGCATTTGTCATAGGACGCTTATCGGGGCCGGCAGGTGTTCCAGGCTCTTTCTCAGGCCGCCAGGTGACAGACGAAACGATGAGGCAAGAGGATGCTGAGGAGGAGAAAGAGGACGAGAATGAGAGATGAGATGACAAGAGAGAGATGAAAACGATGGAAAAAAAAGAGAGAAATATATATAGTTGTTTACATTTTGCGACGTCATGGAATATCGGCTTTTTCCTTCCATACATCCACGGGGTAGAAATACACATGGCTTATGAAAAAAAGGGAAAAAATAGGAAAAAACTGAGGACATGAATTCGGAAAAAAGTTATACCGTAAAAATACGTAAATAAAATAGAAAATCATATGGCGAGAAATAAAATATAGTTCTTTTTGAGAGAGAGAGAGAGAGAGAGAGAGAGAGAGAGAGAGAGAGAGAGAGAGAGAGAGAGAGAGAGAGAGAGAGAGAGAGAGAGAGAGAGAGAGAGAGAGAGAGAGAGAACACACACACACACACACACACACACACACACACACACACACACACACACACACACACACACACACACACACACACACACACACACACACACACACACACACACACACACACACACACCTTTAAAACACATACAGAATCATAGGGTCATATCCTTAAACAAACCTTCCGATACCCATGCAGACACATTTAACAGGACTTTCGTAGGACCTGTGTATGTGTGTGTGTGTGGGGGGGGGGGGCTGGGGAGGAGGTAGTTATATGACCCTGGTGATAGTTTAACAAAGTTCCTGCGCCGTGAACGTAAGGAAACACTCAAGGAGACACATATAACCTCTTCTTTGACCTGTAGAAATGATTGACACAAGACAAGGAAGCGTCTTTCAGTACTAACCATAAGACTCATGACCCGTACCTGTAGTTGACGAGAGAGGTGAATGGGGTGACTAGCCTAATTTAAGCACTCGGGCAGCAGGTGTTGGTGTGTGCGTATGTTATCACCACTCACCGATCACCGCCCTCGCCGCCTTCAAAGGGTAACGCGCTGGGTCATTTTAATCCCATGCTTCCTTACTCGCATACCCGCCTCGTGAAGGAAATGTCCATGCATGTTATATTCGAACCTGCTTACCGTGCAGAGAGAGAGAGAGAGAGAGAGAGAGAGAGAGAGAGAGAGAGTATTCGTGATGACTTACTTATCTCGTAAACGTTTTATGAGATGACCTGTTAAGCATATATAATTTCTCGTCTCGCTATCCCCTCCTTCTCTCCATCCTTCCCTCCTTCCTTCCCTCCCTCTTTCCTTCCCTTTCTTCCCTCCCTTCCTGGATGTTCCGTTTTTCTCTTCTCTTATATTTTCACGGAACAGAAATTAAAATAAACAAAGAAAGCAATGTAAAAAAGCCTACTAATCACTGCCTCTGTAAACGTAGATAGGAGTTAATACATAATTGAATGTGAGAGAGATAATTAGTTTTGTTCATAATTAGTTAGTTAGTTATTTTTTATTAGCGTCCAAGGGGAGTTCAAACGTGGCCGGGGGATTTTTTCTTTTTTTTACTTGTGAATTCATCGTCACTATTTCAATATCCTCTTCTTTTTTTCTTCTTTTTTCTTGTTTTTTTCCCTTTCTTTCCCTCTTCGTCTTTATCTTGTTCTTGTTCGTCTTCTTCTTCTTCTCCTTTCTTCTTCTTCTTCTTCTCTTTTCTTTTATCCTTCTTCTCCTTTTCCTTCTTCTTCTTCTTCTTCTTCTTCTTCTTCTCTTTTCCCTTATCCTTCTTCTTCTTCTTCTTCTCCTTTCTTCTTTTTCTTCTAACTATTATTATTACTTCCATTCTTTTCATTACCAACGTCACTGTTATCTTAGCCATTGTATGTATTTCCTTGATGTCCTTTTTGTATTTTCGTGTGTAGTATTTTTCTGTGCGTCCTTGTTAACAGCTGTGTCTTGTGTCCCCCCGCAGGATTAGCGTAGCAGTAGCCTTGTTCACCTGTTCATTAGCTGTGCCGACCAGGTAAGTACATGGCTCACCTGTATTCTCTCTCTCTCTATCTATCTATCCAACTCTATCTAGCTATCTATTATTGGTGTTTTGTGACTTTTATTCAATTGTTTCCATCAGCCAATCAGTTTCTTACTCCAGTTGTGGAAAGTTAATCAGAAATGGCCGAGATGAAAGAGATCCCGCAGTATTAAGGAAGCTGATTTTGAAATAGTAGTAGTAGTAGTAGTAGTAGTTGTTGTTGTTATAGGAGTAGTTATTTTTGTTATTGTTGTTGTATTGGTTGTAGCATCAGGAGTAATAGTAGTAGTAGTAGTGGTGGTGGTGGTTATGTGGTGGTGGTGGTGGTGGTGTAGGGAATAGCAGCGTCAGTGGCTGTTGTTGTGGTGGTGGTGGCGGTGGTGGTGGTGGTGGTAGCGGGTGGTGACACTTGCCAGGAATGTTGCCAGAAATAAACGTTGTATGAATGAAACTGCGGCGGCCAAGGAGGCTCGCTGGGGCCCGCTATGTTTAGGGAGACGGTGGCGGCGCTGGCTCTGACGAAGGCGGTGCTGGCGATGGTGGATATTTTTTTTTTATACATGTGGCCTATTGCGCAGGTAGGCTATTACATTGGGGCCTGATGGTTGGCCCGAGCCCGTCATGGCGCAGGCAATTGTTTATAGTGGCGCCATTATTATTGGCTCATGCTGCCCCCCCGGAGCTCATTCTTGACTTCACATGCGCTGCACAGCTTCTTCTAGAGTCCGGGTTGATAGGTGGTCTTCAGGACAGCATGTGGGTAGTCTTAGGCCACTCGGCGGTGACTGAAAAATCCCAGGTGGTTAGCGGCGGATTCAAACCCGCATCATGGACAGCGCGGCGGAATGCGGGGCCGGCACGCTAACCACTCAGCCACCGCCTCCATGCAGGAGAGATGGCTTCATGTGTTGCTCTGAGGGGTATTCTGGTAGCGGCAATGGTCTCTTTTTCTGTGGTAGCTAAAGTCTTGTCAGGGGCGAGGGAAACACTTTACTCTGCTAGTAATATAATAGAAAATAGCGTAATTTTGACCCCTTCTCTTCCTCCAAATCCTCCTCCTTCTTCCTCTCTACCCCTCCTTCACCTTAATTGCTCCCCTTCCCCTCTTCCCTCCTTCCCTCCTTCTCCCTTCCATCTCTCTGTCACCCCCCATTAATATAGCTTCAGATGTGTTAATTCCTCCCCCTTCGCATTCTTTTTCCCTCCACCCCTCCTTCTTATCCCTTCCTTCTCCCCTCCCCCCTCTTCCTCCCCTCCTCCCCCTCTTTCACCTCCCCGAAAAGTGTTAGGGCAGACATTCGTTGGCGCCGCGTTCGAGGTGGGACTGATGGCGGGCAGCAGCCTTTGTGTGTGTGTGTATATTGGGTGCTGGTGAACGTAAGGAGGGGGGGGGGGAGCGAGGGAGGGAGAGGGGAGAGGGGGGAAGAGGAATGGACTATGGGGTTATTGTAAGGTAAGGTATTTGGCTTCCTGATGGCCGTTCCGCGCGTTTAGTCTGTCTTTTTGTGTCTTCGTGTATGTGTGTGTTGGGGGGGGGGGGGGGATGATGCTGGTGGTGGTGAGGTTGGTAGTGATGGTGAATTTGGTGGTAGTGGTGGTGGTAGGGTGGTGAGCTTGGTTGCCCCTATTGGTGGTGTTTATATTGTTTACAGAAAAGGAAGCAACTGTGGTGATGATGAGGGTTGTGGTGGTGGTTGAGGGTGGTAGTGATGGTGACTTTGGTGGTGGTGGTAGGGGGTGAGTTTGGTTGCCCTATGGATGGCGTTTTTCATATTGTTTACAGTAAAGAAAACACCTCAGAGGGCACAAAAAAAACATACATAATAAGTACAAAAATAAAACCCGCCATAGTCCTGCCTCTAATGGATAAAGATGATGATGATGATGAGGAGGAGGAGGAGGAGGAAGTAGCTATTCTAAAGAGGTCATCGAATTTGATATCATAAGCGTCTTCCTGGTAGTTGTAATCATGTTGGAAAAAAAGGTTACGTTCTTCCTGATATTCTGTAGAAAACTTTATAATTCAGCGCCTTTTCTTCCGTCACTAAATACCGAGTTGTTCTTCAGGGTTTTTTCTGGTCCTGTCTCCGTTTTCTTTGAGGCTCAGAGCGACGGAGATGAGCACTGACTCCACGCGCACCTATAGCCGTATGCACCCAACCTTACCCCCGTTTTCTCTCGACAGCGCCTTTTCTTCCGTCACTAAATATCGAGTTCTTCTTCAGGGCTTTTTCTGCTTCCGTCTCCGTTTTCTTTGAGGCTCAGAGCGACGGAGATGAGCACCGACTCCACGCGCACCTATAGCCGTATACACTCAACCTCATCCCCGTTTTCTTTCAACAGCGCCTTTTCCTCCGTCACTAAATATCGAGTTCTTCTCCAGGGCTTTTTCTGCTTCCGTCTCCGTTTTCTTTGAGGCTCAGAGCGACGGAGATGAGCACCGCCTCCACGCGCACCTATAGCCGTATGCACTCAACCTCACCCCCGTTTTCTCTCGGCTCATTTTCGGTTCATCCTTTAGACTTTCTCTCATTATATCAATTTCTTGTGAGGAGGAAGTGAGTCACGTGTTTTTATCTGAGAGAGAGAGAGAGAGAGGGAGAGGGAGAGTAATAAAGATAAATAACTACCTCGGGTCCAACTTTAGTAATAGTCTGTCCTTGAAATTAAATCTTGAAGGAAAACGAAATGAAACACCACCAACTGACTTTTTTTGTTGTCTTTTGCTAAGCCCCGTCGAGGTTAGGTTAGGTTAGCCACTTTGTGTGAGACCTGGAGGAAGGGGAGAGAGAAGAGGAGGGAGGGGAGGTGATGAATGTCATGCTTATTAACACGGAGGGAGAGAAGAAGAAAGGGTTGTAGATGGAAAGAAAAGGTAGATTGGAAGAAGAAGAAAGAGGAGGAGGAGGAGGAGGAGGAGAGGGAAAGGGGATTGTGATGACGGTCAAGCTTATTAACATGGAGGGAGAAAGGATGAAAGGTCTATTGATGGAGAGAAAAGGTAGGGTGGAAGAAGATAGAGAAGGGGAGATAGAGAGAAGAGCGGGGGAGGATTTTCTGAACGAGTTTATGTATTGTTACTAAAGTGTGATCAAGAGAGAGTATTTAAGCCGTGTTAAGCAGAAACGGAGGTTAAATTGGCGCAAGTTTGAGGGGGTGCAGAGAGAGAGAGAGAGAGAGAGAGAGAGAGAGAATCTTGGCACCAGCGGCACTCTTTGGCACCTACACCATACTCTCGCTTTCCTCCCCCCTCCCCCTCTCCACACATTCTCTCTCTCTCTCTCTCTCTCTCTCTCTCTCTCTCTCTCTCTCTCTCTCTCTCTCTCTCTCTCTCTCTCTCTCTCTCTCTCTCTCTCTCTCATTTCATTATTTCAGTTTTTCTTTTTTTAATCCTCTTTTTATTATTTTTTATTTTCCCTTTCATCTCCCTTTCATCTCCTTTTCCTCTCCTCCTCCTCCTTCTCTCTTTTCCTCCTCCATTGATTTCTCCCTCTTATTTATTTCTACCTTTCTTCTCCTTCCATCTCCCTTTCCTCTCTTCCTCCTTCCTTTTCCTCGTTTCTTTTTACTTTTTTCCTTCATTGTTTACGTATCTCCTCCTTCCACCATCTCCTTTTCCTCTCCTCCTCCTCCTCCTTTCTTTCCCTTCTGTGTTCCCCTCTTTATTTTCACTCAGAGGCGCTTCTCAAGGTCTTTAATTATATTGTTTTTAGTTTCCCCTTCTTTGTTTACGTTCTCATCCCTCCATCACCCTTTTCCCTCCTCCTCCTCCTCCTCCTTCCTTTCCCTCCTTTGTTTGCTTCTTAATTATCTCTCAAAGACGCCTCCCAAGGTCTCGATTATCTAACCTTCAGTCTTATTTTACATAGATAGTTGACTTGTTACGAAAGGAGTGGATACAATGTTTCCGTATCTTCGTAAGACTCTGCATCGCCTCCCAAGCTCACTAACGTTTAATTAGATCTACATATCGTTTGAGTCGTTTGGTAGATACATGAATCACTATAATAGGCAACCTCGTTATGAACCACCTTAGTCTGACCTACCTACCTGCTCATGTTTCCCTGTTTCCTTCTCCTCTTTCTGCCCCTCTATCCTCCTCCTCCTCTTCTTCCTTCCCCTCTCCTGCTCCTCCTCCTCCTCCCCCTCCTCCTCTTTTTCTTACCTACCTACCTGCTCATGTTTACTCTGTTTCCTCCTCTTCCTCTTCTTCCTTCTCATTCTCCTCCTCTTTTTCTTGATATATTTTCTCTATTTTTTTCTTTTCCTCTTGTAATTCGTATTTTCCTCTGCTACTGTTCCTTTGTTTCCTCTTCCTCTTTCTTCCTCTCTATCCTCCTCCTTCTCTTCTTCCTTCCCCTCTCCTCCTCCTCTTTTTTCTGATTTATTTTCTATTTCTTTCTTTTCCTTTTGTGATTCGTATTTTCCTCTGCTAGTGTTCCTTATTTTCCTCCTCCTCTTTCTTCCCCTCTACCCTCCTCCTCCTCTTCTTTCTTCCCCTCTCCTCCTCCTCCTCTTCTTCCTTCCCCTCTCCTCCTCCTCCTCCTCCTCTTTCTCTTGATTTCTTTCTTTTCCTCTTGTGATTCTTATTTTCCTCTGCTAGTTTTCCTTATTCCCTCTTTTACTGTTTTTTCCTTATTTCCTCCTCCCTCCATCTCCTCCTCCTTCTGGTTCCTCTCTTTATCATCTTCTCTTATAGTTCCGTCTTGATTATTCTCCGCTTGTTTGTTACGTTAGTTCTTTTTGCATTATTTTATCTCTTATTTTTCTCCTCCTCCTCCTCTTCTTTTTTTTTCTTTCCCTTTTTTTCCTCCTCTTTCACTGTTCTCTTATTTCCTATTCCTTCTTTTCCTCTTCCTCTTATTTTTTTCCTCCTCTTCCTCCTCTTCTTCATCTCTTTTTTTATTTCTTTTCTCTCCTTCTCGTGTTCCTTATTTCCTCATCTTCCACTGTTTCTAATTTCCTCTTCCTCCTTCATAGTCCGCCTTTCCCTCCTCCTCCTCCTCCTCCTCCTCCTCCTCCTCCTCCTCCTCCTCCTCCATCTTCAAGCTGCAAGGAAATCTAAGTTAAAGGTGTGTTTCCAGAGTCACGAATTGGGGGCCTTCCTTCACCTTCCCGGACCGACCGACCCACCTGGCGCCGATATAGCTACTCTGTATGTGTGTGTGTGTGTGTGTGTGTGTGTGTGTGTGTGTGTGGGTGTGGGTGTGGGTGGGTGGATGAGAAAATGTATGCTTTGTAATAGTTTTGATCACGGAAGATTTAATGCCGAGGATTCCTTAAAATAATCTACGGTTTTTACCTCCCCGATTTCACTTACAGCGTCCCATTCAGCGAGGGTGCCGTGTGTGTGTTTAGAGTGGGGAGGGGGAAGGGGGAGGGATGTGCGTGTGTGTGTGCGTGTGCGTGTGTGGGTGCGTGTGGGTGTGCGCGTGCGTGTGCCACCTTACACTTCCGCATCACCTTGACCCGTCGAGAATTATTTTGTCTTCTCTGATGTTCGATACGCGGCGCAATTCTCAGTTCCGCCTTTTTTCCTCCTTTCTGAGAGTTCCCTTCCTCCCTCTTCCTCCTCCTCCTCCTCCTCCTCCTCCTCCCACCCTTTATCCGCGATGCACTTCCTGCCTTTCCACACTCTCTCTCTCTCTCTCTTTCTCTAATCTCTCTCTCTCTCTCTCTCTCTCTCTCTCTCTCTCTCTCTCTCTCTCTCTCTCTCTCTCTCTCTCTCTCTCTCTCTCTCTCTCTCTCTCTCTCTCTCTCTCTCTCTCTCTCTCTCTCTCTCTCTCTCTCTCTCTCTCTCTCTCTCTCTCTCTCTATCTGTCTCTCTCTCTCTCTCTCTCTCTCTCTCTCTCTCTCTCTCTCTCTCTCTCTCTCTCTCTCTCTCTCTCTCTCTCTCTCTCTCTCTCTCTCTCTCTCTCTCTCTCTCTCCCCCCCTGACACCTACTACTAGATATTCACTCACTTTCTCTCTCTCCCTCTCTTTCTTCTTCCTTTCTTTTTTTCCTATCTTTTATCTCACAACATCCACAGTGATTTCCTTCTTCTCCTTTACTTACAAATTCACTCACTCACTCTTTCTCACACTCCCCATCTCTTTATCTCTCCTTTCTTTCCTTCCTTTAATCTCTATATTCACAGTGACTTTCTTGTATTCTATCTCTCTCTCCCTCTTTTCCTTCCTTTCTATCTTATCTCTCTCTTCATTCATAGCGGTTTTCCTTCTTTTCCTCTACGTACAAATTCACTCACTATTTCTCACACTCCCTCTCTCTCTCTCCTTTCCTTTCTTCCTTTCTTTTATCTCTCTAAATTCACACTGGTTTCATTCTACTCCTTTCCTCTCATCTCACTCCTCGTCTACTCTCACAGCTGTCTCCTTCTCGTTGTTTTCTGCTTCTCTCTTACTTCTTCTCTGTACGCCAATGTCTTGCTTCCTCCCTCCCTCTCCCTCTCTCCCTCCCGCCTCCTTATAAAAGCCTGACACTTTCCTTACAAGGCTTGACTTCCTCCTTCCTTCGTTCGTCCTTCCCTTCCTTCTCCTCTGTATTCCTGCTTCCACCTCTCTCTCTTCTTCGCTCTTTTCTTCCTTCCTTCCTTCCTTCCTTTCTTCTCTCTCTCTCCCTCACATCTCCTTGGACCGACTTACCGATATCCCAACACACACACACACACACACTCTCTCTCTCTCTCTCTCTCTCTCTCTCTCTCTCTCTCTCTCTCTCTCTCTCTCTCTCTCTCTCTCTCTCTCTCTCTCTCTCTCTCTCTCTCTCTCTCTCTCTCTCTCTCTCTCTCTCTCTCTCTCTCTCTCTCTTTCAATACTAAGAGGGCAATCGCTTAACATCTATGTACGATCTCTCCTTCCTCTCAAAGTGAAGTGAATTGATGAGAGAATGGAGGAGGAGGAGGAGGAGGAGGAGGAGGAGGAGGAGGAGGAGGAGGAGGAGGAGGAGAAAGAATAAGAAAAAAAGACTAGGAGGTGGAGGAGGAAGAGAAGGAAGAGGTTCAGGTGACTAAAAAACAGAAATAAAGATGAAGAATAGGAAAAAGGAGAAAGAGGAGAAGGACGAGGAGAAAGGAGGAGGAGGAGGAGGCTGAGAAACAACAGATGGAAGAAGAAAAGAAAGAGGAAGAGGAGGAGGAAGAGGAGGTTGAAATGGAGTAGGAACAGCAGAAAGATGAAGAAGAAGAGGAAAAGGAGGAGGAGGAGGAGTTGGAGATTGAGATAGCAGAGGAAGAGAACAAGGAAGAAGAAGAAGAGGGGGAGGAGGAAGAGAAGGAGGAGATAGCAAAGAAACAGCACAAGAATAAGGAATAGAAGATGAAGGAGAAATGAATATTGAGATGGCAGAGGAAGAGAAGAAGGAAGAAGAAGAAGAGGAGGAGGAAGAGAAGGAGGAGATAGCAAAGAAACAACACAAGGATAAGGAATAGAAGGAGAAGAAGGAAGGAGAGATTGAGATTACAGAGAAGAAAAGGAGAAGGCGAAAGACGAGAGTTAACTTGAGATGACGAAGAAATGCATTTGAATGATGAATAACAGTAAGATGATGATGGTGATGATTAGGAGGAGGAGGAGGAAGAGGAGTGTTATGAAGGGAGGTTAGGTTGTGGTTCTCCTCTGCCGTGTCTCCGCTGCCGCTCTCTTCTCCCGCTTCGCCGCCGCCGCCGCCACCACCTCGCGAGCTGACTGAGGTAGCTTGCGTTGCCCGAGTCTCCACCTGCTGACACTTCTGCTTTAATGCTCTGTGTAAGACCTGCTTTGCCTCCCTCTCTCTCTCTCTCTTGCTCTCTTTCTCTCTCTCTTTCTCGTTCTCTGTCTCGCTCTCTTTCCCTCTCTCTTTCTCTTTTCATTTCTCTTTAATGCTTTGTCTAAAACTTGCCTCTGTCGATCTATATCTATCTATCTATCTATCTATTCTCTCTCTCTCTCTCTCTCTCTCTCTCTCTCTCTCTCTCTCTCTCTCTCTCTATCTATCTCTCTCTCTCTCTCTCTCTCTCTCTCTCTCTCTCTCTCTCTCTCTCTCTCTCTCTCTCTCTCTCTCTCTCTCTCTCTCTCTCTCTCTCTCTCTCTCTCTCTCTCTCTCTCTCTCTCTCTCTCTCTCTCTCTCTCTCTCTCTCTCTCTCTCTCTCTCTCTCTCTCTCTCTCTCTCTCTCTCTCTCTCATTTCATTTATGGTTTGGTACGCCGGCATATTGACTGAAGTGCCTCATACAGTTCCCTTGCGAGTATGTGTGTGTGTGTGTGTGTGTGTGTGTGTGTGTGTGTGTGTGTGTGTGTGTGTGTGTGTGTTTGTGTGTGTTGTTGTGTGTGTGTGTGTTTTCTGGAAGTAGTAATATACCTAGTACAGGAAAGGAAAAGGGAGATGATACGAGAGAACTTCCTGGTAATGGTGTCGGGTAGAAGAGGCTGCGAGAGTCGTAATAGTAGTAGTAGTAGTAGTAGTAGTAGTAGTAGTAGTAGTGACGGCGGGGGAAGTCATGTTATTATGCAAATAGTTTCAGCAGCAACAGCGGCGGGAATTGCACTAACAACAACACACTGACGGCAGTAGTAGTAGCAAGCGCTGGAGGGCCGGAATGAAGGCAGGAAAATAGACCCACCAGCCAGCCAGCCAGCCAGCCAGTCCGCCCGTTAGCCAGGCTGTTGTAATGTTTTGGTACGATGGTGCAGTGCTCTCACGCCTCCACACACACACACACACACGCCATGTTTGACTACTCCCATCACCCTGTAGCTGTGTGTGTGTAGTGTTGGGGGAGAATGTGTTAGTTTAGGTGTGAAAATGGGTTGGTGAGAGGGGGGATGTGGGTGTTGGTTGGGGGGACGGATGTATGTGTTGGGGGGATAGGGATGACTGTGTGTGTGTGGGGGGGGGGGGGGGTTGTCCGTGTGTCTGTCTGTTACCATCCCCCTGTCTCTCTCGCTCGCTCGCTTGCTCAGTAGTCGGACGTAAAAGTCGACGGTCCCATTCTGCCACATTTAATTTTCTTTGCGCGGCGTCGGTGTTTTAGCTCCTTCATATTTTAGTAGCGCCTTTGTCCAGAGCGAGGCGTTTTCTTCATGTCTGGATTATGTATAAGTTACGCTCGTGTTTTCCGCTGCGCGCTGTAATATAGTTTTGTGATCCTTGCTTCCTTTTCTTTCTTTCGTTTGGTTGTTGTTTTTTTACTTGTCATTCTTCTTTTCTTTCTCTGCTTTCCTCCTTTTTTTCTTCTTTTTGTCTCTCGTTTCTTCATTTTTCATAACTATTTTTCAATTTAATTTTCTTATGGGAGTGATATCTTTTCATTAAATAAAAAAAATCATTAATATACTACTACTACTACTACTACTACTATGACTACTGATTCTAATTCTTCTAATACTAATAATAACGATAATAACCTCTACCAGAACATACAGCAAAAGTGACTGTCATACCACTGAGCTAGGTTGGGTTGCCGTGGTGATGAGGCGGAGAAAAAGAGACAGTCACCCACGCAAGCAATAATGATTCAAGCCGTGAGCGCGTGTTGAAGGATGCGGGTCAGGCAAGGCTCGGTGCAGTGAGAGAGTGAGTGTGTGTGTGTGTGTGTGTGTGTGTGTGTGTGTGTGTGTGTGTGTGTGTGTGTGTGTGGGCTGCATCCATTCATAGGCCAGCCACGAGGAAGGAACAACCACGCAACACCGCCTCTGCCCACGCCTTGCATCCCTCTGTCCGCTGCCTCAAGTTGTCTCACACTACCGCCAGATATTTTTAAAGGTCGTGTTAGTATTTTGTTAATAGTTACATGGGTAGTTTAGGCTTTCTCTCTTATTGTAATGGGCTTCCTTCGCTTCTTTGTTTCACTAACTTCACTAGTGTTTAAGTTTTGTTGTATTCTCGTTTTTTCACATATATTTTTTTCTCCTATACTTTTTAATTTCCTCTCTCATTCTCTTTTAGTAACTTATCTTATGGGTAGTAGCTCACGTTTGCAGTTCCGTCTCCTTCCTTCTCCTTTGTCTTCTGTTCATGGCTTTAAATCTTTCCTATGTATTCCTCTCTATATATTTTCTCTTCAACATTTGCATTTTTTTTATTTACTCTCATTGTGTTTAGTACGGCCATGACTTTTGTTTGCCTTCTATTACTACTGCTACTACTACTATTGCTACTACTACTACTACTACTACTACTACTACTGATATTGTTGTTTTAAGTACTGGAAGAAAAAACGTGGTGTGAGGCAGGATCACCACGTCTAGATGAGCTGTATTTTGCTTGGATTTTTACCTTCTGCTTTCTCCTAATGATGTATTTCCAAGTGGCAGTTTCTGGTAATGGTGTATCTCTCTCTCTCTCTCTCTCTCTCTCTCTCTCTCTCTCTCTCTCTCTCTCTCTCTCTCTCTCTCTCTCTCTCTCTCTCTCTCTCTCTCTCTCTCTCTCTCTCTCTCTCTCTCTCTCTATCTATCTATCTATCTATCTATCTATCTATCTATCTTGAGAGAGAGAGAGAGAGAGAGAGAGAGAGTATTGAGCGGTGGTACATAGACCTTCCTTCCAGGCTTTCAAGGCATAATGACCCTTCCCTTTTTTTCTCTCCTTTTTTTCTCCTTACTTTTCTCTCTCGACGTCTTTAACATTTCTTATTTTTCCTCCTCCTCCTCCTCCTCCTCCTCGTGAAAAGTCTGTGACCTCCTCCCCTCCCTCACCTCTCCTCCTCCTCCCTTTCATCATCTTCTTTCACTGTTTTTTTTCTTGTTATCTCATCGTGTAAGTTTTTTCCCACACCATCTTCATCTGTGTCCCTGTTTTTCCGTGTCACTTTCTAATTCAATGACGTGTTTCGATCATGTTTTTCTCGCCTTTCTCATATTGATTCGTTTTGTCTTAGCCTTTCTCTTTCTCTTTCTCTTTCTCAGTCTCTTTCTGTTTGTGTCTGTCTCTCTGTCTCACACGCACATGCACCCCCCCTTCACACACACACACACACACACACACACACACACACACACACACTCCCCTTGTATGGCTTGACCCTCTAACCCAGTGAATAGGCCTTGTTGCCCTTCACTTATCTTATGTAACTTGCCCTTTGAAGTACTGTTTAAGAGGAAGAGTTTGTGAAGCACCGTCAACGAGTGATTCCAAACAAAGGCGTTGCGTGTGAAACTAATTTAAGTGCTCTGTGAATTAGTGTGTGTGTGTGTGTGTGTGTGTGTGTGTGTGTGTGTGTGTGTGTGTGTGTGTGTGTGTGTGTGTGTGTTGTCAGAGAAGGAAAATACTCGATTATGTTTATCATTATTATTATTATTATTATTATTATTATTATTATTATTATTATTATTATTATTATTATTATTTCTCCACTCATGTTTCTCTTCCTCCCTTTTTCTTCTATTCTTTCTTCTATGTCTATGTCCTTTTCTTTCATTTCATTTCCTCTAGTTTCCCCCCCCTTTCCTTCCCTTCCCTTCCTTTCCCTTTCCTTTCCTCCCCTTCCCTTCCCTTCTCTTCCCTTCCCTTTCCTTCCCTTCCCTTTCCTTCCCTTCCCTTCCCTTCCCTTTCCTTCCTTTCTCTTCACCTTCGCTCTTCCCTCTTTTCTCTTCGTTCCTCATACCATCCCATTCCCTCATCTCCTTACTATTCTCTACTTTATTCTCTTCTCTTCTCGTTACCTCTCCTCTCCTCTTGAAAGTGAGGTGAGGTGAGGTTAGGTCAGTACGTGGTCAGAAGCGGCGGTCATCGTGTGTATTCGTGGAGTTGCGGTTGTTATATTTACGAATGGTGGTGGTCGGTATAAGGTGACGTGAATGGTCTTACAGGTAAAGTGAAATCAGGTGAAGCGAGGTGAGGTTAGGTCAAGTCAGGTGTTCGTGCGCGTGGGTCAGAGAAGCTGGTCAGTACTGGTGGCGGCTGTTGTGGCGGAAGGGTCAGTGAAGGGCGGGGATTACGTGAGGAAAAGGTCACGTGGGGATTCATAGGTCACCGTAGAGGTCATGTTTGATGGAAGTGTGAGGTTTTGACACATGCTACTCCTGTTGTTGTTGGTGTTGTTGTTGTTGTTGTTGGTGGTGGTGGTGGTGGTGCTGTCTTCTGTCTGTCCCTTCCTGTCTATTATTTTTTTCCTTCTTGTTTTTTTCTTTTCCTGTTGTTCTTGTTCATCCTCTTCTTTTCCTTTCCCTTTTTTATTCTTATTTTTTTATTATTCTCCATCTTCTATTTTTTTCCCGTCATCATCATCATTATCATCATCATTATCGTCTTGTTCTTGTTCTTCACCATCATCTTCATTGTCGCCATCATTATCTTTGCTCTCCCTATCTCTCCCCCACCACCACCACCAACAACAACAACAATAACAACAACAACATCACCACCATCACCACCACCATTCTGTATACATTTACCACCCTCATCAATGCTTTAACACCTACCACATATAAACACCAATTCTCTCGTCTCCCTCCACACTTCTTGACGTCCAACACAATAATCAACATCTCCCTCCTCCTCCTCCTCCTCCTCCTCCTTTCTCTTACTAACTCTACTTTTATCATAGTAATCATTATCTACCCCCTGTCTGTCACTACCTCTCTACTTCTTAACTTCTCCTTAGCAACAATCATCTCCTCCTCCTCCTCCTCCTCCCCTCCTTTGTTTAATTATTTTTTACTTTACTTAAACTTTATCATCCCCCCCCTTTTTTTTTTACTCCCCCTCCTCCCCCTCCTCCCCTTCCTTCACTATCTAAATGCTTGTCAAATTTTCCTTACCTTACTTCAACTTTTTCTCCCTCCCTGTTCTTACTCCCCCTCCTTCGTACCTTCCTTCACTATCTCCGTCCTTCTGTGATTTGATTGACCTCAGTTACCGCCATCTCCCCCTCCTCCTTCCTCCTCTCCTGCCTCCCCCTCCCTCCCCATCCTCCCCGTCACCCCCCCTCCCTCCCTTCACTCAATCTTTTTATTCTCACCGATCTCTTCCAGGAAGGTTTTCTTGTTATTCTCGTGACGGTAAAATTCCTGGTAGTCTATTGTGGTGGCGAACTTGTCCTTCACCTCCCCCCCTTTTTGTGTGTGTGTTTGTGTGTGTACTGTCTGTCTGTTTGTCTCGGTGCTTGTCTGTCAGGGAGTCTACTTTGCCCATCACTCACTGCTACTCATGCTGCATACTCATTCACTCATACTGCAAGGTAAATCGGTGCATGTCTGTCAGTGAGTACTTTGCCCATCACTCACTGCTACTCATGCTGCATACTCATTCACTCATACTGCAAGGTAAATCGGTGCATGTCTGTCAGTGAGTACTTTGCCCATCGCTCATACTGCTCCTCATCCTGCATACTCATTCACTCATACTGCAAGGTAAATAAAAAGATGGAAGAGAGGATTGCATATGGAAACACAGCCAAGGAGTTTAAAGACCGATTCTATAACCCGCTCTGATACGAGTTGGCGTTGGTACCGTTGCGTGTGTCTATCTGAGTCTAATTTTCTTGCCGTCATTTCATCCACTCACACTGGAACGAACGCTAAATATCCTCCTCCTCCTCCTCCTCCTCCTCCTCCTCCTCCTCCTCCTCCTCCTCCTCCTCCTCTATCTCCTCCTTTTTTCCAAAGTTAAATCTGTTTGCCGAGTAACTTATATAATTATGTATTCCAACAACAACAACAACTCCTCCCCCCCCACCCTCCCCCCACCCCCCAAAAAACTCTATTCTGCTTTCACAGTTTCATCATCCCCATTTTTCTAGGTCAGTTTATTAAATCGTATAAATATGAACTGAAAAATGGGATCCTGCCACGCTAGCTACACCGCTCTCCTGCCCCTGTCCTTCCCCACCCCGACCCCACCCCGACCCATCCCGACCCCACCCCGACCCCACCCCGATCCCACCCCGACCCCACCCCGATCCCACCCCGCCCACCAACTGACCTCACTGCTATATTTGGATCCGATTGTTCAGTGTCAGGCGAGAGAGGATTTGCCGTTCTACCATCGTCCCACTCCTTTCCATTTCTTCTCTCTACCTTCCTTCCCTCCCTCCCTCCCCCTTCCTTCCTTTCCCTCCTCCTCCCACTCTTTCAATCAGCTTATGCAACGTCTCTTCCTTTCCTCCC
>NC_066542.1:4959662-4994662 GCF_024679095.1 Eriocheir sinensis | reverse complement strand
CTGCCATTCCTTTCCCTTTCTTCCTCTTCCTCCTCCTCCTCCTCCTCCTCCATTCCCTCGTTTCGCCCTTCCATTTTCTCTTCGTCAAGGCTTTTTTCTTTAGTCCGCCCCGTTGCCTTCATTTCCATTTCCATTTCCATTTCCACGTCTCCTCATCCGTTGTTTTGACTTCTGCAGTTTTTTTTTCTCTGTTCTCTTTTTCTCTTCGTTTCCTTCCTTCCTTCCTTCCCTCTCTCCCTCTCTCTCCTTCTCTTTCTTTGTTTCTGCCTATCTGTTTATTTTCTTTTCCTTTATTTCTTTTTTTCTTTTGTCTTTCTATTTTTTTCTTTTTTTTGTGTATCTATTTACCTCTTTCCTTGTTTTCTTTCTTTCTTTCTTTCTTTCTTTCTTTCTCTGTCTCTCTCAAGTGGGTGTTATTTGCCAGAGTGAATCCAATATGTTTTTGACAGGTAAAGAGACAGGCAGGTGAGGCGGTGAGGGAGGAGGAGGAGGAGGAGGAGGAAGAGAAGGAAAAGAAGGAGGAGGTGAGGGAGAAATAAAAGGAGGAAAGGAAGGGTAAGGAAAAGAAAGAAGAGGAGGAGGAAGAGAAGGATAAGGAGGAGGAAGAAGAGAAGAAGGAGGAGAAGGAGGAAAGGGAGAAATAAAAGAAGAAGGAAAGGAAGGATAAGGAAAAGAAACAGGAGAAGGAGGAGGAAGAGAAGAAAAGAAGGAGAAAGAGAAGAAGGAGGAGGAGAATAAAAAAGAAAAGTTCAGTATGACATAGGCGGACGACTATGAACGGAGTGTAATGTTTATAAGTTATGTATAAGTATAAGTATTAGCTTCTTAGGGAGAGAATTCAGTGGGTGAGAGGTATGTGTGTGTAATCTAGGGTAGGCAGGTGTGTGTGTGTGTGTGTGTGTGTGTGTGTGTGTGTGTGTGTGTGTGTGTGTGTGTGTGTGTGTGTGTGTGTGTGTTTGTTAGTACGTGTGTAGGGGCGAGGCGGTGGGTGGCAAGAAAGTGACGTCATTAGTGTGTGAGGGAGGGCGGATAGTGAGATATGTTTATGGCACTGTGCCGAAACCACCTCCCTATACTTCCTTCTCCCCTTCCCTCCCTGTCCCTGCTTCTACCCTCACCTCGCGTACCCTCTCCTCCCATACCCGTCATTTCCCCACCAGCGATGCCCTACGCCCCTGTCCACCCAGCAGTGAATGGGTACCAGGTATTAATCGGGGGTAGTGTCTGTTCCTTTCTATAATTCCATTCCCTTCTGTCTCTCTCCGGCATATGACCACAGATGTTGCGCCGACTAAACGAAACTTTCCAACATTCCCCACCAGCGTTACCAGATTATCGTACTGTATATTCCTCGTTGTGAACCATAACTATTGCGAAAGAGAGAGCAATAGTCAACGGTTGCTACGAAAACTTTGATAGAATGACCTTATGTGTTGGTACGATAGTTTTGGATCTTTAACTAAGTGCAATGTTCTGAGTACGATAATCTCTGGTAGCGCTGTTTTCCCACCTGTTCCTCCCAACCCTCGCCGCGTCCCTGCCCTTACCTCGCACCCCCCCCCCCTCCCATAGTCATCACTCCCCCTCCCCCTTCCCCTCCATCCCCCCTCTCCTCTCGTCACCATACTGGGAAGGACAAAGATAAAGCAAGGTTCGGAAGAAAGGAAATATGGTGATTGTTTATTTGTTTATTTATTTACTTGTTTTGTTTATTTTCTTGTTTATCCCTTGCACGTTTATCACTGTTTTATCTTTGTCTCCCCTGGCTCCTATCTATCTATCTATCTATCAATCTATCTATCTATCTGCATCTGTCTGTTTAGCTCGTACACACACACACACACACACACACACACACACACACACACACACACACACACACACACACACACACACACATTTTTCTTGCTTCCTCCTGGTTTCTATATGATATTTCTCTTGTATTTCCTCTTCATATTGTCGCTTTGGTGTTAAAAGTGTGTGTGTGTGTGTGTGTGTGTGTGTGTGTGTGTGTGTGTGTGTGTGTGTGTGTGTGTGTGTGTGTGTGTTGACGGAGGGCTGAACACAAAAGCCGGCACGGAACCGTTCTGTCACGAGTCAATCTGTATGATCAGAACTTATATATAGGGAACTATTTACCTCGAGCCGCCAGCCAGCCAGCCAGCAGATGGGTAGAGGGCTAGAGAGGCTGTCCCGCGGAGGAAACACATGACCGTCCTCCCAGCCAGCGTGTACCCCAGCCTGCCCGTCCCATACCCAGCCGTTGCACCCTGATTCCCTCGCCCCTCCACCTTCTTCCTCTCCCACTGTACCCCGTCGCATAGTCGCATACTCTACGCGCTTGCCATCCTGCCAACCTGATGCACTCGACAGGAAGTAGTTATTGATCTGCCTGCTTGAGATACGTATGGGGAAAGAGTTAAAATGATTACTCTCAGATTCGGTTATTGTCAAAGAAAACTATATAGGAGGTTGATGGATTAAGTACACACACACACACACACTCTTGGTCACTCTTCTAAACTTTTTTTTTTAATAAGGGCAGTGATTAGCTGGCTTTTATTATTATTATTATTATTATTATTATTATTATTATTATTATTATTATTATTATTATTATTGACATTGAGCTTCTTCCTTTGCTGTAAACACACACACACACACACACACACACACACACACACACACACACACACACACACACACACACACACACACAGATTGACAAATTGCAAGAAAAAGAACATTCACTCACTGGCCAAGTAGATGGTGAAGAGAGGGGGCCGTGGGGGTGGCGGAGGGGTAGAGGGGGAGGAAGGGAGAGGGCTGGGGTTGGGTGGTGAGAACTTAAGAGAACCAGGTGGGTGGGTGTTGATTGTGACAGGTAACTGCCTACCTAGAACGATCGTTGGATTCGCGGAAGTCCTCCCAGAACATTCCCGCAACAAGAGTGAAAGTGCCGCCCCTGCCCATCCATATTTGAGCTACAGTCAACTTTGCGGACAGACAAACACAAAGGAATCGATGGAAACACCCCCACCACCCCTCCCTCCTTCCTCCCTCTCCCTCTCTCTCCTTCCCAACCCTTCCCTTCCCCTCCTCCACCTTCCCAGCCTTTCCCTTCCCCTCCTCCACCTTCCCAACCCTTCCCTTCCCCTCCTCCACCTTCCCAACCCTTCCCTTCCCTTCCCTTCCCTTCCTTCCTTCCCCCTCTGCACTGTGTCCTGTTCCCTTCTCAATGTTTACTTTATCGGCTAACTCAAGGCCAGTGGGTCTCTCTCTCTCTCTCTCTCTCTCTCTCTCTCTCTCTCTCTCTCTCTCTCTCTCTCTCTCTCTCTCTCTCTCTCTCTCTCTCTCTCTCTCTCTCTCTCTCTCTCTCTCTCTCTCTCTCTCTCTCTCTCTCTCTCTCTCTCTCTCTCTCTCTCTCTCTCTCTCTCATTTCTTTCTCTTTTTCCCTTCTTTTTTTCTTTCTTTCAGTCTTTATTTTTTTCCTCTTTCATCTATTCATTTCGGTAACGGACTGACATACAGACAAACAACAGCAGACAAATAAACACGGACACTGACGAAAGCATTATCATCTTCGCTACTCGAACTTGTGAGGGGCCGACGATGAGTCCTTCCAGAGGGCACCAAAAGTGTTAGGGAAGTCGTGTATGTTCCCGACCATGAATGTTGGGTGGCTGAAGGTCCCTTGGGAGATAGTCCAGCCCAGACCTTGAGCTCTTACAGTTTATTGCTTCCCTCAGGAGTGGTTTGGATCATTTCCGATAAAATTGGATGATAACTGGCCATTATGGTGGGCGATACGTATTCTTTGAGATACAGTTTTGTTGTATACGTGTGATTACTACATGATTTATGCCCGTAAGGAATTGCAACATGATTCGTGTGATCATGGTTCCTGTAATGTTTTTTTGATGGAAGTGTGCGTCCTCCAAGTTCTCTTTTAGTTTTTGTTGTTGTTGTTGTTTCTGTATTGTTTTTTGGTGGACCTGTGCGCTCTCTAACTCCAAGTTCTCTTCTAGTTTTTTGAAGTTGTTGTTTTGTTGCTCTCTGGTCTGCTTATTTTTTCTCTTATTTCATTAATCTTTGTAATATCGAACAGTTGCCATGCATGATTATAACTGCTCTGAGTGATTGAGTGAGTGAGGGAGGGAGTAAATAAGTGAGGGAGAGAGTGAGTGAGTGAGTGACTGAGTGAGTGAAAAGTGAGTGTGTGTGGGTTGCATCCATTCATAGGCCAACCACGAGGAAGGGACAGCCACGCAACACACTCAGCCCACGCCTTGCATCCTTCTCTCCGCTGTCTCCCGTCGCCTTACACTTGCGATAGATTTTTGTTTGGCCTTTTCATTCCATTTTAGCATGATTTGAACTGTACTGTTATTTATACACACGAGAAACTGATGCATGGATACTATGATAGAGTCCACCCAGCCTTTGCCTCCCTGTCGCCCGGCGCTTCGTTAAGTCCATGCACGTGTTGTCCTCGCCGCCCGTCAAAGGAACGCGGCGCCGAAGGGAAACACACCGACATGCAGTCACCGTTGATTGTTCTAACCGGCTTTTGTTTTGTATGCGTCGCGCTCACTGTCAGGGAAGCTTATTGACCCAGATAGCACGCACCATTACCTACATTCCATTCTCATATCAGAGGAATAAAAAAAAGGAAATAAAAGGGAGCAGAAAGCGATACATTCACGTGATCTTTATGTGATATGAAAGGTCCGTGCATGCATAATAGGAAGCTGCCTTAGGAAATTGTACGTTGGTATGAGATATGGATGTGGTACTAAAAGGGAAGCTTGGTGGCCATATCGTACGCACCCTTCCATACTCATATCAGGGAAACGAATGAAGGTACCCTAGAAAATAGTGCATTGGTATAAGGTATTGGTGTTGTATAAGGGATTTGAAACGCACACTAAATGAGGTCTTGCAAACTATATTCTAACACCCATAGTCCCATACCCACACCCACACTCACTCACTCACTCACTCACCCACCCACCCACTCACCCACTCACTCACTCACTCACTCACTCCCGGCCTACGATCGTATTCCAATCTCTCCCTCACTAACGGGGCCTCACACTGCGTTGATTTTATTCGCTGTTCGCCGCCCTTTGTGTTCGCCAGCGTCTGCCTCTCAACAGCGAATTGGCGAGCTCAGAATTCGCCATCTAATAAAGCCTCGCGCAGTGCTGGTAAAATAAGACTATTCGCAGCGTTTTGGTGAGAAAATTTCTGTTATTTCTGTTTACTGCTCTGATCTCTTTGCTCTTCTGACCTTTTCTTTTTCTTTTATTCTTTCCTTTTCCTTCCTATTCTTTTCTTTCCTTTTCTTTCCTTTCCTTTCCATCATTTCTTGTTTACTGCCCTGATCTCTTTGCTCCTCTGACCTTTCCTATTTCTTTTTTTCCTTTCGTTTTCCTTCCTATTCTTTGCCTTCCTTTTCTTTCCCTTCCTTTTTCTTTCCTTTTCTTTTCTTTCTTGTTTACTGCCCTGATCGCTTTGCTCGTCTGACCTTTCCTATTTCTTTTTTTCCTTTCCTTTTCCTTCTTATTCTTTGTCTTCCTTTTCTTTCTCTTCCTTTTTCTTTCCTTTTCTTTTCTTTCTTGTTTACTGCCCTGATCTCTTTGCTCGTCTGACCTTTCCTCTTTCTTTTTTCCTCTCCCTTTCCTTTCCTATCCTTTGCCTTCCTTTTCTTTCTCTTCCTTTTTCTTTCCTTTTCTTTTCTTTCCTTTTCATCTTTGCAGCAGCAGCATTGACAAGCAACACTGTATTTTCTGGGACGCTCAATTAAAGTTGTATTACCAAGAGGAGAAACACGATGCCGTTATGCTTAACTTTCTGCGGTTCTTACAATAATGCTGAGTAACAGAAATTGCATCCTAAATAGTTATGCTGAGAGAGAGAGAGAGAGAGAGAGAGAGATGGTCAATGAACATTCGGATATGATATGTACCATTTCCGAGGCATTTAGTGACGTCAATATCAATATGATCGTCAAGTATGCATGGTTCAACACACACACACACACACACACACACACACACACACACACAGAGTTGATAGTTTTCTGGAATCTTCGTTGGCTTTTTATTTATTTATTAGTGCTTACTTTTTTTGTGCCCTTGAGCTGTCTCCTTTGTTGTAAAAAAGAAAAAAAAAACGGCTTCGCTTTTTGCTCAAACCATCCCCCAGTGATCCAGTTGCCGGGTGGTGTATTTCCTTTCTCTGTACGGGTATGTGTCGCCCGCTTTTGAACAGGGCAGGTTAGGTTAGGTTGGGTTAAGATAGGTTATGTTAAGACTGGTTGGGGTCAGATTGGGTAATTTTGAGTGGGAACTACAATGAGAATATTTTCCATTATTTAGAGGTCAATTTCGGGTGGAAGAGGAAAGGTCAATTTCGGGTGGAAGAGAGGTCAGTTTTCGGGTGGAAGAGGAGAGGTCAGTTTCGGGTGGAAGAGAGGTCAGTTTTCGGGTGGAAGAAGAGAGGTCAATTTCGGGTGGAAGAAAGGTCAGTTTTCGGGTGGAAGAAGAGAGGTCAATTTCGGGTGGAAGAGAGGTCAGTTTTTTGATGGAAGAGGTCAATATTGGGTGGAAGAGAGGTCAGTGTTTGGATGGAAGAGGAGAGGTCAATTTCGGGTAGAAGAGAAGTCAGTTTTTGGATGGAAGAGGTCAATTTCGGGTGGAAGAGAGGTCAGTTTTGGATGGAGGAGGAGAGGTCAATTTCGGGTGAAGAAGTCAGTTTTGGATGGAAGAGGTCAATTTCGGGTGGAAGAGAGGTCAGTTTTGGATGGAAGAGGAGAGGTCAATTTCGGGTAGAAGAGAAGTCAGTTTTTGGATGGAAGAGGTCAATTTCGGGTGGAAGAGAGGTCAGTTTTTGGATGGAAGAGGAGAGGTCAATTTCGGGTAGAAGAGAAGTCAGTTTTTGGATGGAAGAGGTCAATTTCGGGTGGAAGAGAGGTCAGTTTTGGATGGAGGAGGAGAGGTCAGTTTCGGGTGGTTAGTTTCGAAGGTACAGCCGGGCGTCTTCACTCAGGAACCACATCCCCGTAGAGAGATTGGGAATATGCTGCCGGGTGCCATACTAGAAAAGGCCAGCTTGTTGTGTCATCCTCGGCGATTGGTTCGATTATTTCAAGCACCGCGAAGAAGATAAGAAAAAAGAAACGTCGCGTGATCTCATTTTGCAACCAGCGCAGCGAAGAAGTTGCAGACCAAACCAACTTACATAGAACCTCAAATAACCGTCACGGAATACGGCAAACGAGTCATTCATTCAACCCCGAGAGAGGGAGAATTCAACACAGCGAAGAGGAAGAGAAGAAACAGAGAGAGAGGTAAACTAGCCCAAGAGACCGCAGACTAAACTAACTTAACTTACAACCTCAAATAACCCTCACGGAATACAGCAAACAAGTCATTCATTCAACCCCGAGAGAGGGAGAATTCAACACAGCGAAGAGGAAGAGAAGAAACAGAGAGAGAGGTAAACTAGCCCAAGAGACCGCAGACTAAACTAACTTAACTTACAACCTCAAATAACCCTCACGGAATACAGCAAACGAGTCATTCATTCAACCCCGAGAGAGGGAGAATTCAACACAGCGAAGAGGAAGAGAAGAAACAGAGAGAGAGGTAAACTAGCCCAAGAGACCGCAGACTAAACTAACTTAACTTACAACCTCAAATAACCCTCACGGAATACAGCACACCCAGTCATTCATTCAACCCCGAGAGAGAGAATTCAACACAGCAAAGAAAAGAAGAAACAGAAGTCGCATCCTGTCATTTTGCTGTGGAGAGGTACACTAGGAAAGCGAAGAAACAGCAGGCTAAACTAACTTAACTTACAACCTCAAATAACCCTCACGGAATACAGCACACCCAGTCATGCATTCAACCCCGAGAGACAAAAATCGACACAGCAGAGGAAAAGAAACACAAGTCCCATGCATGTGTCCTCTCTCATTTCGCAACAAGTCGGGTAAGGCCATCGTGCATCCAGCGATCAAGAGCTCCGGGAATCAATCAAGTTCATCCTCTTCGGTCCGTTGCTCCATTCACCGCCCGGGGCTCGAGTCATGCAAACAAAAAGAGTCCCATTCAGCCCCGGCTCCTTCATTCATAGGCGAGTCGCGAAGCATTGACCTACATGTTGTGAGGGAGTGGAAGGGGATGAGGGTGAGGGGAGCAGAGAGAGAGAGAGAGAGAGAGAGAGTGAGAGTGAGAGTCCTATAGAAAGAGGGAGAGGGGAGCGGCTCTTTGGTAAATAGAGAAAGAATGATTGTAGTTACATTGGGTGCTCTCTCTCTCTCTCTCTCTCTCTCTCTCTCTCTCTCTCTCTCTCTCTCTCTCTCTCTCTCTCTCTCTCTCTCTCTCTCTCTCTCTCGCTCTCGGTTTATGTTGCACCACCAAATAAAGAAAATAATATTAATAAAGAAAATATTAATGATGAAAATAATGATGAAGAAATATTAATAAGAAAAGTATAGTGTATTTTTTTTTTTGTATATTTGGCGGTGTCGATGACCTTAAAACACACACACACACACACACACACGGCGATATGACGATAATGATAACAATACAAAGATGATTAGGTTATTGTTATTGTTGTTATTGTTGTTACCGAACCTTCAAACACACAAATTTCAATACATGACCCTCCCCCTCCTCTCCCTCCCTCCCCCCCTTTCCTCTCCCTCTCCCCTCCCTCCTTCCCATCCTTTCCCCTCCCTCTCCCCTCCCTCCATCCCATCCTTTCCCCTCCCTCTCCCCTCCCTCCCTCCCCCCTTTCCCCTCTCTTTATATAATTCACTAGTTTTCTATCTCGGCCACTGCCTCGATTTCACCTCCTAGCTCCCTTTTTGCCATCATCCAACCTGTGCCTTTTAGCCCTTTTTTGTGTGCCGCTCTGACCCGCAATCGCCCATTAAGAAAATTGTTCCCATTCTCTCTCTCTCTCTCTCTCTCTCTCTCTCTCTCTCTCTCTCTCTCTCTCTCTCTCTCTCTCTCTCTCTCTCTCTCTCTCTCTCTCTCTCTCTCTCTCTCTCTCGCTCTCGCTCTATATAACTGAGAGAGAGAGAGAGAGAGAGAGAGAGAGATGGAAAGCAGTGTTGGTAACTATGGCAACCCTCTGATGAAGGCAAGATTTCTCAGTGCTAACCTAACCTACCCCTTCCCTTCCCTTCCCCTTACCTTACCTTCCCCTTACCTTACCTTACCTTACCTTGCCTTACCTTACCTTGTCTCGCCCTTCACTTCTCCTCCCTCACCTTACCTTGCCTGGCCCTTCCCTTCACTTCCCCTTCCCCTCCCACGCCCTTCGTCACTTTCAGTTATATCACGTAACCTGTTGACCTTTCCACCCTTGCTTTTTTTTTAACTTCTTCCCTTCCCTTCTCTTCCCTTCCCTTCCCTTCCCTTCCCTTCGCTTTCCTTTTCTTCCCTTCCCTTCCTTTCCCTTCCTATCCCATCCCTTCATTTCCCTTTCCTTTCCTTTCCTTCATTTCTCTTCCCTTCCCTTCCCTTCCCTTCTCTTCGCTTTCCTTTTCTTTCCTTCTCCTTCCTTCCTTTCTGTTTCATTTCTTTTTTCTCCCTTTCCTCTCCTTTCCATCCATATCCTTCCCTTTCCTTCCCTTCCTTTCCCTTCCCTTCCTTTCCCTTCCTTTCCTTTCCTTTTCTTCTCTTTCCTCTCCCTTACTTTTCCCCTCCTTCCCTTGCCTTTCCTTTCCTTCGTTTCCCTTCCCATCCCTTCCCTTCCCTTCCCTTCCCTTCCCTTCCCTTCCCTTCCTTCTCTTTCCTCTCCTTTCCCTTCCCTTCTCTTCCTTTCCTTTCCCTTCCTTTCCTTTCCTTCTCTTCCCTTCCCTTCCCATCCCATCCCTTCCCTCCCCTTCTCTTCCCTTTCCTTCATTTTCCTGCCCTCCTCCAAAATACTTTCCCATTTTATATATATTTCCATGTTATTTTCCATGTTATTTTTATTCTCCTACCTCCCACCCACACTTAGTTTCGTCTCTACACTATGTTAATATTTTTTTCATAATTTTATCCACCCTTTTCCAGACATATATACGCTCTCATTCCCTTTCCCTCCTTTCCCTTCCATTCCCTTCATTTAATTTTCCTATGGTTTCTTTTCCTTTCCTTCTCTCTCCTTCCTTAATCCTTCCCTTCCCTTCCCTTCTTTTATCTATTGTTTCTTTTCCTTTCCTTCTCTCTCCTTCCATAACCCTTCCCTTCCCTTCCTTTATCTATTGTTTCTTTTCATTTCCTTCTCTCTCCTTCCATAACCCTTCCCTTCCCTTCCTTTCCTTCCTTACTTTCCCAATGGTTTATTTTCCTTTCCTTCTCTCTCCTTCCATAACCCTTCCCTTCCCTTCCCTTCCCTTCCTTCCCTTCCTTTACCTTCCCTATGGTTTCTTTTCCTTTCCTTCTCTCTCCTTCCATAACCCTTCCCTTCCCTTCCCTTCCCTTCCTTCCTTTCCTTTACTTTCTTTATGATTTCTTTTCCTTTCCTTCTCTTTACTTCAGTAACCCTTCCCTTCCCTTCCCTTCCCTTCCTTTACCTTCCCTATGGTTTCTTTTCCTTTCCTTCTCTCTCCTTCCATAACCCTTCCCTTCCTTTCCCTTCCCTTTTCTTTGTCTTCCCTTCTTTTCCCTTCCACCATAACACTTTCACATTTCGTATACAATTTTTCTCTTCGTCTTTCCTGGTATATATTTTTCCCCTTCTATTCTTTATTTTCCTGTCTTCCACCTCTTCCCTATCTCATGTGTATGCACCTCCTCCCTCCCCTTAATCCCCCGCCCTCCACCTCGATGCATACACATTCTATATATAATTTTCTCTCTCCTCCCACAAACTCATTTTTCCCTTCTTCACGCCCCGAGTAATTTTTCCATCTTCTCTCTCTCTCTCTCTCTCTCTCTCTCTCTCTCTCTCTCTCTCTCTCTCTCTCTCTCTCTCTCTCTCTCTCTCTCTCTCTCTCTCTCTCTCTCTCTCTCTCTCTCTCTCTCTCTCTCTCTCTCTCTCTCTCTCTCTCTCCCCCCTTACCACTATGCATAGACTTTTTATGTATCTTTTTTTCTTTCTCCTCTCTCTGTCCTGTTCCACAAACTCATTTTTTCACTCTCTGGTTCATTTTAGGCTGTCTTCCGTTCCGTCCCATTCCTTCATTTCCTTCCCTTTTCTTTCCTTTCCCTTCCTTTCCCTTCCTCTCTCAGTCCTGTTCCATAAGTTTTTCACGTTTTTTTTCACTGGTTCATTTTAGGCTGTCCTCCGTTCCGTCCCATTCCTTCATTTCCTTCCCTTTTCTTTCCTTTCCCTTCCTTTCCCTTCCTCTCTCAGTCCTGTTCCATAAATTTTTCACGTTTTTTTTCTCTGGTTTATTTTAGGCTGTCCTCCGTTCCATCCCATCCCTTCATTTCCTTCCCTTTTCTTTGCTTTCCCTTCCTTTCCCTTCCTCTCTCTGCCCTGTTCCATATACTCTCCTCGTCTTTTCACTCTCTGGTTCATTTTAGGCTGTCCTCCGTTCCATCCCATCCCTTCATTTCCTTCCCTTTTCTTTCCTTTCCCTTCCTTTCCCTTCCTCTCTCTGCCCTGTTCCATATACTCTCCTCGTCTTTTCACTCTCTGGTTCATTTAAGGCTGTCTCCGTTCCACCCCATCCCTTCATTTCCCTTCCTTTTCTTTCATTCCCTTTCCCTTCATCGTCTCTATCTCAAATGCGTCCTTATATCCTTTTGCTACACTTATTTATTTTGTTTATTCTTCCCTCTAATCCATTTTCCTTGTCTTTCTTTTTTTTCAGCTTCCTCTAACTTTCCTCTCCTCTATCCAGTCTTTCCAAAATGTTGCCTTTCTGCGCTGATTTTTCCTATTTTTTTATGATTTTCTTTCCTGTTTCGTTATTCTTCATCTTTTTTCCTTTATTTATCTCTCTAATTCATGTATCTTAGGTCTCCGTCACTCTTTCCTCAACATCCTTTCTGCCCTTTCCATCCTTCCCCTTTCCTTCCCTTCTCTTTTCTTCCCTGTCTTCCCTTCTCTTCCCTTCCCTTTCATTTTCATTCCTTCCCTTCCCTTCCCTTCTCTTCCCTTCTCTTCCTTTCCCTTCCCTTCCCTTTGCTTTCCTCTTCTTCCCTTCCGATCCCCTCCCTTCCCTTCCCTTCCCTCCCTTCCCTTCCCTTCCCTCCCCTTTCCCTTCCCTTCCAACCCTTCCTTTCCCATCGTCATAAGGCCTACACACTTAATACATCTTACCACTCTGCTTCTTCCTCATTTTTTCTCTCAAACAAATTTTCTCCTCTACACAATCTTGCCTTCCCAACCCTCCCTCCTCCCCTTATCTCCTTAATTCCCTTACTATCCCAACGCACGCATCCATTCCTCACTACTGACCTCCATTGCAGCCACGAGCCCCTTCCTTCTGACTCACCTGCTTTCCCACCTGACTCACTCTTTATCTCCCTTCCCCCCTTCCCTCCTCGCCTTTTACCTCCCGTTTCCCCACCTGACTCACTCTTTCTCTCTCCCTTCCCCCCCTTCCCTCCTCGTCTTTACCTCCCATTTCTTATTCAAGCAAGCTGGCTTCCCTTCACCTGCCCTGGTTTCCCCTCCCCGTCAGTCTGATTCACCCCCTCTGCAATTTTGCCAATACCGTTTCCCCTCTCTCTCTCCTCCTGCTTATGCTTCACTTCGCTTCCTGATGCGTGCTGAAATGCGTAGCGGTGTCGAGAGTATTAATCACGCCTTGGACGAGAGAAAATACTTGGTGCAATGTTCCTCAGCCCCGCGCGTCGCCTCAGAACACTATCACGCCTTGGACGAGAGAAAATACTTGGTGAAGATGTTTTATGCTGTTCCCCTTTTTGCCTGTTTATGGTGTGTGTGTATGTGTGTCTGTGTGAGTTAGTGGTGTGAACGAGAGAAAGGATGATGAATCGAGGAGTATGAAAGAGGAAGAAGGCTGAGGAGGAGGAGGAGGAGGAGGAGGAAAAGATTAACTAGGCAAAGGACAGTGGAAAAGAGCAAATGACAGGAGAACGTGAAGATGAACGAAATGGAAAAGAAGGAAAAAAAGAGGAAAGAGAAGGCAAGGAAACAGAAAAAAAGGTGTTATAGAGAGAGAGAGAGAGAGAGAGAGAGAGAGAGAGAGAGAGAGAGAGAGAGAGAGAGAGAGAGAGAGAGAGAGAGAGAGAGAGAGAGAAAGAGAATGAAAGCCTCAGGGTGGGTCAGGGAGATGGGGGTTACAGGTAGCTAAGTGCGTGAGAAAGAAGAAGGGGGGAGATTAACAGCTCTTTGAGGGGGGGGGGAAGGGGGGCGGGGGGGTTAACTCCTCCAACCCTGTGTCTTTATTGCGCCCATAAATCAGAAGGACTTAAGGTATGTCCGGGGTGGCTCATCACGTGACCACTTGGGGGGGGGGGGGGTAAAGGAGGGAAAGGAAGGGAAAGGAATGGGGGAAGGGGGAAGGAAGGGGGGAGGGGAAGGGAGGGAAGGGAAGGAAGGAGGAATGAGGAAGGGAAGGAAGGAGGAAAGGAAGGAAGGAGGGAGAAGGAAGGGAAGGAGGAAGGAAGGAAGGAAGGAAGGGAAGGAGGAAAGGAAGGGAGAAGAAAGGGGAAGGGAGGGAGAAGAAAGGGGAAGGGAGGGAGAAGAAAGGGAGAGGGAAGAGAGAGAGAAGAGAGGTGAGAGGAGAGAGAGAGAGAGAAAGGAGACAGGAAGAACACACACACACACACACACACACACACACACACACACACACACACACACACACACACACACACACACACACACACAGTCACTTTCTCTCTCTTGCTTTCTCACCTTGTCTGTATTTTGTGTATGTATGTATGTATGTATGTGTGCGTTTATATCTCTTTGTCAATCTGTGTGTGTCTGTCAGTCTAATTACTGCCACCGTCTTCGTGTAGTATAATAGTTACGCTTGTCAACATGTACAAGAATAAAAAAACAAAAACACAAAAAACAGCAACAATTATGGGTCGTTATCTTTGGACTCCGAGAACCAAATGGACAAAGGGAGGAGGGAGTGGAGTGAGTGGAGTGAGCTATACCTCTTACCGTACTTAAGGATGCACTGGTTATTGTCGCCCATCATGTATCATCCTTTCTGGGTACGGTACAGGGGTAGGTGGGTAGGGTCATAGTTGGTGGGGGTAGCCGGTGCGGGTATTAGTGTAGTGCTGAACGCTTGGTGTGTGTGTTTGTGTGTGTGTGTGTGTGTGTGTGTGTGTGTGTGTGTGTGTGTGTGTGTGTGTGTGTGTGCGTAACGTGTCATATTTGGGTGCCGGACATTCCACCTACTCCTTCCCGGACATTTTCCCCCTGACAAATTCCCCCCTGGACATTTTTCCCCTGACAAATTCCCCCCTGGACATTTTCCCCTTGACAAATTCCCCCCTGGACATTTTCCCCCTGACAAATTCCCCCCTGGACATTTTCCCCCCGACAAATTCCCCCCTGGACATTTTCCCCCTGACAAATTCCCCCCTGGACATTTTCCCCCCGACAAATTCCCCCCTGGACATTTTCCCCCTGACAAATTCCCCTGGACATTTTCCCCTGACAAATTCCCCTGGACATTTTCCCCTGACAAATTCCCCTGGACATTTTCCCCCTGACAAATTCCCCCCTGGACATTTTCCCCCTGACAAATTCCCCCCTGGACATTTTCCCCCTGACAAATTCCCCCCTGGACATTTTCCCCCTGACAAATTCCCCCCTGGACATTTTCCCCCTGACAAATTCCCCCCCTGGACATTTTCTCATCCGAACATTTTCCCCCCTCTCTCTCATTTATCTGTACATTAAGACTACAAGTTTCTCGTCATAGTGATGTTTAGTGGGGTACGTTAGGTTCCCAGGAGCTCCCTTGTATAGGTCTACCGGTCTCATGCAGACTCCTTATGTTCGGTGTCGTTGGAATTAAGAGTGCGTATTTGCTGCTCTCAGGTGGGTTGGACCGAAGTTTTCATTCAGTAAGCCTTGAAAGACTTACCCGGTGAAAGACAAAGAGAATATGGGTATCTCTTGTAATAATAGAAGAAAAGATATTACCAGGTTTGCCATATTTGAGGAAGCACTTTGACGCGAAAACAGACCACTCCAATCTAACTATAAATAATCTCCGCGTTATACTTGCCCAGTGATAGACAAAGAGAATATGGGTGTCTCTTGTAATAAAAGGAAAGAAAAAAAAAACATTACCCGGTGTGTCATATTTGAGGAAGCTCTTTGACGCGAAAACAGACCACTCCAATCTACCTACATGAATAATCTTCGCGTTTCTTTCTTTTATATTCTCTCGGGTTTATCTTCGTTAGCGGACAGTAACTCGGCGGGATAAACAGAGCCGGAGAAACTTCAAACAAAGCAATGTCTTCGCATGCTGACGTTGGGGGGAAACTATAATTGGAGGAAGGATGTTTTCATATCGTTTGTTCAGTTGACAGAGGATTAACGAACTCCCGAACGAGGGCTTCCGGGTGGGGAAAAAGACCGGGGGAGCGACGCCTCGGAAAGGGAGAGCAAAGACGGAGGGAAAAATAGGCGGGATCCGGGAGAGGAAGAAGCGTAGGAAGACAAGAGGCGACTTCTAGGAAAGGAAGAGAAAATATAGGAGAATGGGAAGCACCTGAGAGGGAAGATTGAAAGGTAGTCGTGGCCTGAGGGATAAAGGGAAGATATGGGAGAATACGAGACAGCTGGGAATAGAAAATCTGGTAAAAGGATAAGAATGCCTCGAGGGTGCAGGAAACGGTGCGATGCGTGGGTTGTGGATCGAGAAAAATGAAGGTAGTTTATTTGAAGGAGACGCAGAGACCAAGTTGGACGCCTCTTGAGGGGAAGGGATAAAAATCGTGTGTGTTATGTTTTCAGTGTATTGCTTTCAGTTTTGTTCTGTTTGTGTGTTTGTTCTGGACAGTCTGAGGCAGCGACCCCTCCAGCAGGGAAAGTTACGATCGGTGAGTGGCGGGTTGGCGGCGGGAGGCGGGCAGACTTCACTGTGTGTGTGTGTGTGTGTGTGTGTGTGTGTGTGTGTGTGTGTGTGTGTGTGTGTGTGTGTGTGTGCAAAGATAGATGTACACAGATCAGCTTTTCAACTAGTACAAATTTCTTGGAACAAATCCCTTTAGCAATTTCTATAGGTAGTGAAATATGTGTACCAACTTCCATAGACTTTTTCATAAGCTTAATGGACAGACTTTGATATTATGTTTCGAGTATTTAATTATATTGCCATACCCGCTTACAAAACATATGATTCATCACTTATATAATGTAATTCTTTCATTCCCCCCTCTACACACACACACTCGCACGGCCCCCTCCACCCCCCACCCCCCCTTAGCACCCAGGATACAGCACAGCGGCGGTTGGGACGAGGGATAGCACGCACCGAGCCGAGTGACTAATGGCGGGGTGGCAGGCCGGGTATTACGTGTAGCTCATTTGTAACCTTTCTGCACGGGGAAACGACACGACTCTTTTAATGTCAGTGGTTTTACGCAGGGCAGTTTTGCGAGGGAAGACCATGGACGATGGAGTGTGTGTGTGTGTAAGAGAGAGTGAGTGAGTGAGTGAGTGAGACAGACAGATAGACACACAGAGAGACAAAGAGAGATAAAGAAATCATGCTGTGAACAAAACAAAAACAAAAAACAAACAAAAAATAATAAAGAAATATCCACCCACTCAGAAAACAAAACAAAAACAACAACAGCGTGGTGGAAGAAGTCGGAGTGAGCGAGAGAGTGTGGGCGAGCGAGAGGAAAACAAGGAAGAGGAAAAACAGCTCGACCTCCACCTTCAGAATGTCACGTGTCTCTTTGCCAGCCCCGCCGCGTGCCGCTAAAGGTGTGAGGCGAGGCTGATTGTGGTGGTGGTGGTGGAGGGGGTGGTGGTGGCGGCGGTGGTGGTGGTGGGGGTGGGGGTGATGCTACTGTTGGGGTCCTTCCTTGTTGCTACTACTATTGGTGTTGTGTAGTAGTAGTATTAGTAGTAGTAGGAATAGTGGTTGGGGAATGGTTGATATTGTCTTTATATTCCTGTTTACGATGTTTTGGTTATGCTGGTTGCGATAGTGCTAGTATTAATTTGATTTTTGGTGGTATTAGTATTAATGTTAGTAGTATTGCCTCTTAATCCTCTCCTAAACCTCTTAATCCTCTTCCATACCCTCTTAATTCTCTTCTAAACCTCTTAATCCTTTTCCTTTTCCTTTTAATCCTCTTCTAAACTTCTTAATCCTTTTCCTTTTCCTCTTAATCCTCTTACTTTTCCTCTTAATCCTCTTCTAAACCTCTTAATCCTCTTCCTTTTCTTAATCCTCTTCTGTACCTCTTAATCCTCTTCCTTTTCCTCTTAATCCTCTTCTAAACCTCTTAATCCTCTTCTAAACCTCTCAATCCTCTTTCTTTTCTTAATCCTCTTCTGTACCTCTTAATCCTCTTCCATATCCTCTTAATTCTCTTCTAAACCTCTTAATCCTCTTCCTTTTCTTAATCCTCTTCTGTACCTCTTAATCCTCTTCCATATCCTCTTAATTCTCTTCTAAATCTCTTAATCCTCTTCATTTTCCTCTTAATCCTCTTCTAAGCCTCTTAATCCTCTTCCTCTACCTTCTGGAGGCGTTAGATATGAAGACTAACACTCTCTATTACATGTGTGAGTAAGATCGACGAAAAATAGTTAGTAATTTATTTTTTAACGTGCTGCCTATAGAGTCTGTAGGCTCGAACCTATGTCCATTGATTCACCACACCGGCACTCTGACCACTCGCCCACCGCCTCCCATGTTAGTGTTAATGTTAGTGGAATGCGATCCTTAAAGTTAACACAACACATTATTTATACTCGTGTGTCTATCTTCTTCTGACCAGGTGTTTCTCTTATAACCAGGTGTTTCTTCTCTTCTGGGCAGGTGGGTGTTTCTCTTCTCATAACCGGATGTTTCTTCTCTTGTGGAGGCGGTGGAGTGCGATCCTTAAAGTTAACACAACACATTATTTATACTCCTGTTTCTCTCTTCTTCAGACCAGGTGTTTCTCTCATAACCAGGTGTTTCTTCTCTTCTGGGCAGGTGGATGTTTCTCTTCTCATAACCGGATGTTTCTTCTCTTGTGGCAGGTGGAATGCGATCCTTAAAGTTAACACAACACATTATTTATACTCCTGTTTCTCTCTTCTTCTGACCAGGTGTTTCTCTTATAACCAGGTGTTTCTTCTCTTCTGGGCAGGTGGATGAAATGCGCGAGTGATTGTGGAGGCGGTGGAATGCGATCCTTAAAGTTAACACAACACATTATTTATACTCGTGTTTCTCTCTTCTTCAGACCAGGTGTTTCTCTCATAACCAGGTGTTTCTTCTCTTCTGGGCAGGTGGATGCAATGCGCCAGTGATTGTGGAGGCGGTGGAATGCGATCCTTAAAGTTAACACAACACATTATTTATACTCCTGTTTCTCTCTTCTTCTGACCAGGTGTTTCTCTCATAACCAGGTGTTTCTTCTCTTCTGGGCAGGTGGATGCAATGCGCCAGTGATTGTGGAGGCGGTGGAATGCGATCCTTAAAGTTAACACAACACATTATTTATACTCGTGTGTCTATCTTCTGACCAGGTGTTTCTCTCATAACCAGGTGTTTCTTCTCTTCTGGGCAGGTGGATGCAATGCGCCAGTGATCGTGGAAGCGGTGTGCCGATTGCGGGAGCCTGCATATGACGCCACCACTCCACGCAGCCTCTCCCGCCACATTATGTAGATGGTGAGTTCCTTATTCATGCATTTTCGTACCTTCCCCCAGTGTTACCAGACTATCGTACTTAACACATCGTACTCTCCGGTTTCTGACCCATAGGTAAATAAAAGCAAACATCGATACTTTACGGTTTTAACACTAACTTTAATTGGATATCGTTCCTGATGTGGCTACGATAGTTTTGGGGCCTGAAACTGATGAATGCAATGTTCTGAGTACGATAATCTGGTAACGCTGCCTTCCCCCTTCCTTCCTCTCTCGTACCCTCTCTTTGCGATGGATATATTGTGTGCTGACTGTGGCTGGACGACTAGATGAGGTTGTCCTGATGTTGTTTGTGTGTTGGCGAGGAGCCTGAAGGTATACATGCCCGGAAGGAGGATAAAGAAGAAGAAGAAGAGGAAGAGGAAGAGGAGAGTTACTTAGGTGAATGTCGAGACAGAGGCAGATAGCGTGTAAGGAAAAGATATCGCGGCGGCGGAAAAAAGAGGGAAAAAAGAAGGGAAAAGGAAGAACCGTAATGAAAAGAAAGAAGAAAGCGAGATTGAGGACAAGGACGAGGGCAGGACCGGGAAGTAAATGGAGTGAGAAGGAAGGAGGAGGAGGAGGAGGCGAGGAGAGGAGAAAGCGATGTAATAAGATTAGGAAAAAGAGAAGGCGAAAACAGGAGGAATGAAAGTAAAAAAAGAGGGAAAAAATAAGGTTGGAGGAGAGAGAGGGAGAGGAGAGAAAGGAGAAGAGGAAGAGGAAGAGGAGGAGGAGGACCAGGAGAAGGAAGTTGGTGCAGGAGAAGATAAAGGAGAAAGAGAAGGAAGAGGGATTGTAAGACGGAGGAGGAGAAGGAGAGAAAGAGAAGATGAGGAGGAGGAGGAACAGAGAAAGGAGATGGTGGTGGAGGAGAAGAGAAAGAAGAAAGAGGAGGAGGAGAAAGAGGGACTGAGAGGAGAGAAAGAAGATGAGGAGGAGGGGGAACAGAGAGAGAGAGAGAAAGGAGGAGAACCAGGAGAAGGAAACTGACGGGGGAGGAGAAGTGAGAAGGGAGAGGAGAAGAGAAAGAAGAAAGAGGAGGAAGAAGGGGGAGGCTGGGGGTAGCTATGTAGGAGGAGGAGGAGGAGAAGGGGCAGCATCAGGAAGCTTAAAGGTGGTGTGGTGTAAGAGCTCTCCACCGCCGCACCTGGCACACGAGTATAGGCTAGGCGGGTCTCGCGTCACCCTCGCCATAGTTTGTTTATGTTGGGTGTGAAGGGGTCGGCGGAGCAGCTAGATGGGTGGACGGACGGTCTCTTCGGACACACCATTAAGGGGGTCGTTCAGCTGATGATAGTTGTGTTAGATTTTGGTTATATTTTTCTTTCTTTTTATCTGTTGTTGTTGTTTTTCGCTTTCTGAACCGGTTTGTGTAGTTTGTTTCTCATAATCTCACATTACTCAGCTGAACGAACTCGGCGCGTCACAATCTCACATGACTGAACTGAACTGAACTGATTTTGATTATATTTTTCCTTCTTTTTTTCTGTTGCTTTTTTCTCACTTTCTGAATCGGTTTGTGTAGTTTGTTTCTTTGTTTTGCTCATGATTGTTGTGTTAGATTTTGGTTATATATTTTTTTTCTTTTTCTGTTTATTTTCTCACTTTCTGGATCGGTTTGTGTAGTTGGTTTCTTTGTTTCATTAATTTTCCAGTCATTTAAAATCAACTCCACGTCTTTCATTCTCTTTTTCTGTGTCGTGTTTCATCTAATGTCTTTGTTTGGTCTGTTTTGTTGTGATTTGTGGTGTTTTGACGAATGACTCGCTCCCCTCCTGCACCCCCTCCTCCCCCTCCCTCTCTCCCCGTCGTAAAAAAAACAAGGTAGTGTTGGTAATCACGGCTAATATCTATAATTAACTCGTGTCGGTGGCGTGCGTGAAATGTGTTGCTTTGTGTGTGTGTGTGTGTGTGTGTGTGTGTGTGTGTGTGTGTGTGTGTGTGTCACACTCTCTCTCTCTCTCTCTCTCTCTCCCCCCCCCTTCCCTCCCTCTCCCTCCCTCCCTCTTTCTCTTTCTCCACCACGCCCCAAGCAAGCGGTGATGTCAGGCTGCCCGTGTTATTGCCTCATGGACACTGTTGTTGTGGGGGGCTGGCCGTCGTGATTGGTGGCGTGTGTGCGTGGCTGGCTGAGTGGCTGGCGGCAGGAAGGGAAAGGGAAGGGTTGGGACTCAGGTAGGCTTTCTCAGACGCCTCCTCCTCACACATCACCTATTTCTTAATGCCGAAAATGTGATCAGTCGGGTGCTAAAGAGTGTTGTTTTAGGTTCACGGTATAGAAGAAGGGTCACACTGCCGCCAGGGCCATAAAGGTACCCCTGGAAATGTGCAAAACTCCCATGAAAGCCTTGTTAAATATGTGTGTGATTGGGCGCTGAATATGACCCTTTGTTTGCTTTCCTTTCTTCCTCCTTTCTTGTTCTCCATCCCGCTATTTCTTCACTTTTTTTACTTCTATATGAACGAAAGAAAATGATGGCAGTAATATAAAGAGTTGTTATTATTAATCTTGCTGTTGTTATTATTATGGTATTATTGTCAGTCTTATTAATATGATTTACAGATATAATTAAAATAGCTCCTGCAATAATAATGACGATAATTACACTAATGAGGATATAACTAATGGCGAGGTGGCCGCGATGCAACATTAGCGGTTTGAATACTTGCTCTGTTATTTAACCTTGCCTAAGTACTGGTGATACTATTAATGACACCAGTAATAGTAATACCAATAATTATAATGACTTGTAATGAGGGCTTGTGACGCGCCGAGTTCGTTCAATTGAGTAATGTGAGATTGTGACGCGCCGAGTTGGTTCAGTTGAGTAATGTGAGATTGTGACGCGCCGAGTTCGTTCAGTTGAGTAATGTGAGATTGTGACGCGCCGAGTTCGTTCAGTTGAGTAATGTGAGATTGTGACGCGCCGAGTTCGTTCAGTTGAGTAATGTGAGATTGTGACGCGCCGAGTTCGTTCAGTTGAGTAATGTGAGATTGTGACGCGCCGAGTTCGTTCAGTTGAGAGATTGTGACGCGCCGAGTTCGTTCAGTTGAGAGATTGTGACGCGCCGAGTTCGTTCAGTTGAGAGATTGTGACGCGCCGAGTTCGTTCAGTTGAGAGATTGTGGCGCGCCGAGTTCGTTCAGTTGAGTAATGTGAGATTGTGACGCGCCGAGTTCGTTCAGTTGAGAGATTGTGACGCGCCGAGTTCGTTCAGTTGAGTAATGTGAGATTGTGACGCGCCGAGTTCGTTCAGTTGAGAGATTGTGACGCGCCGAGTTCGTTCAGTTGAGTAGGAGATTGTGACGCGCCGAGTTCGTTCAGTTGAGTAATGTGAGATTGTGACGCGCCGAGTTCGTTCAGTTGAGTAATGAGATTGTGACGCGCCGAGTTCGTTCAGTTGAGTAATGTGAGATTGTGACGCGCCGAGTTCGTTCAGTTGAGTAATGTGAGATTGTGACGCGCCGAGTTCGTTCAGTTGAGTAATGTGAGATTGTGACGCGCCGAGTTCGTTCAGTTGAGTAATGTGAGATTGTGACGCGCCGAGTTCGTTCAGTTGAGAGATTGTGGCGCGCCGAGTTCGTTCAGTTGAGTAATGTGAGATTGTGACGCGCCGAGTTCGTTCAGTTGAGAGATTGTGACGCGCCGAGTTCGTTCAGTTGAGTAATGTGAGATTGTGACGCGCCGAGTTCGTTCAGTTGAGAGATTGTGACGCGCCGAGTTCGTTCAGTTGAGTAATGTGAGATTGTGACGCGCCGAGTTCGTTCAGTTGAGAGATTGTGGCGCGCCGAGTTCGTTCAGTTGAGTAATGTGAGATTGTGACGCGCCGAGTTCGTTCAGTTGAGTAATGTGAGATTGTGACGCGCCGAGTTCGTTCAGTTGAGTAATGTGAGATTGTGACGCGCCGAGTTCGTTCAGTTGAGAGATTGTGACGCGCCGAGTTCGTTCAGTTGAGTAATGTGAGATTGTGACGCGCCGAGTTCGTTCAGTTGAGAGATTGTGACGCGCCGAGTTCGTTCAGTTGAGTAATGTGAGATTGTGACGCGCCGAGTTCGTTCAGTTGAGAGATTGTGGCGCGCCGAGTTCGTTCAGTTGAGTAATGTGAGATTGTGACGCGCCGAGTTCGTTCAGTTGAGAGATTGTGACGCGCCGAGTTCGTTCAGTTGAGAGATTGTGACGCGCCGAGTTCGTTCAGTTGAGTAATGAGAGATTGTGACGCGCCGAGTTCGTTCAGTTGAGTAATGTGAGATTGTGACGCGCCGAGTTCGTTCAGTTGAGTAATGTGAGATTGTGACGCGCCGAGTTCGTTCAGTTGAGTAATGTGAGATTGTGACGCGCCGAGTTCGTTCAGTTGAGTAATGTGAGATTGTGACGCGCCGAGTTCGTTCAGTTGAGTAATGTGAGATTGTGACGCGCCGAGTTGGTTCAGTTGAGTAATGTGAGATTGTGACGCGCCGAGTTGGTTCAGTTGAGAGATTGTGACGCGCCGAGTTCGTTCAATTGAGTAATGTGAGATTGTGACGCGCCGAGTTCGTTCAGTTGAGTAATGTGAGATTGTGACGCGCCGAGTTGGTTCAGTTGGGAGATTGTGACGCGCCGAGTTCGTTCAATTGAGTAATGTGAGATTGTGACGCGCCGAGTTGGTTCAGTTGAGAGATTGTGACGCGCCGAGTTCGTTCAGTTGAGTAATGTGAGATTGTGACGCGCCGAGTTCGTTCAGTTGAGTAATGTGAGATTGTGACGCGCCGTGTTCGTTCAGTTGAGTAATGTGAGATTGTGACGCGCCGAGTTCGTTCAGTTGAGAGATTGTGACGCGCCGAGTTCGTTCAGTTGAGTAATGTGAGATTGTGACGCGCCGAGTTCGTTCAGTTGAGAGATTGTGGCGCGCCGAGTTCGTTCAGTTGAGTAATGTGAGATTGTGACGCGCCGAGTTCGTTCAGTTGAGAGATTGTGGCGCGCCGAGTTCGTTCAGTTGAGTAATGTGAGATTGTGACGCGCCGAGTTCGTTCAGTTGAGAGATTGTGGCGCGCCGAGTTCGTTCAGTTGAGTAATGTGAGATTGTGACGCGCCGAGTTCGTTCAGTTGAGAGATTGTGGCGCGCCGAGTTCGTTCAGTTGAGTAATGTGAGATTGTGACGCGCCGAGTTCGTTCAGTTGAGAGATTGTGACGCGCCGAGTTCGTTCAGTTGAGAGATTGTGACGCGCCGAGTTCGTTCAGTTGAGTAATGTGAGATTGTGACGCGCCGAGTTCGTTCAGTTGAGTAATGTGAGATTGTGACGCGCCGAGTTCGTTCAGTTGAGAGATTGTGACGAGCCGAGATCGTTCAGTAGAGTAATGTGAGATTGTGACGCGCCGAGTTCGTTCAGTTGAGAGATTGTGACGCGCCGAGTTCGTTCAGTTGAGTAATGTGAGATTGTGACGCGCCGAGTTCGTTCAGTTGAGTAATGTGAGATTGTGACGCGCCGAGTTCGTTCAGTTGAGTAATGTGAGATTGTGACGCGCCGAGTTCGTTCAGTTGAGTAATGTGATTGTGACGCGCCGAGTTCGTTCAGCTGAGTAATGTGAGATTGTGACGCGCCGAGTTCGTTCAGTTGAGTAATGTGTGATTGTGACGCGCCGAGTTCGTTCAGCTGAGTAATGTGAGATTGTGACGCACCGAGTACGTTCAGTTGAGTAATGTGATTGTGACGCGCCGAGTTCGTTCAGCTGAGTAATGTGAGATTGTGACGCGCCGAGTTCGTTCAGTTGAGTAATGTGAGATTGTGACGCGCCGAGTTCGTTCAGTTGAGTAATGTGAGATTGTGACGCGCCGAGTTCGTTCAGTTGAGTAATGTGAGATTGTGACGCACCGAGTTCGTTCAGTCGAGTAATGTGAGATTGTGACGCACCGAGTTCGTTCAGCTGAGTAATGTGAGATTGTGACGCACCGAGTTCGTTCAGTTGAGTAATGTGAGATTGTGACGCGCCGAGTTCGTTCAGCTGAGTAATGTGAGATTGTGACGCACCGAGTTCGTTCAGCTGAGTAATGTGAGATTGTGACGCACCGAGTTCGTTCAGTTGAGTAATGTGAGATTGTGACGCGTCGAGTTCGTTCAGCTGAGTAATGTGAGATTGTGACGCGCCGAGTTCGTTCAGTTGAGTAATGTGAGATTGTGACGCGCCGAGTTCGTTCAGTCGAGTAATGTGAGATTGTGACGCGCCGAGTTCGTTCAGTTGAGTAATGTGAGATTGTGACGCGCCGAGTTCGTTCAGTTGAGTAATGTGAGATTGTGACGCACCGAGTTCGTTCAGTCGAGTAATGTGAGATTGTGACGCGCCGAGTTCGTTCAGTCGAGTAATGTGAGATTGTGACGCACCGAGTTCGTTCAGTTGAGTAATGTGAGATTGTGACGCGCCGAGTTCGTTCAGTTGAGTAATGTGAGATTGTGACGCACCGAGTTCGTTCAGTCGAGTAATGTGAGATTGTGACGCGCCGAGTTCGTTCAGCTGAGTAATGTGAGATTGTGACGCACCGAGTTCGTTCAGCTGAGTAATGTGAGATTGTGACGCACCGAGTTCGTTCAGTTGAGTAATGTGAGATTGTGACGCACCGAGTTCGTTCAGTTGAGTAATGTGAGATTGTGACGCACCGAGTTCGTTCAGTCGAGTAATGTGAGATTGTGACGCGCCGAGTTCGTTCAGTCGAGTAATGTGAGATTGTGACGCGCAGAGTTCGTTCAGCTGAGTAATGTGAGATTGTGACGCGCCGAGTTCGTTCAGCTGAGTAATGTGAGATTGTGACGCGCCGAGTTCGTTCAGTTGAGTAATGTGAGATTGTGACGCGCAGAGTTCGTTCAGCTGAGTAATGTGAGATTGTGACGCGCAGAGTTCGTTCAGTTGAGTAATGTGAGATTGTGACGCGCCGAGTTCGTTCAGCTGAGTAATGTGAGATTGTGACGCGCCGAGTTCGTTCAGTTGACAAGCGTGTATGGTTTTGGCCACTTGCGCTTCCCTTGCTTCTTTTTCTCTCCTCCTTCCTTCCCTCCCCGGCCCAGTAACTCCCTGACAACCTTCCTCTTCATAGCTTGGCCTCCTTCCTTCCCCTTCAGATGATTTATATTCACTGGAAGCGTGTTTTATTTATTTATATTATTCATTTATTATTTTTTGTGTGTTTGTATAATGTATTAGTAGTTTTTTCCATCGTTATGTGCCTCGTCGTTATGCTATCTTCGTAACATGTTTTGCGGCTCCGTGACACAGCTCTTTCGATTTGCGTTATCTTGAGTCACTTTTCCTCGTTTGTTCCTTTTATTTTCGTGTTTTTTCTCAGTTTTCCTCGTTTGTGTCTTTTATTTTCGTGTTTTTTCTCAGTTTTCCTCGTTTGTGTCTTTTATTTTCGTGTTTTTTCTCAGTTTTCTTTGTTTGTGTCTTTTATTTTCGTGTTTTTTTCTGTTTTCCTCATTTGTATTTTTTTTTCTCAGTTTTCTTGGTTTGTATTTTTATTTTCGTGTTTTTTTTTCTTAGTTTTCTTAGTTTGTGTATTTTATTTTCGTGTTTTTTTTCTCAGTTTTCCTCGTTTGTGTCTTTTATTTTCGTGTTTTTTTCTCAGTTTTCCTCGTTTGTGTCTTTTATTTTCGTGTTTTTTTCTCAGTTTTCCTCGTTTGTGTCTTTTACTTTCGTGTTTTTTTTTCTTAGTTTTCCTCGTTTGTGTCTTTTAATTTCGTGTTTTTTTCTCAGTTTTCGTTTTTCTTTCATTTTCCTTTTATTTTCCCTGTTTCTCTTCTTCCGCGGTCCCTATCTTCTATTCCTCCTTCTTCCTGGTCTACGTGATTGCTGCTTCTTCCCATCTTTTTGCTTTCCTTACTCTCTTCTTTTCTTATCTCCCTCTTTCTTCCTCTGAATTTTCCGCCTTACTTGTAATCTCCTCCCTTCAAGCGAACTCCTTTTTAGCTATATCTTTTTCCAACAAGAAGGAGAGAGAGAGAGAGAGAGAGAGAGAGAGAGAGAGAGAGAGAGAGAGAGAGGGGAAGGGAAAGGGAGAGGAAGATGGAGAGAAAGAGAGACTACTACTACTACTACTATTACTACCACCACTACCACTACTACTACTACTACTACTACTACTACTACTACTACCTTTGATGAGAATATACGCCTGCAATAACAATTACAATTCCGGCCATGATAGTAGAGGGGGTGGGGGTGGGGGGGGAACAGAGCTTGAGCCACCTTGGAGAGCCTTAAAATTAGCCGCGGGTTACTCATCATGCAGCCTTGACAGGGCCTTGCGTCTAAACAAAGCAGCGACGCTATAAAAATAACCCAGCGCCGCGCCACCCCTAACCGCCGCTCTCCTTTGATGTACGCCCACGGACTTGGGTGTTTCTGTGTGTGTGTGTGTGTGTGTGTGTGTGTGTGTGTGTGTGTGTGTGAGGGGGCCGTGTGCTTGCGTGCTTTCATGGACGTTCATTAACACACAGACTCTTGGCCGTGAATTATTCCAGGCAGTAGAGTTGGAAGGACCTCCGTGACTACTCGTGCCTTTGTTATAACCTGATTCTCCTGTGTGGTTCGGTGCTGTGGACGTCTATTGTAAGGTTAACTAACATATCTGCAGTCTTTGTTTACTTCGCTGCTTTGGGAGAGGGTCGCCATAGGGGTTATAGATGATAGAAGGATATATCGTGATTTGTCTTCATTATAATTTGATTTCCCTTGTGTGTTTCGATGTTGTGGGCGTCTATTGTAAGGTTAACTAACATATCTGCAGCCTTTGTTTACTTCGCTGCTTTGGGATAGGGTCGTCATAGGGGTTATGTTGTATTGGCAATGATGGAAGGATATACCGTGACTTGTCTTCATTATAATTTGATTTTCCTTGTGTGTCTCGGTGCTGTGGGCGACTATTGTAAGATTAAGTAACATATCTGCAGTCTTTGTTTACTTCGCTGCTTTGGGAAAGGGTCGTCATACGTGGTTATGTTGTATTGGCAATGATGAGTGCACCCGTTATGATGGAAGGACCTCCGTGACTTGTCTTCATTAGGTTTGATTCTCCTTGTGTGACTCGGTGTTGTGGGCGTGTATTGTAAGGTTAAGTTAGTGGGGAGTAAGCTAGTTAGGGAGCCTCTGTTTGGTTCTTTGTTTTAGGAGAGGGCCATTTCAAGGGCAAGAAATAGAAAACGTGTATTGTAAGGTTAAGTAAGTGTTGTATAGAGTCTCTGTTTGGGTCTTTGTTTTAGGAGAGGGCCGTGTGTGTGTGTATTGGCAATGATGAATGTTCGCGTCCCTATTTTGCAACAAGATAGGCAGCTCAAGGGTAGGAAACGAAAACCAGGAGCAAAAATGACCTGCTAAACGCTGCTCTAATGAAAGAAAACAGAAGAAAAGGTCAAAAGAGAGGTTAGTTTCGGGTGTAGAAGTGTCCTGATACTCCCCTCTTGAAAGAATAATGGTTGGTTGTTTTCTTGACGTGAGGGATTATTTTTTCGCTGCGTGTTGAACTTTATCTATTCCGAGGTCTTCTTTAAACAACATCTTCGGCCTTGATTTACGCCGTGATGAAGGTATTGTGTTCCGTGCGTTGTTTTCTCTTCTTTTTCTCTACCCTTTTAGATGGATGTAGGTCACGGTCAAACCTTTGCTCTTATACTTTCTTTTCTTTTTCGTCCGCCAAGGGAAGGAGGTAATTTTTCTCTCGGTCTCTCTCCCCAGCGGCCTTTGTCGGTCCTTCAAATTAATTTCCTTTTGTCTCTCCCACGCTGATGTCCCACGTGTTTACTTGTGTCTCTGTTGTCGCACACTTCCTTCCCATTACAGACTGACTAATTAAAACAGGGTCGCTTCTATTTGCGTAACGCCACACACAACCTTTGCCCTTCGGTTAATGCCTCTCTCCCTTTCCTTTACTCTACAGCACTCTACTCCTTTTACCAGATGAGTACATTTTTTTTTTACTTCTCTCCTGGTCCCGTTAGGTTAGGTCTGCTTAGGTTAGGTTAGGTAAGGCTTCAGGTTCTGTTAGGTTAAGTCAGCTTAGGTTAGGTTAAGTAAGGGTTCAGGTTCTGTTAGGTTAGTTTAGGTTAGGTAAGGTTAGTAGGTTAGGTTAGGTAAGGCTCCAGGGCCCGTTAGGACAGGTTAGGTTAGGTTAGGTTAGGTAAGGCAAGGCTCCAGGCCCCGTTAGGATAGGTTAGGTTAGGTGAGGTAAGGCAAGGCTTCAGACCCCGTTAGGATAGGTTAGGTTAGGTTAGGTTAGGTTAGGTTAGGTAAGGCAAGGCTTCAGACCCCGTTAGGATAAGTTAGGTTAGGTTAGGTTAGGTAAGGCAAGGCTTCAGACCCCGTTAGGATAGGTTAGGTTAGGTTAGGTTAGGTAAGGCAAGGTTTCAGACCCCGTTAGGATAGGTTAGGTTAGGTTAGGTTAGGTAAGGCAAGGCTTCAGACCCCGTTAGGATAGGTTAGGTTAGGTTAGGTTAGGGTAGGTTAGGTTAGGTTAGGTTAAGCTCCATTCCCCGTTAGGTCTTTTTTCCTCACTTTTTGTTTTGTTTTCCCCTTGAGCTGCTTCCTTTACCGTAAAAAAAAAAAAAGAGGATCGTCGAGCTAATAACTGAAAAAAATCGTTGTTTGTGGCGTCTGTACCCAATTAGTTTCGGAATTTAGGGAACGGCTGTAAAAAGCCTTCTCACCGGAACAACTTGAGGGTACTTAGCGTTTCCAAGAGCCGGCTATAAAGTCCCTCCATTTAAGTTTGCCTCTTAGGGTGCCCTTGATGGCGGGGGTGTGGACCTCGAGGAAGGGGTGAGTGCAACGTTGCCAGATTGTCCGAGCAGGGGTGTGGAGTCGGAGTTAAAAATTCTCCGACTCCGACTCCGGGAAATTTTAAAGTTGCGACTCCGACTTCGACTCCGACTCCGACTCCACCGACTCGGACTCCGACTCCACTGACTCCGACTCCGACCAAAAGCAGCCGACTCCACTGACCCCGACTCCGACTCCGACCAAAAGTTGCCGATTCCACCGACTCCGACAAAAAGTAGCCGACTCCACCGACTCCGACCAAAAGTAGCCGACTCCACCGACTCCGACCAAAAGTAGCCGACTCCACTGACTCCGACTCCGACTCCGACCAAAAGTAGCCGACTCCACCGACTCCGACAAAAAGTAGCCGACTCCACCGACTCCGACTCCGACTCCACACCCCTGGATTGTCGTACCCAGTTTCTCATATTTCCCGATTTCCAACCCCAAAACTGTCTCCTGCGCCCCATTGACTGGCTTTTTATGTTGTTATCGTTGAAATGGTTAATTATTCTCGTTTCCTGGTGATACTTAAAGGGTGAGAGGCCGGGATATGTGACGCTCCGAGTACGATAATCTGGCAACGGTGGGTGTGTGGGGTGAAGGGGTTGGCCTGAGGGGGAGGAGACCAGCCACCCCTTCTGAGGATAATGATCGTTAGGAGAGAGGCGTAAGAGTGATGGAGGAAGGGCTTGTAAGATTGATGAAGTTTAGCAGTGAAATCTGAAGGGACCAATACAGTGTTACCAGCATGGATTGGACGTCCGTATGAGTCGTTTGGAAGATAAACACTTAAAGATTATGTCAGGTTCCGTTAGGTTAGGTAAGGTTTGAGGTTCCGTTAGGTTAGCTTAGGTGAGGTTAGGTAAGGCTTGAGGTACCGTTAGGTTAGGTTAGCTTAGGTTAGGTAAGGCTTGAGGTTCCGTTAGGTTAGGTTAGGTAAGGCTTTGAGGTTCCGTTAGGTTAGGTTAGACTTGAGGTTCCGTTAGGTTAGCATACGTGAGGTTAGGTAAGGCTTGAGGTTCCGTTAGGTTAGCTTAGGTTAGGTTAAGTAAGGCTCCAAGTTCCATTAGGTTAGCTTAGGTTAGGTTAGGCAAGGCTCCAAGTTCCAATAGGTTAGCATACGTGAGGTTAGGTAAGGCTTGAGGTTCCGTTAGGTTAGCTTAGGTTAGGTTAAGTAATGCTCCAAGTTCCATTAGGTTAGATTAGATTAGGTTAGGTAAGGCTCCAAGTTCCAATAGGTTAGCTTAGGTTAGGCTAGGTAAGGCTTGAAGTTCCGTTAGGTTAGGTAAGGCTTGAGGCTCCGTTAGGTTACCTTAAGTCAGGTTAGGTAAGGCTTCGTTAAAGTAATCCAGTGTAACTTTGTATGGGAATTACAATGAGTGTAATTTCCAGAACATCCGCCTCGTCTTGAACAGGTGAGGTTTCGCTAGTTTAGGTTAGCTCGGTTAGGTAAGATTTCGTTAAAGTCATCCAGGGTAACTTTGTATGGAAATCACAATGAGAGTAATTTCCACAACTTCCTATTTATGGTTAACTTCAGAGCTACAGTTGAGCGTCTTCACTTGGGGGACAAACATACTGTAAAGAGAGATAGGGAATATGCAGACGGGGAGGTGCAGGGCGAGGCTTGCTGCAGCGTGCGGAGCGGAGGGAGCGGCGGGATTTACACACTCCGCCCGGCGCCCCGCGGAGGGAACTCGGGCGAGGCAGTATTTTCCGTCGCCCTTCCGAGAACGGACGAGAAAAGTTTTGTATTTTCGAAGCCATACCAGCCAAGTTTTATCAGTTTGCATTCGTTATTGACGTGGAAGCTATATTATTACCCTTACATTTGCTTACTGGCTTTGGAAGTGTGATTCGTGTGCTGCGTGGACTGATATTTCTTTTTCTTTTTTTTCTTTTGGCTTCCTGTCACCTTTGTGGAAGCAGAATCTTTGGGGTCAGTTTTTAAAGTCTTGTTCGGCCCTTCGACTGTCAATGTAAAGTTGGGGGCATACGGTATAGCTGCGCGTGGCTCCAGTGCTCATTTCCGTCGCATTGACCCTTTGAACCTCTCGAAATTGACCTCTCTTTTGGTAACTCTTTTGTACCTTTTTTTTATAGGAGCAGTGATTAGCGGGCTTGGTCTTATTTTTTTATTTTATTTGCCGGTGAAATTCTTTTAAAAAATGGGTGTACTTTTTTTTTTTTTTACAGCTAAAGAAACAGCTCAAGGGCAACAAAAAAAGATGTAAAAAAAAAAAGCCCGCTAATCGCTGTTCCTGTCTTGACCACGAGCTTGTTTGTGTTTCTATCTGGGGCGTTATGACTATGCTAATTCTTCCTCCATGGTCGAACACTCCAATCACTCAATTTTGTTTCATCTTTGCGTTCATTTTCTAACACTATCCCTTTTATCGTCAACTCAAATGAACGGATGCTGCCCACCTCTACCACTGGCTCGCTTGTGTTTCCTTCTGGCGCCTCTCTGTCTGGCCATGGCCGTTACGACGCTATGATCCATCACCCCAATCAGTCACCTTTGTTTCTTTTGTGGTGGGGGCGGCGCTGTGGCGACCTCCAGTCCAGTGAACGTGTCCGTAGCGGGATCGTGTCATGCCTCACTCGTGTTGAAGGTCAGCTATATTCGGGCTGCTTAAAATAGCGGTCAAGGCCGAGAGTGTCTGCGGGGACTCGTGCGGCACGCGAGACCGTCCTCCATAAAACTAGACCTTGAGGAAAGACAAAAGACTACTAACCCACAAACTGTAATACGTGTACCACTTGAAGTAAAGATATGGAACAGCTTGAACCGGGTGACACTAGTAGCACCCACACTGCATTACGCGGCACAAGCGTCATAGCAGGATTTATGGCCGCCCGCTGTCGCTGCAGGAACCGTTATAAGTGCCGAGCTTCTCCGGAGGTTGTCTCTACATGACGGATAAATTGCGCTACAGCAGGATTTACATGACGCTTTTCTACGAAGTTTATGAAGTTGGATACATCAATATCCCGGAATGTAGCTGCTTGCATGCGTGGACAACATTACTAATACAAAAACACGGGGAAAGTGTGGCGGCAAGTGCACGGTGCCATTTCTCTTCTTGAGTTTGTCTTGCTGGGAAATGTCCTCTAATTCCCTTTGTGCGGCCTAATGGCTTCATGACTGATGGGATGCACCGCCCAAGCTAATGTAATAATGGAGAAGCCTGATTTGCAGATTATTATTATTATTATTATTATTATTATTATTATTATTATTATTATTATTATTATTTTACAGGAAAGGAAGCAGCTCAAGGGCAACAACAACAAAAAAAGTGTAGAATAAAAGCCCGCTAATCGCTGCTCCTAAAAAAAAGATAAAAGAGTGGTCAAAAGAGAGGTCAATTTCGGGGGGAGATTGTGCGAAAATTTCATGTCCTTAAAATCTTATGATATACTGTACGGTACATCTTGAAATATGGGCCATAGGTTTAGAAGCAGAAAGTGACCGTCTACCACAGCGGAAATAGATCGCCCAGAAAAGGAAACCGGAGATGAAAGTATAGAGCGAAAATTCCGTATTCTTAAAATCTTCTTATGATATACTATAACGTACATCTTGAAGTATGGGCCATAGGTTTAGAGGCAGAACAGTGACCGTCTACCACAGCGGAAATAGATCGCCCAGAAAGGAAACCGGCGATGAAGATACAGAGGGAGGGCTGGAATCCGTAGGGGGGGAAGTATTAAAAGCAAAGATTTGTGCCGCACTCTGCTAGGAAAGACTTCAAGAGGTCTTAGGCAACAGCAAGTTTCATCGATGACTACAAATCAGGTACGAAGTAAAATCACCAGTAGTGGGCCCCTCGTGGAATTCGTTCAGGTAGTCGGAAACAAGGCTCAAAGTTGATAGTTCTCCAAGAAGTGTCCTGTTAAATATGGACTGACGAAACCATGAGACGTTGGCAGCTGGAAAACATCAATTACACCAATGAATATAGTTTTCGCATCGACAATCCATTAATCCATTTCAACCCATTTAATCCATTTCAAGAGGAGGGTATCAGGACACCTTTCCTTCCGAAACTGACCTCTCTGTTTGGCCACTCTTCTGTACTCTATTCAGGAGCAGTGAGTAGCGGGCTTTTTTTTTTTTTTTTCATTATTGTTTTCTTTGTTTTCACGCCCTTGAAGTGTCTCCTCTAAAAAAAAAAAAGTATTTCGTGGCAAATTCATGGAAGTAGATGGGCTGTTCAGACTAATTTAAATATGACAACTACAGCTACGGCGCACCCGCTCGGCCATATCTACATCCCTTCTAATTCACAACTTATGGTAAGGCCTTTCGTAACCTCACTAACTGCAGTCAACTCTAAAGTGCAAGCCTCTGTGACTCCAGCCCAGACAGCGAGGTAACAGTGTGAACCTGAATACCATGAACAAACAATACACGTGTTACCCTAAACAGACACATAAACTATCTACCAAAAGGAACTAACTTAAGCGATAACATGTCAAGAAGAGCCTCGTTGTGTGTGGCAAGGCGAGCGATGACCGTCTATTGTGTGTGTCAGTGGCTGCCGCGTCCGTCCGTCCGTCTGGTTCATGTGAGGGCTTCGTGGTATCGTCCCGCGGCTCTGTGACTGCACCCCCGGATTGATTTATCGCTGCGTGGAAAGAGTTCACGGAAGGAAACATGACTAAATAATGAGTTCCAGTAATGCATTCCAGATTGTGTATGACCCAGAGCTTTCTCCTCCTTGTTGCTGATGGATGGGAAAGGCCTCATAGGGGACCATCTGATCTTGGCTTAGGGAAACATGGCTAGATAATGAGTTTCAGTAATGCATCCAAGCTTGTTTATTGACCTTATTATTTACACTCTGTTCTTGCTTGTCTTGAAGGATGGGAAATACCTCGTAGGGGAAGCTCTCTCTGTGTGGATGATCTTGGTTTTTTTTCTGTGTGCGTGTGTTTGTGCAGATAAAACGCCCTTGATTTCTATTGGCTTTTGTCTTTCGTTCATTCTTTCTTCTTTTCTTCCCTCCCTTCTTCCTTCCTCCCTCCCTTCCTGTTCCTCCGTATTTCCTTCTTTCCTTCATTCCTTCCTTCCCTCCGTCTATCTCTCCTTCCTTCCTTTCTGCCTTCCTTCCCTCCGACTATCTCTCCTTCCTTCCTTCCTTCCTTCCTTCCTTCCCTCCGTCTATCTCTCCTTCCTTCCTTTCTTCCTTTCTTCATTCATTCCTTTCTTTCATCCATCCATTCTTTCTTCTCTCCTTCCTTTCCATCCTCTCTCCCTTCCTGGTCTCCCTTCCATGCAACACAAGATCAAGTGCCTCTTTTTCTCTAGCCCTCTCTCTCGTAACTTCCCTTCCACTTCCATCTAGCTCAGAGTGATCTAAGTGTCGTTGTCCTGCCTTC
>NC_066542.1:4944662-4954662 GCF_024679095.1 Eriocheir sinensis | reverse complement strand
ACTCCCAAGGACACAGCCGCTGAGGAAGACATAAGATAGTTAGGGAGACATTGCCGCGGATTAGTTTGTCTCATCTCATCTCCCATGCCACGCCCTTTCCAGTTACTCCCCATCCAAGGACACAGCCAATGAGGAAGGAAGTAGGGAAGAGATTGTGAGTGTATGGTGGGTGTCACCTCACTATACTTGCCTCATGTAGCTGTTTTGTCTGAGTCCTTGGGTGTGGGGTCTATCATCCCCTTCTTGTGAATACGGGGAGCCTATATCGAGGAAAAGGACAACTTGGAATTAGTGGTATCTGGACCTCGAGGTGATGATGGCGGTGATGCCGATGTAGAACATAAGAACATAAGCATTGGTTTAGTAATAGGGTGGTGGGGGAATGGAATAGACTCAGTAATCACATAATGAGTGCAGGGACGATAGCTTGTTTTAAGAGTAGACTGGATAGCTACATGGACGAGGATGACAGGTGGTAGTGGGGGGGAATCTGGAGCTGCCCTGTGTAGGCCATTTAGCCTCTTGCAGTCTCCCTGTTCTTATGTTCTGATGTTCTTATGTTACAGATAGGGATGGTGGTGGTGAGGGTGGTGTGTTTTTGTTAGTGGTGGTGGTGGTGGTGGTGTTACAGATAGGGATGGTGGTGGTGAGGGTGGTGTGTTTTTGTTAGTGGTGGTGGTGGTGGTGGTGTTACAGGTAGGGATGGTGGTGGTGAGGGTGGTGTGTTTTTGTTAGTGGTGGTGGTGGTGGTGGTGGTGGTGGTGTTACAGGTAGGGATGGTGGTGGTGAGGGTGGTGTGTTTTTGTTAGTGGTGGTGGTGGTGAGGGTGGTGTGTTTTTGTTAGTGGTGGTGGTGGTGGTGGTGGTGAGGGTGGTGTGTTTTTGTTAGTGGTGGTGGTGGTGTTACAGGTAGGGATGGTGGTGGTGAGGGTGGTGTGTTTTTGTTAGTGGTGGTGGTGGTGGTGATGTTACAGGTAGGGATGGTGGTGGTGAGGGTGGTGTGTTTTTGTTAGTGATGGTGGTGGTGTTACAGATAGGGATGGTGGTGGTGAGGGTGGTGTGTTTTTGTTAGTGGTGGTGGTGGTGTTACAGGTAGGGATGGTGGTGGTGAGGGTGGTGTGTTTTTGTTAGTGGTGGTGGTGGTGTTACAGGTAGGGATGGTGGTGGTGAGGGTGGTGTGTTTTTGTTAGTGGTGGTGGTGGTGGTGGTGGTGTTACAGGTAGGGATGGTGGTGGTGAGGGTGGTGTGTTTTTGTTAGTGGTGGTGGTGGTGGTGGTGTTACAGGTAGGGATGGTGGTGGTGAGGGTGGTGTGTTTTTGTTAGTGGTGGTGGTGGTGGTGGTGGTGTTACAGGTAGGGATGGTGGTAGTGAGGGTGGTGTGTTTTTGTTAGTGGTGGTGGTGGTGATGGTGGTGTTACAGATAGGGATGGTGGTGGTGAGGGTGGTGTGTTTTTGTTAGTGGTGGTGGTGGTGGTGGTGAGGGTGGTGTGTTTTTGTTAGTGGTGGTGGTGGTGGTGGTGAGGGTGGTGTGTTTTTGTTAGTGGTGGTGGTGGTGGTGGTGAGGGTGGTGTGTTTTTGTTAGTGGTGGTGGTGGTGGTGGTGAGGGTGGTGTGTTTTTGTTAGTGGTGGTGGTGGTGGTGGTGTTACAGATAGGGATGGTGGTGGTGAGGGTGGTGTGTTTTTGTTAGTGGTGGTGATGGTGGTGTTACAGATAGGGATGGTGGTGGTGATGGTGGTGTTACAGATAGGGATGGTGGTGGTGATGGTGGTGTTACAGATAGGGATGGTGGTGGTGAGGGTGGTGTGTTTTTGTTAGTGGTGGTGGTGAGGGTGGTGGTGGTGGTGAGGGTGGTGGTGGTGAGGGTGGTGGTGGTGGTGAGGGTGGTGGTGGTGGTGGTGGTGATGCAACATTAGGAAGATAATCAAGTGTAGTAACAAATGCAATTACAAAAAAAAACAGTAACAACAACAACAGCAGGAACATCAACAATTACAACACAAAAAAACATAACAACAGCAACAAAAATAGCAAGAACAGCATTACCATAAAAAAAGACATCCATTACCAGACCAATACGACAACCCTTGGCAACACTACTACTACTACTACTGTTTCCTTGTTCTTTTTTTTTTTTTTTTTTTTTTACCGAAATTATGTTTACCTTTTTTATTTCATTTCCCCGCCGTGTGTGTGTGTGTGTGTGTGTGTGTGTGTGTGTGTGTGTGTGTGTGTGTGTGTTTTGCTTCTTAGTAATTATATTGTTTTGTTAGTTATTTTGTATTTAATTTCTCTGTATTTGCATATGTACGTTTGTAAGTGTGTATGTGTGTGTGTGTGTGTGTGTGTGTGTGTGTGTGTGTGTGTGTGTGTGTGTGTGTCCGCGCGCCCGCCCGCCCACGTTGGCTCATGCTTGGTCCCCTCCCTTTCTCCCACCCACCATCCCTTGCCCCCCTCCTCCCTCCCTTGATCAATACCTCGCACCAACGTTCGTATCCCTCACCTGACTCTGGCTTCCTCCCAACGCACTGGCCTTCCTCGGCTCTCCACACGCCAAGATGAGCCAACAACAAAACACGCACACACACACACACACACACACACACACACACACACACACACACACACACACACACTTCACACGCCGCCTCGCACACACTGGGGAGAATAAGAAGGTCGCATCGAGGGACACAATGCGATAACGTGTATTTTGTTTCGTATTTCAATGATTTTACTTTGAATCCGAACACTCCCACAGGTGAGAAAATAGAAGCTTGCAATAATATGAGAGAGAGAGAGAGAGAGAGCTGAATTGATGTGTCCTGGTGATTGCCTGTTAACTATATTTGCAAGAGAGAGAGAAAGAGAAAGAGAGAGAGAGAGAGAGAGAGAGGAAAGAAAGTGAAATGCCTGCCAGAAAGTCGCTTGCCTCCACGCTGATGAAAACAAATGCGATAAAATTTGCTTATTCATGAAAACTTACTTCTTTCCTTTCTTCGTCCCAGCACAACCTCCCGCTGCTGTTCCCTATACCCGCCACCTTTGTTCCCTGGCTCCCCGTTGTTACCTTCTCTGACGTGGTGGTAAAGACGTGACCAGTTGTTAATAATGATGATTAGAAGGAAAAGGAGATAGGGAGGAGAAAGAGAACCAATATAAGAGGGACAGTCTACCCACTAATATGTATCTGACGTTTAACGATGAAGATAGGGGGAAGAAGTTAGACGTTAGGGAGAAGGGAAGAAAGTGATAAAGGAGATGATTGGAAGGAAAAGAAGATAGGGAAAAGAAAGAGAATCAATAGAAGAAGAGGGACAAACAGACTACCCACTAATATGTATCTGACGTTTAGCGATGAAGATTGGGGGAAGAAGTTAGACGTTAGGGAGAAGGGAAGAAAGTGATAAAGGAGATGATTGGAAGGAAAAGAAGATAGGGAAAAGAAAGAGAATCAATAGAAGAAGAGGGACAAACAGACTACCCACTAATATGTATCTGACGTTTAGCGATGAAGATTGGGGGAAGAAGTTAGACGTTAGGGAGAAGGGAAGAAAGTGATAAAGGAGAAGATGATTAGAAGGAAAAGAAGATAGGGAGAAGAAAGAGAATCAATAGAAGAAAGGAAGAGAGACAAACAGACTTCCCACTAATATATGTATCCCCGTTTAGTGATGAAGATAGTAATTATGAAGATGGGGAAGAAGTTAGACGATAGGAAGAAGGGGAGAAGGTGATAAAAGAGAAGAAGAGGAACACACATAATCACTGCTACCGGGTCTGGCGTACGGTGATGAGGTAGAAAAGGGAATGAATCGAATCGTCTGGCCCAGGTTCGATTCCAGCTTAGTTCAGTCGACGCCCAGCTTGCCTCTCTGTTCCTCCCCCTCAGCCTGGTCGATCAATGGGCACCTGGGTAGACTTGGGTAAGCTGTGGTAACCTCTTCTTCTTCTTCTTCTTCTTCCGCCTTTTTCTTTTTCTTCTGCTTCCTCTTCTTCTTCTTCTTTTTCTTTTTCTTCTTGTTCTTTTTCATCTTGTTCTTCTTTTTCTTCTTCTTCTTCTTCTTTTTCTTCTTTTTCTTCTTCTTCTTCCTCTTGTTCTTCTTCTTCTTCTTCTTTTTCTTCCTCCTTTTTCTTTTTCTTCTTGTTCTTTTTCCTTTGTTTTCTTCTTCTTCTTCTCATTATTATTATTATTATTATTATTATTATTATTGGTGCTAGTAGTGGTGTTGTTGTTCTCTTCGTTATTATTATTATTATCATTATTATCATTACCTGTCGTACAATAATTCCCCGAAGACACATTCAAAGATATAACCTCAACTATTAGACTTCTTACAAATACCGGAAAAGTTCTATTATAAACAACAAGAGGTTCGGGAGCAATATCATTTAACCTATACTCTAAGGCGTGCTTGGGAGGAAATTTTCGAGACCCTTAAGTGGCGGGATAAAAGGAATTGAAATAGGAAATAAATGTCTTAAGTAATTGTCAGTTCACGGATGACAATACTGTGCAGGGTTATTGCCGACCTGCAGCACACGAGGAAACTTTAACCCGGAAGCAGCGGGGATCATGTTTCTTAATGATACCTCTAAGCGAGCAAAAAAAGAAAAAAAAATCATCACTCACACAAACCATTTCATAATATATATCGAAGCATTTGTGATCAGTTTATGTATCATCTATTTTGGGGGGTTTATATCATGGCACAAACTTGGCCCGGCGCTGCTACACGGTAAAGCCACAAATTTGGCCCGTCGCTGCTATCGGGTTAAAGAGGAAAAGTCTACAGTTAGGGATAAAGGTGAATCACAAGGGACAAAGACTGTGCTCAACAAATATAAAAGTAAAATAGACTGCAAGGAAATCAACATTGTGGGGAATTTAAAAGGCAGAAGACGGTCAGAGAGAGAACACACATATGTACACACATACATACACACACATACAAGTATACCTGCATAGTTAGTTAGTTAGTTAGTTTATTGACCAAAAAGTGCAAATCTACAGGATACAGTGAAAGGTACCAAATTTCCATTGGTCCAAATAAAGAAATATACTTTAACAAGCCTAAATCATACATATATTCATACATGCATACAAAACATGCACACAGTCATAAATGCATAAATACACACATACATACACACATACATACACACGTACATACATACATACATACATCTATATTACAAACGCGATCATATTGTTTGATTACTTCCCTTTATCACCATCATCACCATCATCATCATCACCATCACTGCAATCATAATCAGTATTTAGCTAGTTTGGTATTGCGGAGAGGGAGAGGGAAGGGAGAGAGGGGGAAAGGGAAAGGGAAAGGGAAGGGAAGGGAAGGGAAGGAAGGAAGGAGGAGGGAAGGAAGGAAGGGAAGGAAGGAAGGAAGGAAAGGAAAGGTAAGGAAAGGAAAGGAAAGCAAAGGAATGGAAGGGAAGGAAAGGGAAGGGAGGGAAAGGAAAGGAATTGAAGGAAAAGGAAAGGAAAGGAAGGGAAGGGAAGGAAGGAAGGAAGGAAGGAAAGGAAAGAAAGAAAAGAGAGAGAGAGAGAGAGAGAGAGAGATGACTCGGTGACCAGGTTTGCGTTCAATGCCATACAAAAAGTGCATAGTTAAATGAACAGGAATGGATAAAATCTCTCTCTCTCTCTCTCTCTCTCTCTCTCTCTCTCTCTCTCTCTCTCTCTCTCTCTCTCTCTCTCTCTCTCTCTCTCTCTCTCTCTCGCTCTCTCACGGACGCTCTCGCACTGTTCTCTTTACTCCGGTCACCTTTGTTCTCCCGCGTCCATCTCGCCTCTGTCCCTCTCTCCTCTCCTTTCCTCTTTATCTCCCGCCTTTGTACTTCCTGTCTTGCTCCCTTGTCTTCGTATATTTAGCGCGTCATCCACTTCCTTAAATGTGATAGCGTAAGAGAAGGGTGATTCGTTTTGTTTCGATATTCATTTGTTTTTTTGTTATCCGAATCTCACAAATGCATGACTTTTCTCTTCTCTTATATATGCGATGGTATAAGAGGAAGAGGATCCGGTTTGTTTCGTTATTCATTTGTTTTTTTATTATTCGAATCTCACAAATGTTTGACTTCCTTCTCTTATACATGGGACGTCATTCACTTCCTTATAATGCGATAGTGTAAGAGGAAGGTGATCCGTTTTGCTTCGATATTCATTTGTATTTGTTATGCGAACCTCACAAATGTATGGATTCTTTCTGTTCTTTTATTTACAGGACGTCAAACACTTTCTTTGGATACGTTAACGAGAGAGAAAGACGATCCAATCTCTTATGTTCAGCGATACCAGATATTCTCTTTATATTCGAACCGCAACAAATGTCTGATTTTTCCCGAGTACTCTGCCACCCTCTCTTCCGCGTCCTTTCCCGTCTGAACTAAATCTCTTCTTATCCAGGCCCTTCTGGACTATATTTCCCTCACTAGCCATGCAAGAGTACTCGTTTCCTGGTTCTTGTGAATGTGTATAGCCAGGGCATACCTTCCTTGCTTCGTCTAACTCCTCTCTCGCGTCATGTTCTGTCCCTGCCAATCCCTCATCATCCAAGCCTCCCTGGTCACTCTTTCCCACACTAGTCATACAAGATACCCAAGAGTTCTCGTTTCCTGGTTCCCTAGCGTATGTGTGTAGCCAGCGCATCCCATCCTTGCTCTGTCACACTTCTCTCTTGCGTCCTGTCCCGTCCCAGCCGATCTTTCCCTATCCAAGGCTTCCTGGTCTCCTATTTTTCGTTAGACATGCAAGAGTACTCCTTTCCATGTTCTCTTTCGTGTGTGTGTAGCCAGTGCATCCCATCCTTCCTCTGCCACACTTCTCTCTCCCTTCCTATCATTCCCTGTCCCAGCCATACCCTCCCGTCTAACTTCTTTTCCCCACTAGCCATGCAAGAGTACAGTTTCCTGGTTCTTTTCCGTGTGTGTGTGTAGGCAGTGCATCCCGTCCTTCCTCTGTCATACTTTTCTCTTGCGTCCTGTCCCGTCCCAACCATACCCTCCCGTCTCACTTCTTTTCCCCACTAGCCATGCAAGAGTACAGTTTCCTGGTTCTTTTCCGTGTGTGTGTAGGCAGCGCATCCCGTGTCCTTCCTCCGCCACATGCTCGTCCTTGTCGCTTCCTGCCCCGTCCCAGCTCCAGCCTCCCCGCCCCCGCACCGCACCGCCACATCCTCACACCCGCCGCCCCTGCCTAGGCCATGCGTGGTCCGCCTGCCGCCTCCTCTCTTCGTACCCTGCCATGCCGGGTAACGAGCGACTCCCGGGCATGGGGTTGTTCGGTACTCCCCCTACACCCTCCCTTCTCCCCCCTCTGTGTCCTCTTCCTCCTCCTCCTGGCTACTCTTCCTCCTCTTCCTACTGCCTACTCTTTTCCTCCTCCTCCTCCTCCTCCCGCCTTATTGGTTTCTCTCTTCTCTTTATTATTCTCTCTCTCTCTCTCTCTCTCTCTCTCTCTCTCTCTCTCTCTCTCTCTCTCTCTCTCTCTCTCTCTCTCTCTCTTTCTTCCCCCCCCCCCCCACACCCACACCCACCCACACACCACACGCGCGTTCAGGAAGTGGGTCAGCCTCACTCTCCCTACCCGCCCCCCCCCTCTCTCTCTCTCTCTCTCTCTCTCTCTCTCTCTCTCTCTCTCTCTCTCTCTCTCTCTCTCTCTCTCTCTCTCTCTCTCTCTCTCTCTCTCTCTCTCTCTCTCTCCCCCCCCCCCCACACCCCGACGTCCCGTCCTCCGTCTCTTCGCATCCGTTCTTTGTCCCGTTCGCGTGGCTCCCCCTCTCTCTCTCTCTCTCTCTCTCTCTCTCTCTCTCTCTCTCTCTCTCTCTCTCTCTCTCTCTCTCTCTCTCTCTCTCTCTCTCTCTCTCTCTCTCTCTCTCTCTCTCTCTCTCTCTCTCTCTCTCTATCTATCTATCTATCTATCTATTTCTCCCTTTCTCTTCTCTCCCTCTCTCTCTTTCTCTCTTCACCTAGTATTCCCCTCCTTGTTTCCTCTCCTCGTGATTGACTGTCGTGGTTGGAGGGTGTTTTATCTTGCTGTCCCATTGGCTCCAGGCGTCACTCCACGGAAGAGGAGGAGGAGGAGGAGGAGGTCGTTTATTTCCTTATCCTTTCCCTTAGTCGTCTTAAAGCTCCTCCTCCTCCTCCTCCTCCTCCTCATGTCACTTCATACAAATTGCTAATCTTTCCCCGGCTACTCGATTTTTTTCTTCGGTGCTCGGTGCGTTGTTTTGCCAAGTCGAGAACGATTTGTGTGCTATGTAATCTGTTCTTGTGTCCCCTTATTACTATTGTTGTTTTCGTCGTTGTTGATGTTAAATTTGTTGTTGTTTTCTTGGTTTGTTGATGATTTGTTTTTTTTCTGTTATTTTGTGGTTATCATTTTGTTATCTGTATTAAAAAGAGAAGGAGTCATCATAAACCTTATCTTCACTGTCTATCCTTCCTCCTCCCTTCCCTTCCTTCCTTCCCTTCCCTTCTTCTCTTTTTTGTATATTTATTCCTCTGTTGTTATCATTTTGTTATCCATACTATTTTGTTATCCTTATTATTATTTTGTTATCCTTCCTGCTCCCTTCCCTTCCTCCCTTCCCTTCTTCTCTTTTTTGTATATTTATTCCTCTGTTGTTATCATTTTGTTATCCATACTATTTTGTTATCATTATTATTATTTTGTTATCCTTCCTGCTCCCTTCCCTTCTTCCCTTCCCTTCCCTTCTTCTCTTTTTTGTATATTTATTCCTCTGTTGTTATCATTTTGTTATCCATACTATTTTGTTATCATTATTATTTTGTTATCCTTCCTGCTCCCTTCCCTTCCTCCCTTCCCATCCCCTTCCCTTCCCTTCCTCCCTTTTTTTATATTTATTCTTTTGTTATTATTTTGTTATCCACATTAAGAAGAAGAGTAGTAATTTTCATCCCACACTCTTCCTCAGCTTCCCTCATCCCTCCCTTCCTCCCATCTCTTCCCTTCTCTCCCTTTTTTATATTTATTCTTGTGTTATCATCTTGTTATCTATTTTAAGAAAAGCAGTAATTACAAACCTCTTCTTCCGCCATGCCATCAAGCTGTCTCTCCTCCCACACACTTCTCCGTCCCTCCTTCCTTTCCTCCCCTCTCCTCGCCTCTCCTCTCCTACGCTCCACTACACAGTTGCTACACGGCGACTCTATACATGAAGTTCAAGGCAAATCGTCGACCTACACGCCGCATTCCGCTCTCATTCCAACGGCATGACGGGGGCGGATGACCTTCAAGTTTGACTGATGGGGGAGGAGGAGGAGGAAGAGGAAGGGGGATAGGGTGACGCATTGTGGGGGGCTGTAGTACTATTGACGGAAGGGAGGGAAGGGATGGATGGGAAGGAGGTGTTTGTGATGACCGAGTGGGAAAGTGTCGATATGCATACGTTGTGGGAGGCGAGGTAGAAGCAACGAGAGGGAAGGGAGTGGAAGGGAAGGGAAGGGCGTGTTAGAGCGTGATTAGGAAGGAGTTATGATGTGCAGGGGACGCCACTGGGAAAGGGAGGGCGTAAGTTACACAAGGTAGGGGAGGTTGCAGGTTAGGGGGAGCGGGCGAAGGGTTTGAAGAGAGGTGGAGTTGGCGTTAGAATAAGGGGGACCGGGTTGGATGACTAAGGTTGATTCCAGTATATGACCGGTCAATAACACAGCTCTGGGTGGACGGGGAGGAGACGGGGGAAAGGGGACGAAAGGAGGGACCAATTATACGGGCATGGAGGTGACTGTATAGCTGTTTACTTGGGTTTGATGGGTTGTGTTATGTGGTCTGACACGTGAATGGCTGCGGGCTGTCTCAAAGGAGGGGCCAATTATACACAGGCGTGGAGGTGACCGTATTGCTGTTTATTTGGGTTTGATGGGTCGTGTTATGTGGTCTGTGGTCTTGCACGTGAATGGTTGCGGGCTGTCTCAAAGTGCCGAATTGATACATACTTATTTCCCAAGAGACTCGTGAGGG
>NC_066542.1:4882162-4939662 GCF_024679095.1 Eriocheir sinensis | reverse complement strand
GGTAAATACGATGCTCTGAGTACGATAATCTGGCAACGCTGCACTCACAACCCTATAAGCCACTCACTACAAACACTGATCTCTTACTCCTTAGCCGCTATAGTGAAGCCTGATTGGCGGGACCGTTTAGGCATTGACACCCGCGAGTTCTTTCCTCCCCGCCGCTTTGCCACACTGTCCCAACACCTGTTTTTTCGTCTCATAAATTAGCTATAGGTAACATATGAGAGGAACGGTCTAGCCAATCAGGTTTCACTATATCGCCTGATTTCTTTACGTCGTATTACTATAATCGGTTCTACGAGAGCTGGCGGACTTGGTATCATTGCTTGGGTGACGGTACGGATTCAGAGAGGTAGCAGAGAGCAAGAGCAAGAGCTATGTCACGGCAGGTTGGATCTAGTAAACAACAGCCAATGAGCGACGCAGATCAGATGTGGTCCCGGGATATGCCTTTGCAACGGCTCCCGACGCAGAGACTGTCACCCAAGCAATGATGCCAAGTGCGCGAATCCACCCCTGAACTATAATTTGGTTGATTTGTCCCTTTTTTGAACGTTTTTGAAGACGTGGTTAGTTAGGTTTGTTGATTTTTTTATATATCACTTTTTATAATGACTGAGTTTTTAAATATGTCGACTTAACTAGGAGCACTGATTAGCGGGCTTTTTTTTGTGTGTGTCTTTTTTATTGCCCTTTAAACTTTTTTGTTAGTTTTGTTGATTTTTTCATATATCACTTTTTTATGACTGATTTTTTAAATATGTCGACTTAACTAAGAGCAGTGATTAGCGGGCTTTTTTTTCGTCTTTTTTCCTGCCCTTTAAACTGCTTCCTCTGCCGTAAAGAAAAAAAAATGTAAAAAAGCAACACTTCTACCTAACTCCGTCCCTCAAACATGGAACCAAAAAGCCAAACTATCCACGTAGGTGTTAACAGATACTATTTATTTTTTATATATAATACGACGTTTGAACAGTCCGGCGTAACTCACAAAGATCGGTTATTATAAGACACGTCCGCTTCTCACATCAGCTAAAGGTCAAAGAGGGGGTCAGTCGGGTTCTAATGAGTGTTTCTTCAGGTTCATGGTACAGGTGAAGGGTCAGACTACCACTAGGGTCATACAACTACTGGAAATGCCCACAACTCTTACGAAAGCCTTGTCAAACTTGTGTACTTGGGCGGCGAAATGTCCCGGAAAATACAATGTTATGCGTACGATAATCTGGTAACGTTGCACTAGGGTCATAAAACTACTCCTGGAAATGCCCACAACTCTTACGAAAGCCTTGTCAAACTTGTGTACTTGGGCGGCGAAATGTCCCGGAAAATACAATGTTATGCGTACGATAATCTGGTAACGTTGCACTAGGGTCATAAAACTACTCCTGGAAATGCCCACAACTCTTACGAAAGTCAAATATGTATTCTTGGGCGGCGAAATGTCTTATGATACGACCCTAAATAAGTCTTGCAATCCGATCACCACAAGCTCTGATACTCATAACACTCACCTACTCACCACGATACTACCCACTGACACATCACTAATCACATCACCACACATTCTGTTACTTCTATCAACATACACAGCGATCAACCCCCCCCCACCCCCACCCCACCCCACCCCACCCCACACACGCACTCTACCTCTATTCGCATATGCCTCCTTACTCGAATTGACAAGTCCTATGTTTTCTTAATTGCCCTAAAGTGAGTCGTTAAATTGTGTATTAATATAAGTTCACAAATAAATTACTACTATCGTTACCTCCTTGATTTACATGACTTTAATTTGTTGGTAATCTCGCTTTTAATACCTATCTGTTAATCTTACTCGTCGGGTGTAATTGTAGAGGAAAAAGGAATAAATATGAAGAGTATAGTATTTATGATGTACGAGAGAGAGAGAGAGAGAGAGAGAGAGAGAGAGAGAGAGAGAGAGAGAGAGAGAGAGAGAGACTAACTATCTATCCCTAATTAGATGATCGCGTTCCCTTAGCGACCATGTGTTGTCATCACCACACCACCACCACCACCACCACCCTCATTACCACTCTGCCTCCTGTTACATCTCCTCCATTCATATCTTTCCTGACTTGTGTGTTTCCGCGTTCTGCCTCTCCGTTTGTCATCATCATCATCATCAGCCTCATCATCATCGTTTTGGTGTAATGTAGTAAATCAGAGAGCCATTAACCCGGCAGCTGCGAGGATCAGGTTTTTTAAAGGCCTTTCCCTCTAAGCAAGAAAAACGAGAAAAAAATCATCATTCACGCAAACCATTTCATAATATATATCAACGCATTTGTGATCAGTTTATGCATCATCTATTTTAGGGGGTTTATATCATGGCAAAAATTTGGCCCGTCACTGGTACGCTCTAAAGCCACAAATTTGACCCGTCGCTGCTACCGGGTTAATATCAGTGGTGGTAGCGAGTCATCAAAGTAATTAAGGTTTCCAGTAGTAAGGCGGCGTCATTCGCACGTGTCACGCCGCCCACGAGCATCCGTCCAGTCATTCATCAGCTTTGCTCAGGATACAGGACAGGACAGATCCGCGTGTCTTAGCCCGGGGCGCTGGAAAGTCTTATAGTGCTGGGAATGGGCTTCAATCTAGTTCAGTGCTTCAGGGAAAGGGACATTCTGTAGCATAAAGCCAATGTATTCACACTTTTCTGCTTGTTTTTGCATAGTAATGACATCTGTGACTCAATTATAGTGCTGGGAATGGGCTTCAATCTAGTTCAGTGCTTCAGGGAAAGGGACATTCTGTAGCATATAGCCAATGTATTCACACTTTTCTGGTTGTTTTTGCATACTTAACTCAAGACTCCTCTATTCTCCGTTCACGTTAACTTGGCGAATAAGCTCCTCCCCCTTTCTTAATAAGCGCATGTCATTGGCTGATCCGCAAGCTAGCCACGGGAAAGAGGAGGAGCCTGTTCGCCAAATGAACGTGAAGGGAGTATAGAGGAGTTCTGAGTTAAGGAGAAAGGTTAAGGGACGCTGGAAGGGGTGCAGTGGTGGTAAGGGATAGTCATGTCACCCTTCTGAATGGTATTGTCCATCCAGGAACTGTGCCAAGGGATGAAAAAGGCGGCAGGACGTCACACGAGATATTTTTCAAGCGGTAAAGAATGAAATGTGGGCGCGTGAGTGAGTGGGAGGGTGTGGGAGCCGGTCGTGAACTATATTGAAATACGTGGGGAAGACCTCTGACCTTAAGCAACGCACAGACGCACCGGACTCAGGTCTCGCTCAGTCAGTCTTGCCTTCGTTCTCGCCTCAGTGCTACAAGGAGTCGTGCCCTGGAGTCCGCGTGGCTGGCTCGTCTCGTCCGCCGGAACTCACCGAGGAGATGCTTCCCACTGCGGCCCCACGAACTGAGCGGTGCGAACCAAAGAGTGTCAAGTTTGAGGGCGAGTGTGACGGCGTGTTCCCCGCGTGGGCATGTTGTGATAGTTAGGTTGGCAGAGCAGTGCATGGTTGCGACCCCTGACTTCTAGGCCTTGTGTTTCTCCTCACGCTTCCATTTGTGTGTGTGTGTGTGTGTGTGTGTGTGTGTGTGTGAGAGAGAGAGAGAGAGAGAGAGAGAGAGAGAGAGAGAGAGAGAGAGGATGTATAAAATGTTTGTGTAAGAAAACTCAACTTCGCAAACAGCAATCGTCCGCTGCAATGCTTTACCTTAACATACTAGAACTTATATCAGAGAAAAGCCCAAATAATTAAGGAATATGTGAGAAAATTACTAAAACAAGACAATGAGGGAAGGATTATGTAAAGGGATCACACACACACACACACACACACACATACACGGGTAGGAGGAGGAGGTGGCGGCGGCGGCTTCATCGGTAAACATCTCTTCCAAACAGAGTAATGAAAATCCTCCCACCGCTTCCCTATTTACTCGCCGCTGCACCAATACCACGACTGTTTGCACCTCTATCCGGTTAAGGGACTAAAATCCGGATATTGAGGAAGAGGAGGAGGAGGAGGAAGAGGAAGAGGAGGAGGAGAAAATGCACCTTTAAAACGAAGCGTGGTCTGATTTAAGTTCGAGGTCTCTGGACTCCACTCAAATATAGACCAGCGTTATTATACTTAAGATCGTAAACTTTAGTGAGCTTTAGAATCATCCGTAAGACAAACAACTCTTGAAATGCCTCTCTCTCCCTCTATCTATCTATTTATTTGTATCTATCGAGGTTCGAGTCTCTGGACTCCACTCAAATATAGACGAAGGGGATTGTACTTAAGATCGTAAACTCTAGTGAGCTTTAGAATCATCTGTAAGACAAACAACTCTTGAAATGCCTCTCTTTCTCTCTCTCTCTATCTGTCTATCTATATATTTACCTGTATCTATATTTATCCACCTATACTTAACCATTTATCAATATACTCGTACCTCTGTTTATCTCTCTATCTATTTCTCTCACCAGTCACACAGAGCCAGCAGCGACTGTATGCATGTGTATATATGTGTGTATCTTTGTATGTATGTATCTATCTCTATACATGCACACACACATATACATGGAAACAGGCAGATATGATATTTTTTTGTGTGTGAGTATGTCTGAGTTTTGTGCGACGAGGTCTTGCTGGTCTTCTGTTTATCAACCTCCAACGGGAACGCTTCTTTAAAATCTTTGTTTGCTTCACGTTCCTTCCCCGTCATTGGTGTGTGGACCCGAGGTTAAAGGTGCGAGGGCAGAGAGTGGAGTTGCTCTCTCTCTCTCTCTCTCTCTCTCTCTCTCTCAAGGTAATCGAGGGTCTTTTAAGGTAATATTGAGGTAATATTAAGACAAGATCAATGAAGAGAAGCAATTTCCAAACCTTTGTAACGTTGCAAGTAGTCCTCTTCCCACATCAATATATTTCCAGAGGCCGAAAAGGAGATTAATCGGGGTTTCATGAGTTTTCTTGACATTCACGGTACAGAAAAAGGGTCACACTACCACCAGGCCCAAAAAGCATACGAAAGCCTTGTCAAATACGTGTACTTGGGACTCGAAAGGTTTGAGGATACAGACCTCTCTCTGGGCACAGTGTGAGTATGGTTGTCGGGATTTTAGGCTTTGTCACGGCTCCCGACTTCGGCTGTTTCTTCTTATCCTCATATAGTTGGTTCACGTTGTCCAGTCGAATGCTTAAACTGCCTGGTCCTCTTTTTCTTTTAGTATTCTTAATCGTTTTTTAACACAGGTAGCCTCATTCGGGACCACTTTTCAAGGTTCGGTTCGATTTCAAGTTCGACACAGTTCGGCCATGAATGTATGATCAAAGATGTTGCGCCGACTAAACGAAACTTTGGCCATGAATGAGCAGCGTGTAATGCTTAAGCCCCTTTAGTATGGGTCACCAGCAAGGGGAGGGGATGACATCGTAGGCGCCGTGTCATGTTGGTAGGCCTGGTTGGTGGATGGGTTATCGGTGGCTCGGTTCTGCACAACCCTATCCTCACAAATTCGTTGCTCTCGCTCTCAGGAACATTGTCATTTCATTGCATCGAAAGGTTTCATTAGGATACTTTCTTTATAAGTTTTGGGATAAGGGATGGAGGGGGAGATCAACAATTTGACACCAGGCGCCATGTCTTTACCCTGTGTGGTCAAAATGATTTGTGTGTGTGTGTGTGTGTGTGTGTGTGTGTGTGTGTGTGCTGCAGCTATAGTGTACTGTGTGTTTCAGTACCGTCCATCGTGGTGCACAACGGCTCGGCCAGCGCCCCGGGAAGCCCAGGAATGGAGAGATCAGTGCGGCCCCTGCGCCACCACCCCACCCTCTCCAAGCAGGTACTGTGCCTCATCATCATCATCATCATCCCCTCCTTCCTCCTCCATCATAACCTAAACCTTTCATTGCAGGTATTAAGGTACTATCGCCTTCCCTCGCTGCCTCGAGGCACATCCACTCCAAACTTGCAACCAGACATTCTGATGCAGTAATGTGGAGTCAGACGAAATGTGACGCCGAGGTTAGGTTTAAATCATTCGACAGCGAAGGCTTCCTCACACACCACTCCTGTGGGGGAGAATGTGCTCCCCGACATAGCCATGTGCCTGAAAACTTCAGCCGTGCTGCTTCTGGAAGAAAATGTTCGAACACGACATGAACCATGCTCGGCTTCGAACTCCAAGATGATTCTGTTAGTCCGTGTGAACGGCTCACCTGAACACACTGCAACAAGTTACTTCTTATATTTTTAAAAGAAGAAAAGTTGGGGGAAACGCTATTGTTGCGCGCGGGCTCAGTGCTCATCTTCGTCGCTGTACGTGGTCCTTGAGCATATAATGGGAAGTACCGGGTCACCACAGTTTGCCTTACCCGTGTACCAGTGTATCGACCACCTCGAAAGGGAGGATGAACAGCTGGGTGAGCTGCTCGGCGACTACACGGGCCGGGATTCGAACCCGAGCCTGCGGATTCATAGCTAAGCAAGCTAACTACTACACCACGGAGGCGCTCATACAATTAGCATCAGAATTTATCTGTTGCGGTTATGGTTTGGTGTCACGATCACGTTTCTTTTCCATCTCTTTTTTTTTCTGGCATCAATTTGCATCTCTTTCCCCTTTTCCTTCTTAGGCCTTGTTCATTGCTTTCAAAGTTTCCTTTACTTCACCCTTGGTTAGACTGAGAACATCCAAGTTCATAGATTTTTTCCTCAGTCATGACTACCTCCTCTGTATCACTAGTAATGTTGCCCTTTGCACAGATGCAATGAAATATATATATTGAAACACTTCTATACCCATGATCACATGATCACGTCTGATACACCATGAACCTCCCTCACTGGACTGTTTCTGCCTCAGGTTTCACTGCTGGACGACGAATGTGACGAGGGTGTGGAGGATGGGGGGGACCTGCTACCTGACACCCCACCCACCCACCCTCACTCCCACACCCCTCCCCCCACACCACCCGGGGCCAGGGGAGTGTCTCCACCTTCCCCGTCTACCTCTTTCTCTCACCACCATAATGGCTCTCCCCATGGGCCTGGGCCTGGGGGAGGCGGTGGTGGGGGAATGAACTGTAGTCATGGCGGGTCCAACCATTGCAGTGCCGGGCACGGGGCAGGGCAGGGCCATGTGGCACAGGAGCCGGGGCGCTCCAAGTCCTTGGAGCTCCACCACCAACGCTCCACAGACTCAGACAAGGAAGTTCCTTTGGTTACCTCAGCCAGACACAGGGTGAGTCAGCAATGATTGTGAGGATTGTTATGGAGTCTCTGTATGTCCTATATTACTCAATTCCAGTGAATGTAATGGTACTGAATGGCCATAGAGCTCACTGTGCACTTAATAATTTCCTAAAAGATTATATAAATCAAGGTCATTCCAAGTGCAAAATGGGACTCTTTATTGCAAAGGTCAAGATTTTTCTGACTTGTTCACACCTTCAGGAGGAGTTACATACTGAAGGAGGACAGGAGTCCAAGAAAGATGGAGAAAACCTGTGGCAGTTATCTTTGCCATTAATATAAAGTGTAAATTGTGGCATCTTCTGGTTGCATCTTTTGTGGTAACTGCTCAATCATGTCCTGCACTGCTCCACCTGAATGTTCCTTGCCTCCCTGCAGCACCACGGGGAGAAACCCAAGCGGCTGCAGAGGAGCCATGCCATGCGGGAAGACTCCTCCCCGCCCCCAGAGTTGCTGGAGGGAGTTCCACCAACATCATCTCATCCTAGTACAACCTCAGGAGGAGGCAACACCCTTACCGTCACTGCCAGTGGAGGCGGTCGCAGGCGCATCAAGCACCAGGGCTCCTCTCAGGGCTCCTTTGATGGCTCCTCTCCATGCTTGTCTAGGGGTGAGTCTCTCTCTGCTTGGTAATGGTACTGATAGAGCAAGTAATAAATGAAATGATTGATTGTATTTCCGAAAAGCTCTTTTTGGCCACTCATCTACTCCTCTTATAGGGGCAGTGATTAACAGGCTTTTTTTTCTTTTAATTGCTCTTTTGCTGCCTCCTTTACTGCAAAAAAATAAAGGTGCTAGTGAACAAAACAGTTAGCAATATGAAAGTTAGTTCCATTAAGTGTTTTTATACTCTTAAGAAATTTGATTCTTGGTTGCAAAGCCTAACATTATCTAATAAGGAAAGTGATATTAGCGATGTCCTCTGCTCCCTCAGACTCATCAATGGAGTACACAGACAGCAGCGGGGTAGACCTGCAGCAGTTCATCATACAGACCTTGCACAAAAACCAAAAAGATCGCATGATGCTCCTCAAGATTGAGCATGAATTAGTCAGTCTGGTCAAGGACTCTAAGTAAGTACCTTCCTCACCCCCTCTAACAAGACCTCATATCTTTCCTTCAGAATCCCCCCAAACCTCATGTATGCATAATATAATGTTAAGATTCTGCCAGTATGGGTGAGGACCACAGACTCATGCATTCACTTGTTGTTGCTGTGCTGCAGACGGACCCACCACAAGTTCCCACCCATGTCATCCTACCAGCGCATGCTTGTGCATCGCTGTGCTGCCTTCTTTGGCCTGGAGCACAATGTGGACCAGGCAGGCACGGCAGTTATTGTCAATCGCACTCGCAACACACGCCTTCCTGAGACCCGTTTCCGGGATCACTGCCGGGATGACCTGTTAGTGCCTGATGAACCTAAGAGGTCCATTCTCAAACGGGACTCATCTTCCTTCGATGATAGTTCTAACTATAAGGTGAGTTACCTCCTTTCCTTCTTCTGCTGCTTGTCACTCTGCTTGTAACGGTTTATTCTCTTCAAGTCTGCTTCAACATTTTGTTCTTTCATACATCACAATGTTTACTTTCCATCCATCTCCCAGGCTCTCATTCACTGAATATTCACCTTCTGTAAGCAAATAGATTAGCTTCCTGCAGTGGCAGGTTCAACTCAATGAAAGGTAATACCAGTATATTTTGCATAATAAGAGTTTACTGCATGCACAAAAAAGCTTCATTAGCTACAGAAGTGATTTTTTTAATTATAGGAGTCAAGAAATTATTTGGACCATAGTTTATGACTATGTTTTGTGAAGTGTTTGTGTTCCTTGAGCTGTGGAGCTGATCACTTACCTTTGGAACTGTCCTAACAAACTCCTGCATGCCCACCCAGGCACCCAAAACTACACAGACAAATTTGCCTTCCTAAATTAAACATTCTTGTGGAAATTGAAATTATTATATTTTCTTGTAAAAAGTGAAAAATGTTTCTGTAGAGAATAAAGGCCTATTTTCAGTAATGATGACATGTAATATTATAATGTATAAATTGTATACTTCATTTGAAAATCACTGATTAAGATCACAGCCTACTCAAGTTCATTGAGTTTTATATTTGTGAAAATTAGGAGTAAGTATTGTTAAGTACAGCAGGAGAATGTAGTGTGTCATGACATGTTTGACTAATTCACCGTAGTGGTCATGGCAGGCTGTACATAACATAACCAGCAGCGGTATGAAGCAAAGTATATCTGACTTTGGATACTCATGTGTTTCAGTTTTTGTGATGACTTCCTGTTTGTTTTACAGGCCCTGTATTCTAGCATGGCTTTAAGAGCTGTGCATACATGACATTTTGTAAAGCAAACTATAATTGACCCTTATTCATGAAAGCTATGTCCCCCACAACCTTGCATATAAGAAAGCTTGTTGCTAATACTTCTCATGAGAGCTCAGGAGGGTAAAAAATATCCATGTAGGCTGGTCACATAAACGGGTCCATACCTATTTTTTTTATAGCAAAGGAGACGGCTCAAGGGCAACAAAAAAAGTCCAGAGAAAAAAAAGCCTGCTACTCACCGCTCCCATAATAGACAAAAGTAAAGAGTGGCCAAAAGAGAGGTCAATTTCAGGCCATGTCCCAAAACAATCAGTAACAGCAGAAACCCAAAGCAATGCCTCCAGCAGGGTCAGGGGTCCTAGAGGTGTAACCCTACAAATGAAATATTGCATACGGATGTGATAGAAACTGTCTTTTTGGATCAACATGTTTTCATATTAAAGGAAGGAGGATGGACTTAGTGGTAAAAAGCAAAAAAAGCATTCTCTCTCTCTCTCTCTCTCTCTCTCTCTCTCTCTCTCTCTCTCTCTCTCTCTCTCTCTCATTATTTTTTTTATTTGTACTGTCCTTTATTACATTTAGGAAAATAATAATGTACACACTTGGGAGAACACGCTGCCTAACACCAGGTGGCTCACAATAAATAATCAACATTTGTTTGCGTTGCTACATGGAGCACATAAATTTATCTAATAGATATTATTCTGAATCAGACACATTTTGTCCTGCTTATACTCAGCTGTTCATAATAAAACCACTTATTTTGTTTGTAGAGATTTTGTTTGTATTTGCTCAATATTATGAGATACGAGATTTGCATTCAAGAAATTGATTTTTTTATTTTTTATTTACCAAGCTTTTTTTTCTGTTTGCCCTGTTGCATCGGTAGCGGTAGGCTTTCTTGATGGGGCTTCTGGTCGGTCCCTGCTGTTAGTGGTACAGGCAGGTTTTTATAGCAGCACCATCTTGCTTGGCTCATGCTGCTCCCCAGAACTCATCTTTGCTCCACTCCAGAGTTTCACTTGAGTCTAGGTTGATTGGTGGTCTTCAGGACAGCATGTAGGTAGTTTGAAGCCACTTGGCAATGATTGAAAATTGTCAGCTTGTAGCAGTGGGCGGGACTGGAACCCATGTCCTCCAGGACACCACACCCACATGCTGTCCACTCAGCCACCACCACCGCCACACGTGGCTAACACATGGAAGTGTTTACGATCAGTGTCCAGTGTGGTACTCATTTCAGGTCCTTGGGTTTGCATCCTTGAAAGGGGCAGATCACCTCGCAGGAAACAGAAACCTTTTCTGGTACCCAATCACTGCAGGGTGAACCGGGGCTCTGCTTGACTCTCACTGCACTCAGGGATTTTTCAGTATGGTTGCCCTAAGCCACAGCCTCCAGGAAGAGGGGGTGACAGAGTTATTCATCCTGATGAGTCTGCCAAGTTCATTGTTTCCTCTGTTTCTAAACGTTACACAGGAAATATTTTGAAGGTGCTTGTTGTGGCTGTTATATGGCAAAGATTTTTCTATTCTTACAGATGATGTTCCATTGTATATTAAATACATAATTGTTTTCATGTTGTCAAACTACTTTTTGAATCTTTTTGGTGGAAGTCTGCAGTTATCTGGAAGAATGACTTTGCAGCTCTGCATCCAGACAACAGGGTGGAAATTTGCACGGAGTGGAGAGGCCTCACAGGCACCCGGGGCTGCATCCTATCTCTTTCTCAGTGACAGAAGGGCAGAAAGGTTTCCCTTTCCCTAGAAAATATTTGATTTAGAATCGATCCTCAGCAAGTGCATAACTTTCAATCTTGATGAGCTCATTATTCTTGCTCATGAGCATCATCAGTATTTTTCCTGGACATGGTGACCTAGAAGTAGGACCAAGATGCTGAGTACATAACAGTGCTGTGCACTTAGTATTTTTCGGTGTTTTCAGTGAATGTTAAGTGTGGGAAGTAGAAGTCAGATGTGCACCAGTAGAAATATATTAACAAAACAGATTAAACAATCAGTTTGAGTGGCTGCGCAGTAATATTTGTTCTGTTTTTAGTCCCTAGATAGACAATTCAGCTCAGAGTCCAGGAGGAGCAAGAGTTTCGAGGAACGGGAAGAAGAGTATGAGAAAGTAAGGAAGAGAATATTCAGTCAGGAGGTAAGAGACTTTTTCGCTAGTGGAAGTGAATCTCTCGTAGCCCTTATTTCCGAGCCTCTTGACTCCTTAGACCCACTCTGAACAGGGACAGCAACACTAGGGAAAGGTAGCCCAGCTGTAAGTTCAGTGTTTGTGGTTCATTGCCTCCTCGGAGACCAAGGATAGATGTAAATTCTCAATAACCTTCTCTCTAATAGGTGCAGATCTGTGGTAAAACCTCATTGTAACATGTTTCAGTCATTATATTTAACTGAAGGGGAATAATTTGCATTAGGTATTCCTTAGTGTACAAATAATTTGGCATCAAAAATCACAAAAAAGGAAAAGTAATACCTAAGAGTAAAACTTCTTATTGCCATGTATTATGTTAACTGAAGTGATTAATGTATAAATACTTAATTGTATGGAAAAGAAGCTAATAGCCAGCATAATTTTCAATACTACTGTAATCATTAATATCAGTAAGTGGTTGTGAACTTCAGTGTTCCATTAGTAATGCTGTTGTTGATTAAAATGAGGTTTTACTATGAGCCTGCACAAGTTACCTTTGGTGGACCATTGATTCATGACTCGCAGTAATTCTAGAAGCTGGTTCAAAGGCAGGAATTGTTCAGTTGTCTTAAAAAAGCAAGACATATTGGACAGTGTAAATGCTCTGATCAACCCACAAACTGGAAAGCGTATTCATATAACTAACAACATCGAAGAAAAGTTTGAAAATCTGATAAAAGGAAAGATGTGTAATTCACTTGTGGTTGGATCACATGCTGGACTCATGATTGTCAGCTAGTATCCTTTTTTGGAGAGTTTTGGAAGTTGTCTGCTGAAATACAGGCAAAGCTGGGACCTCACACACCACACACCCTTATCCCCTTGTTCAAGGGGGAACAGTGGCTGTGTTTTGTCAGCAGTAAAGTCTTTTGACCTGAGCAAAGGACGAACCTCAGCCTGCCTTGATGGCGAGCTGAGTGCCTGGCTGCTGCACCGTGTGAACAGTGTGTGTGGCTGTGGGTGTACGGGTGAATGAGGCTGAGGCTGTTCACCAAGCAGTGCTTGGTGAATAAGACCGATGCTGTGTAGTTATTTGCTGAGCAGCTCAGTAAGTTGGTTGGTATCATGTAGTTATTTACTGACCAGTTTGGTAATTTATGTAAAGCTAGCAACCCCTAACTATTTCATTACTTTATAACTATTTGTTAACTAATAGATCCTCACCTTAACCTGACTGATAGTACACTATCAGTGCAAAGTAGTGATGCCAAGATGAAGGCCTGGAAAAGACGCCTAGAGAGTCAGAAAGCTTCACCTGCATCCTTCCCACATATAGATTTATTCACTGTTAATAAAGGGCATCTTGTGAAAGTCATCAAGCACTCAGACTTATGAAATTGGCCTATTTCAGTAGGCTCACTCACTCTTACCAGTAAGTGTAGCATATTGTGAAACTTTTCACATGCATGTGTTGGCTTCATAATGAATTTATTTACTTTTTTTGAAACACCCTTGAGTTGAGGTGAGATCATATCAACATATTGTGTACTGAGCAGTGAATATTGCAACCTTACCCACCAAAAGTGACAGAACCTTGTTACATCCGTGCCCTTCCTGTGGCTTAGTGAGCCTCATGAGCACTGGCCTGGCGACACGTGTGGTGAAGAGCCAAGAATCCAGTCAGTAACTGTATCCCTCCACCACTACTGTTGCTGTCCTGTACCTGTCTGGACTCAGGCTTGCAAGGCTTTATGTTTGGTCAATATGCACTGAATTATTTATTTGTGCCAATGATTTGGTTCAAATAGCAACTCCTGTCTCACCTCACCTACTCTGAGATTTGTATTGCACATCCCACCCTGCCATCACCCACATCCACACTCACAGCCTCCCTGCAGCTGCTGTTTACCTTTCATTGTTGTTGCTGCCGCCACTTTTAGCTGCTCCATCCCTCGCCCCCTGTGACCATCTGTCTGTTTGCTTGTCACATTGTTTCTTTGTTTGTCTGTTCTTTAGCAAAATATCTGAAAAAATGACATACCATCCTAAAGGGGAATATAACAAGCTGTTTAACTTTTAGGAAAACTGATTAAAATTTCCTACATAATGATGAATGAATGAATGAAACAAACAAACTGACTGACTGACTGAGTGACCAAGGGGAGACACTGGAAAAAAATTACCTGTGGTTTGAGGGCAGACCCTGAGTGCTCCCCGCGGCTACTGGGAGGCACTGGAAGGCTGCCTGGCCCTGACCACAAGTGCTTTCTGAGGGTGCCAGAAGGGGTTGGGGTGTAGAAACTCAGATTTTGTTTCCTCTGTGACCTTGACCTTGGACTTAAGACCTCGATTTTAAAAGCAAACCTAAGATAGGCCAATATACACGTTTATACCAAAATTCAGTAATCTCAGTTCAATGGTTCTTGAGCTAGGGGTGTCATGCTTAGAAAAAAAAATAACAAAGCTGAAAATAACACTGATTTCATGGCAAAGGGCAGGAACAATTTATTGGTATTTACACCAACGTTTTAAGATGATGAAGCTTTGAGATGATGAAAAGAGAAATAGACACAGCATTGATCAAGTGAAGAAAGAGAGGTGAGAGTCGGACAAAGGGAGTGTACAAAAGTGCCAGGAATGAATGTTAGAATCCCTTGGGAGGAAGAAAGAAATTTTTCCTGAGTCTTAATCGTCAAGTGTGGCGTGGAACCTAAACTGTTTTATAGATTTGTCAGTGGTAAAATGAGACAAGAATATCATCAACAAGCTGAAAGTAGAGGGCAAGGTCCATGACGATGTAAATCAAACTGAAGTGATTATGTGTTTCCAATCAGTTGTTATGATAGAGAGTCATTTTGTGGGTAAGGGGAGAGTGACCAAAGATGCAATGCTGAAAGACTAAAATGAAAGTGCAAGTTCAAGCTGTAAGGAAGTCTCAGCCCTGGACGGGGTCTCTAGTCGGGTTCTTAAGGAATGCAGAGAACAGCTGGTAGCCATGAGGTGGGGTAGAGGGCCATTGTGATACCAATATGCAAAGGAGAGAATCAGGAAGGTCCCCAGAACGGATTAGTGTATTTAACTAGTGTGGTTGCAGAATTGTGGAAAAGAATTATGATACATGGATAAGACCTATGGAGGAGATGGGTGATTTAATTCATAACTCGAAGAACATATGTCTATTTTGTTTAGTTTCTCCTCAAGGGTGATTGATGTGCTGCAAGAGAGCGATGGATGGGTGGATTGATTACCGTTTACTGTTGCCGTGCTCTTTCTTTTTTTTTTTTTTTTTTACATCAAAGGATACGTCTCAAGGGCAACAAAAAGGGTACACACACTAAAAAAGCCCGTGACTCGCTGCTCCCACAAAAATAAAAAGTAAGGAGTAGCCAAAAGAGAGGTTTACCATGGCTAGGTTTCAGATCAGGAGAAAGGCTTCGACAAGGTAACACACGAGCAACTAATGTGGAAGCTGCAGCACAGGGGAGGACCGGGAGGGGAGGAGAGACTTACAGAAAAACTAATGAATGAAAGCAGTAGTAAAGGAAAGAATATCAATGTGAAGGGAAGTAACAAGAGAAGTTCTGCAGGGCCCAATGTTGGTACCTTGGCCTTGTTTGCAGGTGATATTAAGATCATGAGGGAAGTAAAGGCTGAGGAGGACTGTAAGAGGTTGCAAAAAGATCTCGCCAGGATTCATGAGTGGTGCCGGGAATGGGATGTGAGAAATATGATGTAAAAAAATGCAAGTTATTGGAAGTGGGCAACAACTAGGTCATGAAACTATGCAACGGGAAACGAAAATGTCACAAACGTAAGGAAGACCTGGGTGTGTCTGTCCAGGATCATTTGTCACCTGAAAACACAACAAAATATCACACACACACACACACACACACACACACACACACACAACAGCACATCCACACACTCGACAACAATAATTTGTGTCGTGTTTTGTATATATTAACATGAATTTCTTTTCTCCATCAGTCCTTGTCTTCGGCTGACGGTCTGGGCGACTCACCGGTCAGGAGTCATGACTCTCGGCGGAACTCCCAGGACGACTCACGTTGGCATGAGACCCGCCACTGGACTTTCATGGACTCTGAAGCATCACATCGAAAACACCACTACGACAATCATAGGCTAAGGTCAGTGTCCTTGAGGTGTGCATTGGTGATATTACACATTACAAGTTTGCCTCTGGCACCTTTAGACTTTTTTGTGTGTGCCTGAGATTATTGTTGAACTTTTTAGACTTCAGTTTTAGGGGGCTGTTTGTGAATGTCCCTGAGCCTGGTGGTGATGCAGGGAGGGTTGTTTAAGTGATGCCTATTGAGGCTCATGCCACCCTCTGGTTAACCCAACCTAACCTAACCCAAAACAGTCACTAGAGATATTGACTCGGAAAATTCATATATGCTTCCTTACTAATGAGACTTTCTATACAACAAGGTGAGGTCATTCTTTGTTGATTTATACCATAAGGTGCTGGCTGTTATGTGTTTGAAGATACCCTAACCTAACCTATCAAAACCCCAAACAGTCACTATAGGTCTTGACTCAGAAAATTCATATATGCTTCCTTACTTATGAGACTTTCTATACAACAAGGTGAGGTCATTCTTTGTTGATTTATACCATAAGGTGCTGGCTGTTATGTGTTTGAAGATACCCTAAACTTAACCTAACCTAACCTATCAAAACCCCAAACAGTCACTATAGGTCTTGATTCAGAAAATTCATATATGCTTCCTTACTTATGAGACTTTCTATACAATAATGTGAGGTCATTCTATGTCGATTTATAACATAAGGTGCTGGCTGTTATGTGTTTGAAGATACCCTAAACTTAACCTTACCTAACCTATCAAAACCCCAAACAGTCACTTTAGGTCTTGATTCAGAAAATTCATATATGCTTCCTTACTTATGAGACTTTCTGTACAACAACGTGAGGTCATTCTTTGTTGATTTATACCTCTCATCACCAGCGTTGCCAGATTGCCATACTTAGCCTCTTATGTTTACCAACTTCCGACACAAAAACTGTCTCCTGGTCCCAAATAACTAGATTCCTTTATATTTATTGTTAAAATAGTTAATTCCTGATGTTTCTTGGCAATTGTTAGGCGTCAAAAACCGGTAAATACTATGCCCTGAGTACGATAATCTGGCAACAGTGCTCATCACATGTGTCTTGTATCCTTCAGACCTGGGAGGCTGCCCAAGGTGGAGTCCTTTGAGAGCCGAGACACCCTTCATCCCAGGTCTCTCCGGCCACCGGTGTTCAAGTCACACAGTTTTGGCGGCTACAGCGGCGGAGTGACAGTGTTGTCACGTGGAGACTCTGTGTCTAGCAACATCTCTTCCAGATTAAGTAAACAAGGTAATGTCTGATATGAACTTTAACCCGGTAGCAGCTGGGATCATGTTTCTTAAATATCCCTTTAAGCGAGAAAAATGAGAAATAATCATCCCACACACATTTCAAAATATATATCAAAGCATTTGTGATCAATTTATGCATCATCTATTTTTTGGGGTTTATATCATGGCACAAATTTGGCCCGTCACTGCTACACGGTAAAGCCACAAATTTGGCCCGTCGCTGCTACCGGGTTAAGTGCGAGTAGCATTTTCCTGCTTAATTTTTTTCATTAGATGGCAATTCCAAAACTAGTTCTTTAAATGTAGTATTTTCATGAATCAGCACAGTATGGGACCAACAAGATGATCATCCAAAGAAATTGAAAATGGCAACATGCTTGAAAGATATACGGAAATGCTGTTTTCCACATAGATGTGTTATACTGTGGAACAACCTGGACAAGGAGGTCAATTTTAAAAACAACTGAATTGAAAGACAAATTCCACCAATTGAAACTTGAGATGGGACCTCATTTCCTTTACATCATAACAAGTTAACCCCTTGACTGTGGATTTCCTACAAGAAGACATCACCAAGCTACAGGAATGGAACAAAAAGTGGCTGCTGCAATTCAATGAAGAAAAATGTAGTCATGCACCTTGGGAGGGGAAATCTAGCATACCAATACCACATGGGAAACACTCCTCTATCCACCACAGAGGCAGGGAAAGACCTGGGCATATATGTTACCAGGCTACCAGTGAAGGCGAAATCCGTGCCAGTCACAGCGAGGGATTAAGTAGACAATGATATTCAGGCAGTATGTTTGATATCCACAGAATACACTAACATTTTCTCTTTTTCAGACTCCACCAGCAGCAGGATAAGCGACCAAAGTATGAGTTCTGGCTACAAGTCACAGAGACAAGATACTAGTTCAACAAATGTGTCAAATACTCTCTCCACGACTCCTTCCCCGACCACCAGTCAACACCAACACTCAGCTGCCGGCCAGGTGAGACAGGAGACTAAGGGCCACTCTCACCACTATTGCCAAATAATTGTACTCATCACATTGCATTTTCATAATTTCTGACCGATAACTTCACCCGAGAGAAGATAGCGCCACTATAAACACTTGCCTGCGTCATGACGGGCTGGGGCTGATAGGGAAGAAGTGGTGTACATTTAGGGTTGTGAATGAAAGAAACAGTTTAAGGATATGATCATTTCTCTTCCATGCCATATTGGGACTCACCACATGATACTTTCCCTGCAGGTGGGTGTGTGGGGTGGAGAAGGAGATAGCCAACCTGTGATGTGGGCAGTGACGGACATGGAAGCTGTACCTGCTGGAGCTATGTTAATAAACCCCCAGGTGAGTGTTACTGATGACAAACAATGTAAGAGAAGCTGAGGCCACAACAAAATCCATAATAGTTTCAGTGAAACTTCAGAAGAATACAGATCAGTAACCCCTCGGCTGCGGATTTCCTACAAGAAGACATCACCAAGCTACAGGAGTGGAGCAATAAGTGGCTTCTACAATTGAATGAAGAAAAACATAAGTCATGCACCTTTGAAGGGGAAACCCAACATACAAATACCACATGGGAAACACTCCACTATCCACCACAGAGGCAGAGAAAGACCTTGGGGTATATGTTACTAGGCTACCAGTGAAGGTGAAATCTGTGCCAGTCACTCTACATCATACTACATACATTTCAATTACTCTAAAGATGGTAATTTATGGTTATTTTGCCTTTTCTCATCTGCAGAGTGGCCAGCCATATATGAACTCCGATGGGTCAGTATATCGCTTTGATCCAAACAACCCTCCTCAGCTGAGCCCGAGCGTCAGCAGTAGCAGCTCGGGAGTCACGGCTGCCCAGGAGAAAGACTCTGCTTCTGACAAGGACACCTCAAGCCAGCCCTCAGGTGAGTCAAAGCTGAGATTTATAACATTAAAGATCAAGGAGAGGTGAACGAACATTTGTATTGCATAAAAATGAGAGCCCTTGTCTTGCTCCCGGTTCAAATTCTCAGCCCAACACCTTGTACAGATATATTACCACAGAGGCATGTCGTAGTTACTGAAATCTAGATGAAAAGACAGTCTTAGAACAAGTCATCATTCCTGATTTTTGGAGGGTGTAAAAAATGAGCTTGTTCTTTTGCTTGTGAATGCTTTTTCTTTGGTTTGTTTTCAGTGATAACCTTATGGCATTTTTCTTTCCCTGCTGCAAAGTTTTTCCTAATCCTTCAATTCCGTGCATAGCTGAGGTCGAGTTATTGCATGCTTCCAGGGCTGCTGTACCACAAACCTTCGAAGTGCATGTATTCGGAGGGGGTCTCAGGGGGTCCTCTCTCCTCCCCTGTCTCTCCACCTCAGCCTGCCCCAGCATCACACCAAGGTCGTGTATATGTGCTTTGGTCCTTGATTTATACCTCATTGCTTGGCAGTTTTTATATATGCCAAATGTGATGGTCTAGAAGAGGATTCAGTCCACAAAAAAACATGCAGTAGGATCTCACCAATGATGATTTCCAAAATTACGGTTTCAACAATTACAGTCAGCTGGAACTACTGTGGCCCCATCTCCACTCAGGTCTCATGTGCCAGGCTCACACACTTTCTTCAACACATCATCAAACCCATCAAAGCCAGCCCTTACATCTACTGGTTAGGCAAAAATATCGCACAGCAACACGCTACTTTCAACCACAGACAATAAGAACGGAGCTGTGGGTGACCTGGCTGTGATCAATAATATTAGGCAGTAAGCAACTTATCGGGTCAATATAAAACACAATGCACCATAGTTCATACACAACAATACAAAGAAGTAATAAGTCCAGAGTCCAGAGTAGGTAACCATGTGCTTCATGAGAGAGCCAGGCCAGGACTGAGAGAGTGGAGTCATTCTGTCTTGGCTCCTGAAAGTGTTTTGATTACACTCCTTTCCTCACAGGTGGTTCAAGTGGGAGCCTCACCACCTGTGTGACCCAGGTTCCTGCCGTGTCCACACCATCACATGATCTTCCTCAAACTGCCTCGGCCAACATTCACAGCCCGCCCACCAAACAGCTCAGTCTACAGCAATCCTCTCCTGAGCCAACACAAGGTGAGATAAAGTTTGCATACTTTCAAAATTTAGGTGATTAAGTGTTATAACTTTAATTTGAATGTTATGTGGCAAACTGATTGTGACATTTGAACACTAATGTTTTTCAGCGAGGAAACAGTTAAAAATTGCTGAAAAAGGTTTTCTTTGTTGTCATTTAATTTTCATGTTTGAAGATATTTTATAGGAAACCAAACTCAATTTTAAAAGTAGCAAACTAGCTTTACTTATTTTCTTATCCTCATGATTTTGTTACCAGGTGTTGTGAGTGGCAGTGTGTCAGGCGGGGAGAGCCGGGAGGCTGAGATGCCTGCTGCCTCTGGGGGAAATAGCGGCAGTGAGGGGGTGACCCAGCCCACACCTCAAGTGATATACCCGCAGTATTATCCACTTGAAGCAAGATCTTACTCCCAGGTGAGGGAGATGAAAAGACAACAAAACTTTTTGTAAAATTATTCAAGTTCTGTGGGGACATTATTCCACTGCCTCACTCTTAAACTGGCATCAAACTTGCCATGAGTGACTAATAAACTTAGCAAGAGTTAGTGAAGATTTACAATACTGCCTTTGTAGATTTTAAGTTTAACTGATCTCCACATTCTCAGGAGGGCCACGTGAGTGAGGTGGCCAGCCATATGCGGGCCCTGTGCCTGAGTGGGGCCAGTGGCAGTGAGGCTCCAGGAGACATGGTTACAGGGCAGGTGGCTGCCCCGCCAGCTCCCGGCCCGGGACCTCAAAGTTACGTTGTGCCAAGACAGCATTACACACAGGTAGGTAAATGGAGTAATCTGGAATACCACAGTTTACCCTAAAAAGTGTCATATACATACATACAATATACACTGAAAAATGCAGTAATTGTCACACTTATTGAGTTTTCTTCTTGCAGCCAGTGTACTACATGCCGGCAGGGAGTGTGGGTAACCTGAACGGCTCCCTCAAGTATGTGTACCCTCAGTATCAAATGGCTCCTGTGCAGGCTCCAGCAGGAGTGCAAGCCCAGGCAGGGGTACAGCCAACTGGAATGCAACAAGTTCAGGGGATACCTGCTGTACCAGCAGTACCTTCTCTGACAGGGGCAGTGCCAGCAGCCCCTGGCCCTCCCACAGCCCATCATCCCTCCATGGAACACACCCCAGCTCTCCCTCCTGGTAAGTACCCAACAGTAAAGAGAGATTTACTCACTATGTATTTGTAAGAAGTTAACATAATTTACAGTACAGTTTATAGTGCCCCTTGTTCATTATAGCACAGCTGGCACTGTCAGGCAGACAAAGCTAAACTTAATGGCACTCACCGCTCTGTCAGCTTTTTTTCCACTGCTGCTTACCAACCCCTATGTACATGTTGGGCCGCCCATCACTGGACTGAACCCCACGATGTCAAAACTGTCTGAAATTGAATGTAGCGTGCTGGGTGATGGGAACAAGGGGGGAGGGCAACTAGAAGCCAGTATCAATCTGAGCTGGTGCCTGCATTGACAGGGATATTCGTTGTGCAATACACTTGAAATTTTGACACTCACAGTGGCATGCTCAAACAACTGGACCTGTTGCTGTAGTTTACAGGAATTAATTCCCTGGTAAAATATTTTTACTGTACAATAATTTGAGATACAATCCAGGAACACAGCTGCATGGTATAATAGGGGGGGGGCACCTTTACCCTCCAGGAGGCTACACAGTGGTGACCTACCCCGCTGCTGGAAATGTAAGTGGGACAGGCAGTGGGCAGGAGGCCGGGGGCACCACCTATTACTATCAGCTGCCTTCAGCACCAGCAGGATCAGGAATTGGTGGTCCCCTCCCTCCAGGACAGCCTGTACCCACCAGCCTCCACCAGTACACCATCACACCCTCCACCACAACCACCACGTTTCCACAGTGAGTATTAAGTGAGCTGCAGGCTTTTGTACCATGGCAAGGGTCATCAATACTCTCTATTTGATATTTGAATTTTCATCATAAAGTGAACTTTGAATCATTAGCATTTTCTGTATCATATGTTGTATACTATGTCCTAAGCTTCTCTTCTGTGCCAGGATGGGGAGCAGCTTAGGTTATTACACTCCAAGTGGCTTGCCAGGTGGAGGAGTGTACCAGGCTGTGGGTGGCATGCAGGGCATGTCTGGGGGCATGTACAGCTCCCCTCCTGGCCCGGCCCCGGCCAGCCATGCCACAGCTGTCTCCTACAGAGCCCCGACCCCTCCCCAGACTCCCAGCACCCAGGTGAGTTTAGTGTCCCATTAGGACCACCGTTGCTGTCAAGGTGAGCTGGAACTTCCCAAAATCAGCATTTCATCAAAGCTGTTCATATTTGTAAAGTGACTGATTATCAGTTCGCTTTTATTGTTTGGCTAATGTGTCATTCATACTTGCCGTGGCTTGAGAACGTAGCTTTTATAAGTGAACATAAAACATTGCATTTATTTTTTAACATTCTAAACAGCACCACATCAGAATCTGTTCTGACTGAAAAAGTGTCTCATTATCAGTTTGCTTTTCCCATCATAGCTTGTGTATTATTATTTCTTGATCAAGCTTAAAAGCTGTAGCTTGCATAACAAATCATAAAACATGATTTGATTTGATTATGATTTTATTTTATGCAATGGTCCCTGTAAACACTGTACAGGCAATCTTTGAACAAACCTTGTACTGTTGGCGCTTGCCTTGCTTTGTCTTAGATGCAACCGCTCCACTCTTGCCAGGAATGTTTGCCCTGAGGGACAGGGAGAACTTTGTTGCATGTAAGGTAGCTTGTTGATACATAACACATGATTTTTTTCTTCATACTTTCCATGTCATTCATATTTTCTCAAAAGTACATCATGTAGTACCGTGTATTTAGAAAATTTTAAATGACATTTGATTTATTCTTTAAAGCATTGCAAAGAAAATGTAAAGAATTATAACTATTATTTATGTTATTACGTTGATTACTTGCGCCTTCATGGCCTAGTGGTCAGCCGGCCTGGCTTCTGTTCCGTGGGCCCGGGTTCAAATCCTGTCCCAGGCAGTCGGCCTGCAGCTCACCCAGCTGTTCATCCTCCCGTTCGGACTGGTCAATAAATAGGTACCTGGGTAAACCTAGGGAAGGTAAACTGTGGTAATCCCGGAATTCACACTGGCCTGTGTCCCGGGGCAACTGGTTCTTATCCACCACAGGCTCAAAGGGCCAACTGATGAGCTCTGTAGCCACGTGCAGCTATAGCAAATGCACCCACCTTTACCTTCATACAGTATAATAAATCCAGCCTGTTTTGTGGAAGAGGCTCCTGTATATAATGATAAATTTTTTAAACAAAGAGATCATTGTTCATATGGATAATAATTTTCAGGGCATGAAATTAATATTCAAAGTGGAAATATGACTTTACAAGAATCCCAATTGACTTTAACAATAACTGCCACTTACATCCTTGCAGCACCTTGTTCAAAATTCATCTGTCTATCTATCTATATCTCCGGCGGCCTACTCCCACGTAAATCCAAATCCAGCAATGACCAACTTATAATTATGTGAGAAACCATCACCTGCACCAGCACCACCACACTCACTGCTTAACTTTACCAGACACTCACCTTTCACACCACTTTGAGAGCTTTATCAACTTCTCCTCAAGAACAGAGTGCATAGTTTATGACTGTTGCTTAGAAAATGCTTCCGTGCTATTTACTCCACTTACTATGCTTGAATGTAAAGTACTAGTTCCTGTATGTATATGTTAGTGTGTGTAAGTTTGTTTGAGAGAACGTGAGAGAGTGTGTGAGAGAGACAGAGAGAGAGAGAGAGAGCAAGCGAGAGAGCGAGCAAGAGAGCGAGTGAAAGAGTGAGCGAGAGAGCGAGAGAGCGAGTGAGCAAGAGAGAGAGAGCAAAAGCGAGAGCGAGAGCAAGAGAGAGTGAAAGTAGGTATGTGATTGTGTGGTAACTCTCACGTCTCAGCCATCTCCTACCTCTCAGTGACAAAGCCTACAGTGTTATGGGTGCATATTTTCTTACCCGACTCTATATGATACTTTCCATCACAGGTTGACTGTTCCAACATGAATCAAAAATCTGTGTGTGTCTTATCGAAGCCGAGTTATGTAATAGTTTAGTGGGACGTTGCTGAGCGTAGGAGGTGGCTGAGGTGAGAGATGGGAGGCTTGGCGAGTCCTCAGAGCAGGTTAAACTGATGCTCCCAGGTCATTGTTTTATTTATTTATTTATTCATTTTAATCCTTTTCAGTTTAGCATACAAAAAACTCTGTGCCTGGCATCTTCACATCCTTCAGTTCCAGTAATCTTTTTATTTAGATGGTAGTCAGTTCAATGTCTGGTCTTGCTCAAGTCTCCAGCTCCCAGCCATTTCAGCGCCAAAGCATCTGAAAAGAGAAAAGAAATCTGTTATGACATATCGAGTTATAACTTTTGTGACATTCTGACAGCTTTCTTACTTGTGCTTAATTTTATCTGATTTATTTTAATATAATAACTTTACTGTAAATATTTATTGGGATGCATTAAATCTACTTACAATATAAATTAAGTATATCTTTTAATACTTAGTTTACCGGTATTACAGAAGAATTCCAATTCACTGCTTCCACCTGTACAAATCTAGAATATTACCTTGTCCTGGGACCCGAGGAGGTCCCTTGGTGGAGGCTCAGTGTCTGGAGGCTGCATGTTCTCCGTAGCTAGTGTCTTGGACAAAGCAAGTCATATAACATGAATGTTTATCCAACCACATCTTCCATCACAATATTTTTCAAGTATAGAGAAATTAGATTTGATTTGCTCTCTTAAAGTAATTTTTATATTGACTTATATTTAGAGTTCATGTATTTTCTTTAAAGTTGTAGACAAAACATATTTTGCTGACTTCTTCATGAATTTTTTCCTGACAAAAAAGAGCAGAAAATAGGATGTTAGCTCTGTTTTATAATGAATGGAATCTTTCAAGAGTTTTGATGAATTAAAATGTATGACTTGTAAATGTGGCTATTTTGTCATGAGGGCAACATGGGCCTCAGCTCGTCAGAGTGAGGACCAGCATTATGTTGACAAAATATTCAAGTTTCAAAAGAAGGACAGGCTGCCTTTGTCCCATGAAGCCGATGGTGATGCGGTGATCTCTGGTTCTTTGTAGGGCATGAGTTTAAGCCTGGGGTATGTGAGTGGCGGCAGTGGGGGGACTGGGGTAGCGCCAGCGGGAGGGCAATATATGGCAATGGTCCCCCCCCAGCAGCCCCCCACTCCCACATCCCACGCCCCTCCCCCCCAGCTCTTCACCACCTTCTTTAGGCCTTCTGTCCAGGTGGGTGGTAGCTCCTCCCGCATGCTGCTGGAAGTAGAGTTGTGGTTAGTAGCAGTGGTAGATCATATGGCATGACATCACTTGGTAGCAACTTGTATTATGGTGTCTTATATTTTTGTTTGATGCTTTGTCCAGATATCTTTGGTTGCCTTGGCACAGTACAGTGATAAATGTTTCCATCACAGATGATGGGAGGGTCAGCAGGCACTCCTCCCCCCCAGTCTGTGCTCCAGTATGGGGGTGGTGCTGTGCCACCCTCAGGTCCCCCAGGATCAGTCACCCCCCACCCGCCAGTGTTCGCCAAGCCCTACATGGGGCCGGCCATGCACACCATGATGCCTGGAGCCTTGCCGGAGCAGGCTGGGCTGGGCAAGGAAGACAAGAGGCTGATGGCCATGGCCCAGGGTGTTGGGGGAGCTCCCACTGGCCCTGCTGCCCAGCTCCTGGCCAGACCGTACTCCATCATGCAAAGTTAGTGATATTCCTATTTATTCTCTAAGTTTATTCCTTTGTTTATGTTCCCTTGAACAAATTTTTAATATGCAGAACTTGAAATAAATATCACCTGTATTTTTAGAGACATCTAAGGAAGCTTTAGTTAAAGCTGTATCTCCCCTTTAAGGTGATATGCGGATATTTGGGGGGACAAGCGGGCTTCCCAATACAGGTGGGATGAGTGGTGGTAGCCTGGCGGGTAGTGGGGCCCCAGCCCCCCTGCGGGCCGGGCCCCTCCTGCTGGCTGGGACGCGGCCCAGACACCCCAATGCCTTCACTCCCACCCCACTTGCCCCCCTGAGTCTAGCAAGACCGCCCAAAGTGCGGAGACAGCGGTCACGAACTTCTTATACTCGTAGCTCAGAAGTTATGACACCTCAGATGTCAGTGGAAGGCCAAGAGTCAAATGAATGAAATTGTTTTCCTGCTTTCAAGCAGTTATCTCCAACCAAGCTTTTACAGTGGGATTGATAACAAAATAATTAAGTTAAAACTATGTGATCCTATGACAAAATTCAAAAAGCATTTCCTATGTAGGTGCTGCAGTGAGGGTTAGTGACAGCCTTATATAGTGTGAGTTGCATCGTGACATTCACCCGGCCCCCGGCCAGCTGTGGTGCAGCGGCAGAGTGACACCTGCTGCCTGCGATGAAGAGGATCCTCATACACCTGCATAATATCTACAGAGCCTGTGGTCTTGTATCGCAAATTGTTCTAGTGTTTGCTGATGTAGTTCTCAATTTTTTATTAAAAAATAACAACAAGGAATTACAGGAAATGTGTTGGTGACAACAAGGAAAACAAGGAGTACACACACGAAGCAGTTTGAGAACTTGCCGACAAAGCTAGAATGCTAACAGATCCAGAAGTGTGCGGTAACTTGTTGTAAAGGCTGGATGTGAACATTTATTGACAAATTTGTTTGAAATGATGACAAAGTGGCATTGTGTGGATCTGACACTGAAGAATACTTGATGACATCAGTAACTCTCAGCATTGGTACATCCTTCCACCCTCACCACCACTACCTCCACCTCCACCAAGGGTACCTCACCTCCCTCCCTACAGCAGTGCATTTCTGTTGCCACTCATCTACTAGCTGTACATAAAATATTGTTATGTTATATTTCACTGACAGCCAACAAAGCTGTGGAGAAATATTTCAGGTTGTTAAAAATATTTTATTATTTTAGTTTGAAGGGGATCAGTTATCATAAGGACATCTCTTGAGAACTTATGACAGTTGGTGACCCAGGAGAGGGAGTTGGTAATGCATTATTAATGTAGAACTTGTAACTGTTTTCTATTTGCACAATGATACTTGTATTATGTATTCGAGTGTCCAATGAAGTTGAGTCATCAAGATTGAGAGTGGAAAAGATGAAAATGAGAATTCAAGTTAATGTTACAGTAAGTAAGTAACACCTCTTTTTATCATTAATTAAATTTCTTAGATGATTTCAGAGCAGTACAACAGTTAATATAAAAATGCAAATCAAGTTGAAGTTATGTGATAATGAGAAGCTGATTGTTCAATTTCTTGGAGTGTTGGGAAGTGAGAGTCAGACTCATGAAAATGTTATTGTTTTATCCTGTTTTGAATTTATGGAAATTCTTTTATCTTGATTTACATTGGAAACATATCCAAGAAAATTAGTGAATTCAGTTTTCAGTCACTTGCAGCGATTCATTGATGAAGACAAAACTGTCACCTTATCGACCCACTGTCAAAAGCTCTTTTTTAACTGGTAGTGTACTCTTTTTACCTGCTCTGCAGCCTGCCATGCACTTTTCAGAGGTATTTAATGATGCAGAAGTCTTTATTATTCACTATTTTTGTACAGCTATTTGAAACACTTGCCTACTGGTTGCTTTTCATAGTCATTGATCTAGTCTTCATGTGCTGATCAAGTCAAAGGTGCTGAGCTGAGTTCATATTGCTCATGTGTACAGAACCCTTGTGGGGAACACTGCTCAGTGGAGGAAGAGAAGAGAAAGGGGCTCTTGCATCCCCTCCCGTGGTAACTACGGAAACAGGAAGATATGAATCTGTGTGAAGTTTCTTGACAGATTCATTTGTTGAAAAATGTGCATATGTATGCACCTGAGTAGCATGTACACATGTCATTAGTGTGTGTGAGTGTGACTGTGTGTGTGTGTGTGTGTGTGTGAGTGTGTGTGTGTGTGTGTGTGTGTGTGTGTGTGTGAGTGTTGTCCAGCAGCTGGCAGCATCCCCTCGGGTAACTGGATCAGCCAGAACACGGGACAGTTGGGTGGCCATCCATTCCCTCCTTCCAGACCACATGGTGTCAGGTGTTGATGAAAGAACATAATAATTGTTAAACCTATAGAGTGTGTCCATTCTAAATACTCTTGGGTTCTCTGTAAGTATTAAGTGTCAGAAGTTTAATGCCTCGAACAATAACAATGGAACTCTATGAAAAATAGAAAATTATGAACAAATGGTATTCCCAAAGATCCGGCTGGCACTGTGATCATCCAGGGAATTTCCATAAGCCAGCAAATGCAATAGAAAGATCCTCCAACCTCGTGAATCCAAAGAATAATGCCTGACACAAGATCCTCTTTATACTCATGACCCAACACAAACCTTTGTTTACAACTTTAGCCTTGTTTGTGCACAACCTTGTTACTCCTGGATGAACTAAATTGGCTTGTTTTTCAAACTAGCTTGAGTAGGATCACAGGGATGTTTTATAGATGTTAAATTAACCAAAATAAACTTTATGCCATTACCAGACATTTGTTATACTGAATCTAGCAGCACATACAATTGGCATAATATATAAAACAAACTTTTATTTTAGAACTAACACCCAGGCATTAATGAAGACAGCAGCAAAATTGAGTTTTTCTTCTGAATTATCAAGTAAAATTTACATTGAACTTTTATGGCTTCACTCACTTTAGAAATCATTTGAAATTTGGATAATTCACTGTCTAAAGAACATCCCTATAGAGCTTTCTGTTCACTGAGGAAAAGAAGCATTTCATGTTTGTTTCACTGTAGGATAAGGAGTCTCACAGGTCTTATGTAGTCAGGTTCTCTCGTACCCCAATGATCTCGTTCCCTAGTCATGTATATCGTTACTTTTTCTTTTTAGATACAACACAAGCTATTTGCCAGAGTGTACAAGTAAAGAGATTAATGCTGTTGAGATTAAATAAAGAACATAACACCAATTGAACTACTATGTCACAACTCAGTTCTCTCTTTCAAAAGCACTGATGATATTTTTGATTTTCTCTCCTATGAGTTTGACTATTGAGCCTAACTATGAATGCTAAAACACCCCTTGCAATGGGCCAAGTATTATGAAAACGAACAACAAGATAACAATCCGCACTTGGGATATTCCGCGAGTGAGAGTACCATGGCTTTATTAGAATATAAGAAAGTAATACCAGCAGTCATTGTATGTGAGTTTGATGTTTGTTAATAATTCTGAAAGTATCAACATTTCTTTCCATAGGCATAATAGTGATCATATCCGTTACATTTCAGTTCAGTTTTGCATCCATCATCTCTGTTCTTCTTGCTGTCATAAAAGTACCTTCTTGCCAAATCATGTTGGTATGATTATCACATTCTTGGCTGACATATTTCATTCATTTCATTTCATACCTGCCTTAACTAATCTTCTGAAAGGGGCCTTCATATTTGTATTGTTGTGCTTTTAAACTCTCACCAGCCATGTACGAGTGAGATGCTTCCAGCCCGTCACTCCCCCGTTCTCTCTCTCCCTCCCCTTAGCCTATTGGAGTCTTTTTCTTTCTCTTTTGCTGTCTCTCTTTCTCTCCGTCTCTTGCTTTCTCTTCTCTTTGCTCTTCTCTTTCTCTTTTGCTTTCTCTTCTTTTCTCTCTCTCCCTTCCTTTCTCTTCTCTCTCTCTCTCCCCCTCTCTCTCATTGTCTGAAGCCCCTCCCCCGTAAAGTCTTTCTGGGTGAGCTCCCCCGTGCCTCCTCACACCCATGAACTCACTAACTAAAATAAAGACTCAACAAGTACAGCTAACTAGATGAAAATGACGTTATTCACATGAGTTTTTTCCTTGCATGAAAAGCATAAAAAAAGAGCAATAAATAATTACAAGATTGTTGGGTGTATCCCTGAGTTGATGATTTGTTGTATGTAGATGACTCTCACTATACAATTGGGTTGCATGCCTAGAAATGTATAATGAACAAGAAGAGTTCAATAGAGATACATTCCAGGACTTAGTCAACCCCAGGACATAAGTATAAAAACGGCTTTTCCAGCTCTCCAGAAAATACTATGAAAAAAAGTGCTCACATGTGTTGAAATAAATATACAAATAGCAATGGAAAGGCTCAATTTTATTTCCTAAATTTGGTCTTCTGTGGTTGTTTAGCTATGTAATAAACATATTTTTAATGTATTGTAACTAGTTTCATGATAATTCCTTGACACCAACCGTGTGGCTCGTGCATGAACTTGATACCGGTCAGCTGAGGCCACATGAGCATTACTAAAACTCAGTAAAGCAAATACACACACACACACACACACACACACACACACACACACACACACACACACACACACACACATCTGCTGTCAGACTTTTAAATACAACAGGCAGACAAACAAGTTAATCAGTGTGAGTGTTCAGAATGCAGCAACTATTTTTTTTAGTGCTTGGCAAACCCTTGTGTAGTGTTCTTTATGTAGGAAATTGGTTGAAAGTCACAAACCAAATGTCCACAATGCAAGAGGAATAAATAAAAATGGATATTCCACCTTTGATAGGGATACATAATTAAATAGAACATATAGTTCCTTCACCTCAGTTTTCCCTGATGGTTGTTTCTAATCAGAGAACTTGTGCAGCTTCTTTATCACTGTCTTGCTGTTGCAGTAATCTATAAGTTTGATACTTAACATTTTTATAACTTTAGTTTGAGTACAAAATGTGATGCACAGTTTCCCACAGCACTAGATGGACGCCGTCATGTCTTACCACCAGGCGGCGCACTAACTGTCATTTTCTTTCTCACTCAACAAGGAGCTCTCTAATCAAGTTGGCTGTTTGAACAACTCTAGCTTTGGCCTCATCTCCCACTTACAAAATAGCCTTGACCACATCAGTAAAAACACTACTGTATCCAGTCAAGTCTTTTCCCTTTGAATATGACACACCCAGACAAAGCCCCACCACTCCTGATGGACCCAGAGGGCAAAACAATTTCAGCTGCATCCTTCAATCATTCAGCCTGTGTGACCTTTGGTCCTGAATTCACAGATGCTCGGAGATGCTCTAGTCATTTTGTCATAGGGTTATTATTTTATTGTTCTTTATTCTTTGAAGTGATAATTGGTCTTTGAATATTTCCATTTTCTTTATTTGGAAAATTTTAGACCCAAAAAAGTAGTATAAGTAACATTTTTAAGATGTTTGACTTTTATATGACCACATATGCTATGTGTGTGTGTGTGTGTGTGTGTGTGTGTGAACGAATAAGGTTCTCAACAGCATAATATGAGTTTGACTTTTATTATTGTGTAACAAAATTATCATTAATTATTCCAAATTAGTTAAAGATGCCTTTACTTTGAATTGGCGAGTCATCGTGGCCATGGTGGCCAACAAGCAAGTTAGTCCATACAGAATGATATGAATTTTGAAGGGTTATACGTAGTAGTTTATGCTTTAAGTGTGAGGCATGAGTGCCAAGTAAGAGTAAGCAGGACAGACAAATTAGAATTTACTATGTAGATATTTCTTATCAACTCTATGGGGTCCCTACTTCACAGTTTTCACTCGCTTGCATTATCTCTCCTACCTAAGGTTCAAACATTGATGCCATGTATTGTCTCAGTCATCTGTCTCAAGTGTTCCAACACCTTACGACATCACCCACATCTCATAGACCTTTCCTCCCTCCCTTCTCTCCTTTCCTGCTCTTGTTTTCAAGTTCAAGTTTTCTATTGCATCTTTTTATGTGTCGCAGTCAGTCTCGCCCACACGGGGAACACTGCAATAAAGATGTTATTATTCTTTAACACTGGTTCTTTTCAGTATCCTAAATGCACCTAAGCTGAAAATTTTGTGTTGATTGCATGGAACAATAAAAGTTAGTACATAAGTGTAGCGACAGGAAGTGTGTCCAGTGCTGCCATCTCTTGCTTTCAGCTGCGGGCGCTTGATGGCTCCAGCGAAAAAAGGCGGAGTAAGTCCTTCCTGCCAGTACACAGCCTCTTCCATGTCAAGACCACCAGGGTGCCTCCCCGTGGCACCCGTGGTAACTGGAACCTTGTGCCGGGCTAAATCCCGGGAGGATCTCGAAGCAGCTCATGTAACAAACTACCCAAACACCTAACAAACAATCACCATCGAATCCGCGGTCTCAACCCTCCACCGTAGCTTCGTTTGTTGTGTTCGGAACTCCGGAGCTTCTCTTCCACCGATCCACGGGCCGCGCTGCCATATTACTGTACTCACTGTATTTACCGGTTTTGACCAATAACTACTGCTCCCAGACATGAGGAACTAACGATATTAACGAAAACTATCAATGAATCTCGTTAGTGGGGTGCAGGAGACAGTTTCTGAGTCGGGAATCGGTAAATATAAGATTCTGGGTAGGACAATCTGGCACCGTTGTCCGCGGGTGTTGGCACTTGACAGTGTTAGGGTGGCAAGCAGAGGATTAACACGTACTTCATGTGATATATATAAGTGCATGGCTCATAAACATTACTCGAGGACGATAAGACGTTGGTGAGCTTCTTCCTTTTCGTACGGAAGTTGTAAAAGAGATCATTTAAAGGCCATATTCCTAAACATTTCGGAGCCCAAGAACACACATTTGACAAGGGTTCCGTAGGAGTTTGGGACATTTGCAGAGGTAGCTTTATGATCCTTCTGGTAGTGTGATCATTCGTTTGTGTCATGAACCAAGAATAACACTCATTAGAACGCGATTGATCTCCTTTTCGGCCTTTGGAAATAGTTAAAGCGCGGGGTGGAAGCGTCTAAGCCCGTATTCTTAAACGTCTCGGCGTCTCAGTTCGCCTGTTTTAAAAGCCTCTCGTACAAGTTCATGTGATTTTCGTGGACTGTTTTGTGACCCTAAGGATGGTTCGACACGACTGCTGCTTCTTGAACGCGAAAATAACACAAGAAAACCTGATTAAATCTTCTCTGTGGCTCTGGAAAATAATCGTAACTAGAGCCCGATACCTTTAAGAATACGGACCTAAGAGTCTGGAATGTGGAAAGATGCTGTAGGCTACCCGTGAAGAAAAGTCAAGTGTAGATGGTAGCAAGCGTCATCCCTCCATTGAGCCAACCATAAGGGAGCAGCGTGCATGTCACCGCCCTAAGGAATAGTCTACTCCCAAATGAAACCAAGGAAAGCTTCAAAAGTAAGTAGCATCATCCTTCATGTTATTATGTTGAATGTCTAGAATTTCACCCGTCTTACAGTGGCATACGAGGCTTTATTGTTGATGTTTTGATGTGTCTTTAACTAATCTGAGTAGCGGGCTTTTTTTTTTTTTCTTTTTTTCTCTTCTTTACGCCCTTGAACTGTCTCCTTAGCTGTAAAAATCTTCTAGTAACTATTCCCCGCGTATATCACCAAAGGCAAAGTTGTGAACATAGCCTACTCTATAGCTACACTTGGCCTCGGTGCTACAACTACTACTACTACTATTACCAAACAACAACACAAACATCAGAATCCCATAACCATTTGAAAACAGCAAGACAAACAAGTGACCGGCCATTGTTCTCTCCATACGCGGCTGTCCTTTAAAGTCTGGTGGTGCGGTAAAGCCTGACAGGGGAGAGGGATGAAGGAAAGGGGGGAGGAAGGGAGAGGCACGCGGGTAGGGAATGGCAGGTAAAAGGTGACATTGGGGTTTATAAGCTTACCAAGACCCACCAAGACCCAAACTTCAGTCAGCATTTGGTCATTCTCGCACATATACGGTTATTCAATCCATGCTCGTCAATCTGTCTGTGTCCCTATAGTAATACCCGACCCATGTACGTAGGTAAAGATGATATCATAGTGGAGATTGAGAGTTTATCGAAATTGAACTTTAGTTAGGCTTTGGATAGCTTTGCCTTCGTCCAGGTCGCATATATTACCAATGTCTCTACGGGTAGGTGGTTCCTGATTGAAGACGGTTGGCTGTAGCGTCGAAATTAACCGCGTCACGTCAGCCTCCCCCTATCAGTCAGCCCTGCCCCTATTCTTGCCTCGTCAGCCCCTTCCTTTCCTGTCAGTCCCACCTCTAACTTCATTCCATCAGCTCCCTTCCTTTCCTGTCAGCGCCACCTCTAACTTCATCACGTCAGCCCCCTCCCATCCTATCAGCCACACCTCTAACTTCGTCCCTTCAGCTCCCTTCCTTTCCTGTCAGTCCCATCCCTAACCTCGTCACGTCAGCCCCCTCCCATCCTGTCAGCTCCGCCCTTAACCTTGTCTCCTCTGCCCCCTCCCATCCTGTCAGCCCCACCTCTAACTTCGTCCCGTTAGCTCCCTTCCTTTCCTGTCAGTCCCATCTCCTAACCTCGCCTCGTCAGCCCCTTCCCTTCCTGTCAGCCCCGCCCCTCACCTCGCAACGTCAGCCTCTTCCCTCCCTCTCAGTCCCGTCCCTAATGTAGCTTCATCAGCCCCTTTCCATCCTGCCAGTCCCGTCCCTAACCACGCAACGTCAGCCCCACAAAGGTATAAAGAATGGGAATGAGTGTCAGAAGCCTTTATGGTCAACCCCTCCCTTCCTGTCAGGCCCGGCCCTATCCTCACCTCGTCAGCCCCTTCCTATCCTGTCAGCCACACCTCAAACCTCGCCTACCCCAGCCCCTTCCCTTCTTGACAGACCCTTTAACTCAGTCCCTCCTCCCTCCCGTCAGCACCGCCCACATCCACACACCGCCGCTCCCTTCCTCACCATCATTACGCCTCGTCTAACCATCCCCCGTTCCTTTTAATTCCTCCAGGGCCTCTTTTAGTCAAGTCATCGTGTATCTTCGTCATCATCAGCCGTTAGTGATGATCTATAGGGCTAATGGACTGTTTTGTGATGGTAGTGATAGTTGTACAAGGCATCTGCATTTTGAGCGTGATAAACACCCATGAAAACCCGGTTAATCTTTCTTGTGGCTTTGGGAATAGTCGTAATAGAAGCCGATACGTTTAAGGATATGGAGTTAGAACCTTTCCCAGCCTTTTCCTTCTCTCCAACTCCCTCAATCCGGTTAATCTTTTCTGTGGCTTTGGGAATAGTCGTAATAGGACCCGATACGTTTAAGAATATGGATTTAGAACCTTTCGTAGCCTTTTCCTTTTCCTTGCCAACTCTCTCAACCCGGTTAATCTTTTCTGTGGCTTTGGGAAACAGTCGTATTGGGAGCCTGCTACGTTTTTAGAATATGGAGTTAGAACCTTTCCCGGCCTTTTTCTTTTCCTTTCCGACTCTCTCAAATCGGTTAATCTTTTCTGTGGCTCTGGTAGTCGCAATGGCAGCCCGATACGTATAAGAATATGTACTTTAAAACCTTTCCCTGCCTTTTCCTGTTCCTATTTCTCACTCTGATGTTCGTGTACCGCATTCTGCCCCGCCTAAGGTTCTGATATCTCTCCATCTGGCTCTCCGCCTCCTCTCCCCATTCCTCTTTTTTAACCACCCTGTCAGCTGCGTCACGCCCCGTTGTTCCCTGCAGCACCCCGACACGCCCCGCTACTCCCCGGCTGCCCCGCCCAGCAACAGGTGAGGGGCGGAGGCTAGCGGAGGTATGCCGGTGGGAAGGAGGGAGGAAGGGAGGAAAGGATCGGTCGGGCTGCCTAGCGGAGTCGACCTCTTGAAGTACCTGAGGCTAACGGAAAATGCGGGCGTGAGGGGCGGCAGCATAGGCCTACGAACGTCCGCGGGAGGATGAGGAGGGTGAAAGGGAGGGTTACGTAGGAGGGAGAGGGGCAGGAGGGAAGGGGTAGAGACGGAGAGGTAGGGCAGAAGTCGCTGTCATCCACCATAAGTCTTGCCCTTGTGGGTTTGTTAAGAGAAGGTTGCGGAGGCTGGTCTGACTATGTATTGTTATTGTTATTATTATTAAGTTATTGACGGTGTTGTTGTTGATTCTGGTGTTGATATTATTTTGTTTTTTGGTGATATTGCATTTTATTAGTAGTATTAGTATTAGCAGTGTTAGTTTTAGTAGTAGTAGTAGTAGTAGTAGTAGTAGTAGTAGTAGTTGTTGTATAGTAGTAGTAGAAGTAGTAGTAGTATGGTATCAGTGGTAGTAGTAGTAGTAGTAGTAGTAGTAGTAGTAGTAGTATTGTAGTAGCATATGTAGTAGTATATGAATTGCTTTGTGAAAGACTATAAGGAAAGATACCTCTCACAACGCAACTCCAATGTATGGAGGCCGTATTAAAAAAAAGTAGTAGTAGTAGTAGTAGTAATAGTAGTAGTAGTAGTAGTGGTGATAGTAGTAGTTATTGTTGTTATTTCAATGCTGGTTGCGTTTATTACCTTCGCTGCCTGTGTGTCCTAAGCTTTTACTAATCTTGCTACTGTTGCTGTGAGGCTGATTCTGCCACTGTTGCATTGCTCTCCTCCTCCTCCTCCTCCTCCTCCTCCTCCTCCTCCTCCCTCATCTTCACTCCCCTTCCCGTAGGCGCATCACGGTGTCGGACAGATAACCTCATTACCCTACCTGCCTTATGCCCACCTCATACCTGTTCCTCCCCCCTGGCTGATTCTTCTTATCCCGTAGGCCTGGCCGCGGTACCTCTCCCTCCCTCCCTCCCTCCCTGCCTCCTTGTGTCCCATTCCATCCCCTCCTTTCCGCCTTCCCTCCCTTCCTCCCTTCCTTCATCCCTTCCCCCACCGCTTACACCCTTGGTCAGGTCCTTTTAAATCTCTCCTTCAGTATTTCTTTCGTTTTTTCCTTAATATAAAGTTTTTAATACCATACTCATTATAAAATCCTGGGCAACTCCTTTCCATCTCTTCATCTTCCCTTTTTTATAATCACTTTCCTCCTCTTTTTTTTCCATAATCCCTCTTTTTTTCTCTCTTTCTCCTTTATCACGTGCCCTTTTCTCTCCTACCGTCCTGGGCAATTCCTTTACATCTCTTCATCTTCTCTTTTTCATAATCACATTCCTAGTTTTTTTTTCCTTAATTCTCCCTTTTTTTTCTCTTCCTCCTCCTTTATCATGTGCACTTCTCTCTCCTACCTTCCTGGGCAATTCCTTTACATCTCTTCATCTTCCCTTTTCCATAATAATATTCCTCCTCTTTTTTCCATAATTCTCCCATTTTTTCTCTCTTTCTCCTTTATTACATGCACTTTTCTCTCCTACCTTCCTGGCCAATTCCTTTCCATCGCTTCCTCTTCCCTTTTCCATAATAATATTCCTCCTCTTTTTTCCATAATTCTCCCGTTTTTTTCTCTCTTTCTCCTTTATTACATGCACTTTTCTCTCCTACCTTCACAGCCTTGTTTCAGATCCTAGGCTGTCGGTGCCGAAAAAAATATATATTTGTTCCTTTATACTAGCGTGAACTATTTTATTGTCATTGGGTTTCAGGAAATAGTGATTTTGGAAATGGAAAGAACGACCCATGTATATAGCACCCATAGCAAAGAGAAACCTTATATATTTGATTTATTTAGTTATTTTTATATGGATGTTGTATTTGGATCATTGGGGAACTGTAATCGTATGTATCTGGGACTTTTTTTTTCATTGGGGTTTTTATGACACGAATGCTTCTTCACATGTCATTTGCTAAACCTTTAATCTTACTGTAACTTGAGTGTATGTTCGGTGTCGCAGTATATACATTATTTATTTGATTTAGTTAGTTATTTTTATATGGATCGTGGTATTTGTCTATGGGGAAATTGTAATCGTAACTATCGGGGACTTTTTTTTTCATAGGGCTTTTTATGACACGAATGCTTCTTCACGTGTCATTTGGTAAACCTTTTTTTCGTGGGGGGGAAGAGAGTTGACGAACCTTGAATCTTAAGATGCCAGAAAAGAAGAAAAGGAAAAGAAAGCGAAAAGAAACAAAAGAAAAGGAATATAAAAATAAAATTAAAACAGAAAAGAGAAAAGTAGGAAGAGATGAGAAAAAAACAGCTAGGAAGAAAACAGAAGAGAAAAAAGAAAATTAAAAAAAGAAAATAGAAAAAAAGGACAAAATTAACGAGTGTCTTTTCGATGCAGCAGTTACGCCTCCCTCACGAACGTTTCCAGGAGGCGAAGCAGCAGGTGGACGAAGGAACAGCCGACAGATGAAAGCAGGTTACTCGGGTCTCGGATTAGCATTACTTCCCCCCCTCATCCCCGACTCTTTCCCTCCTCCTCCTCCTCCTCCACCGCTACCTCCTTTACCTCCTCCGTGTAATTGTCTCTCTAACGCGTGGGGGATTTGTGTCTTATTGCGGTCTAGTTGTCCTTGTTTCCTATGCAGTATTTCGTTCATTAGAGGTCTTTCAGTAGGTACTCTCGTCGCTCAACTTGGCGCTACAGCTGGAAGGGGTGTTCGTCCTGCTTTGTGGCGACCGTTTGCATTGGACCATATATTCTTAGTGTGGTCATATGGAAGGGTATGCGGGCAGGGAAAGGGCAGAGTAATGGCCAGCATGTTCACGGCTTACCCTCCCCCCCGTTCCCCTTCCCCTCCCCTCGGCAGTATGTAGGGGCGGCAGGTTCCCCCTTACCGCCGAGCAGGGAGGCAGTGACGGCTATGAAAATCGACACAGCAAGGAAAATATTATGTATATGTGTGTATTTATGGATTTATTAGTGAGCGTGCCTGAAGATGTGAATGCAGGTTTATATGTCTGCAGGTGATAATGTACAGACCTGTTTATGTATATGCTTATTGAAGTAGCTTAGGTTAGGTTAGGTTAGGTTAGGTTAGGTTAATACTTCCACTTGTATCCATAGTTGTATAATTACACTACGTATTGCCTGGGGGTTGGGATGGCATGTTCCTCCCTTCTCCTTTGTTGTTTACTTGCAACAATAAACTATCAATCAATCACTCAATCAATTTAAGTAGTATGTGTATATAAAATGTTCATGTATGTAAATGTTCTCGTCTATACATGTCATCTGTGTAAGTGTTTTGATATTTGTTGTGAGGATCTTTATTTTAGTATCAACCATCATTAGTGATTGTTATGATTTGGTGGTCTTCGAATTAAATCATTGATATTACTTTTGTTGGAAGCTCTTCAGTGAGACTTTACGCGTTGATCTCTTATGTAGTAACTCGTTGATTTTTCTCCTATTTGATTCATCGACGAAAAGGGTTTTGTCGGGAAGGGTTATAATTTGGTTGTCTTCGAATTAAATCATTTATATATACTTTTTTTGGAAGCTCTTCAGTGAGATTTTACGCGTTGATCTCTAATGTTATAACTCGTTGATTTTTCTCCTATTTGAATCATCGACGAAGAAGGTCTTGTCGGGAAGGGTTATAATTTGGTTGTCTTCGAATTAAATAATTTATATATACTTTTTTTGGAAGCTCTTCAGTGAGACTTTACGCGTTGATCTCTGATGTTATAACTCGTTGATTTTTCTCCTATTTGAATCATCGACGAAGAAGGTCTTGTCGGGAAGGGTTATAATTTGGTTGTCTTCGAATTAAATCATTTATATATATCCTTTCGTTGGAAGCTCTTCAGTGAGACTTTACGCGTTGATCTCTGATGTTATAACTCGTTGATTTTTCTCCTATTTGATTCATCGACGAAGAAGGTCTTGTCGGGAAGGGTTATCAAATACGAAGAATTTTGGGCATGTCTTCCTAAATGTGTTACTATAGGGTTTGTGACAGTGAGATGGACCCCTTTGTCCTTATAATTGTGGGTCAGTGTTCCCAGCGTTGCGTGGACCCCTGGAAGCCTACAGGAACTGATTGAAATTCCAACAGCCTCCCTCCAATTTTTTCCGGTTCTTCATGGTACTTCGAAGGGCCACCATGGTACCTCTTTTGTGCCTTCAAGAATGCTAATAGGTGACCACGAAATGACCACACCCTCCCTTGCCTCGTTTTATTTTCCTTCTCCTCCTCTTCCTCCTCAGTCTTCTCCCCTTCCTCCTCCTCCTCCTCCTAACGGGTGCCCTTGATCTGACTCTGACCTACTCTAAGGGTCATTCTCTCAACCCTCTTTTTACCTCACCTTACCTGGACATCCTTCCCTGATCTTCTTTGTGCCTTCTCACGTATCCTTCCTCCTCCTCCTCCTCCTCCTCCTCTTTTGTTTTCTATTGTACCTGATATTTTTTTCCCTGCTCCTCGGCCTGTCTCAGCGATGACGATAGTGACGGGGACGAGTGTAAGGCTTTGTTGTGGCCGAGACGCGATCCGAACATTTGATAGTTTTCGCCCTCCCTGAACGGTACACGAAGGGTGGGGGCGAGCCGGTGGACAGCTGAAACAGGAGACGAAGAAACGGCCGAGAGATGAAAGCAGGTTACTCGGGTTAGCATTACTTCACCCCCCCCACGACACACACACACACACACACACACACACAAGGTTTTTCCCTCCTCCTCCTCCTCCTCCTATGCCGGCACCTCCGCCTCCGTCTCCTTTTCCTCGGCATAAGCTAATGTTTATCTAACGCGTGGGGGATTTCTGTCTTATTCCCGTCCAGTTATCCGTCTTTCTAATGCCCTAATTCGTTCTTCAGAGGCCTTTCAGTGCTCTTTCGTCCCTCATGTTTGGGGTATTGCTGGAAAGGGTGTCCGTGTTCCTGCAAGCGGGGGAAAGAGACCAGCAAAGAGAGAGAGAGAGAGGGTGGAGATGCGCGGTAAGGGGGTTAAAGGTAATGGTCAGTTCCCGCCCCCCGCCCCACACCCTGTCTCTCCTAGCTGGTGCCCTCGGGGTCACCAGCCTCTCTGACCCACATCCTTGTCCCCCTCACTAACGGGTTCTGCCTGCCTGCACCTTGCGTCTCCTCCTCCCTTCCCGCCCCGACTCCTGACCCGCGGCCGTAACCCTCTACCCTCCCTCCACCGCCTCCTGTCCTTCCCGTGCCGCGTCATCCCTCGGCTCGGCCCTAATCGCACTTGTTCCTCCCAGTGGCTCCTCCCTCGTGTCTAGCGTAACCATCCACCACCTGCTGCTTTTACCGTACTGGATCATCGCTCCTGCTCGTACTTGTTCCTCTCTGTCTCCTCCTTTACCTTTGTTTCTGGGATTTAGACGAACTCGTATTAGTAACATTGGGTCATATAATTATGCGCTTGGTATTGTGATATCTTTTACTTGTCGCCTCAATCCTTACCGTACCGGGTCTTCCCTTGCTCCTACTCGCTTGTTCTTCTCTCAGTTTCCTCCTCCTCCTTTACCTTTATTTCTAGCATTTAACGAACTCAGTGTATTATTAACATAGTCAAAATAATACACATCTGCACTTTTTATTTTTACAGCAAGGGAGGCAGCTAAAGGGGAAAAGGAAATAATGAGAAAAAAAGCCCACTAAACACTGCCCCTATAAAAAAGAGTTCAAGAGAGTGGCCAAAAGAGAGGGTCAGTTTCGGGTGGACTTGGTGTTATGATCGCTTTTAACCTTAACCTCAATTCTGTTCCCTCCATCAGCTTGCCGTCGTCTATAGCTTAAGGGGGTACGTCTGCAAAATTAGGGGTGAATCATTAATACGAATTGTAGCCAAGTGATTTTACTTTATTAATCACATGACCGTAAACACCTCCACCCTGTCCTACATTGATACAAAAACGAACCACGGTGTACAGTGATATAGACTGGCGCAATCCCGCTGTGTGGATAGTATAATCAATAAGTGGGTGACATTTGACTTGGTAATGCACACAAGATTAGTGGTTGGTATAATGTACTTAACTGTTAATGAATGTCACTTGTTATTTTTAAAGGTTATTCACGGGATACAAACAGAGGTAAAACTACATAGACATACTTATTGAAGACGTTGGGGAAAAGAAGATTGAAAATGAATGTCACCTGTTATTTCTTAAGGTTATTCACGGGATACAAACAAAGGTAGAAATACATAGACATACTTATTGAAGACGGTGGAGAAAAGAAGATTGAAAATGAATGTCACCTGTTATTTCTTAAGGTTATTCACGGGATACAAACACATGAACTATTGGGTTAAAAGTAGGAATACATAGACATCTTTTTGAAGACGATGGAGAAAAGAAGACTGAAAATTAATGTCACCTGTTATTTCTTAAGGTTACTCACGGGATACAAACAAAGGTAGAAATACATAGACATACTTTTTGAAGACGATGGAGAAAAGAAGACTGAAAACTAATGTCACCTGTTATTTCTAAAGGTTATTCATGGGAGACAAACACATGAACTATTGGCTTAAAGGTAGAAAGAAATACATAGGCATACAGTATAGAGAAGGCGGAGAAAAAGAAGACAATGTAAACAGAAATGCGAAGACAACACAAACACTTATACTGGGAGACAAAGAAGAGAGAGGCAGAAAAAAGGAGGGAGGATCGCACACACACACACACACACACACACACACACACACACTAATAAACACCAGGAGCACGAGAGGACACAGTAAAAAATTGAAAAAAGGAAGATGCTTGAGAGACATAAAGAAATATAGCTTCCCGCAAAGAAATATAGAGGTTTGGAACAGACTAAGTGAGGATGTAGTATCGGCGAAGAGTGTGCAAAACTTTAAGGAAAAGTTAGACAAATACAGATACGGAGACGGGACCACACGAGTGTAAGCCCAGGCCCTGTAAAACAACAATGAGGTAAATACACACACACGCTTAACACCTACACTGATACACATACTAAAGTTATTACGAGGTTATCTCTGACTCGTAACAAGGCGCATAACGGAGGACTTTCAAAACCGGTGCTCGTGGAAACTCGCCCCGTGCTTTTCCTTCTTTTTTTTCTTTTCTTTTTTTACAATAAAGGAAGCAGCTCAAGGGGAAAAAATAATTGAGGAAAAGAAAGCACGCTAATCACTGTAATCGGTTCAGTATCTCTCCATTGCTATGCTCAGAAAAAGAGAGAGAGAGAGAGAGAGAGAGAGAGAGAGAGAGAGAGAGAGAGAGAGAGAGAGAGAGAGAGAGAGAGAGAGAGAGAGAGAGAGAGAGAGAGAGATATTATGTACTTGAATTTGTTCCACACTTCAATAATCATTAGTCTCACCTCTGTAAGACCCTGATTAGGTAAGATGAGACTAATAATAACACACACACACACACACACACACACACACACACACACACACACACACACACACACACCCACACCCACGCACACACACATACAGTATTGCAAAGTAGTTTCATTCAGGCTTCCAAAAATACAATTATGAAAGAAGTTAGATAATAATACACACACACACACACACACACACACACACACACACAAGGCAAGCAGAATATTAGTGAGGCGAGCAAGGCAGGACAAAAACTGTAGCCACATAAAAAAGACACGTGTTGAAGTGGCCTTTATCCCGCTCCCAAGTGCACACACACACACACACACACACACACACAAAAGCACGTTCTCGGTCTTGGTCTTAACGTGGTTCGCAGATGTGATGATCGATGTGTTTTCTTAAGCCAGTATTCCTTCATCGCATCTGCACCTCAGTTCCCCTGTTTGAAATGCCTCTCGTAGAAGTAGCCGGGGTATACATGGACGATTTTGTGACCCTAGTGATAGTTTTACTCAACTTCTACACCATGAACGGTAGAATCACCCATGGAGACCCGGTTAATCTTCCCTGTGGTCTTGGAAAACAGTCGTACAGGGGAGCCAGATACCCCTGTTTGAATAGCCTCTCGTAGAAGTTGCCTGGGGTTTACATGGACTATTTTGAGACCCTAGTGATAGTTTTACCAGACTTCTTTTCTTTTTTACATTAAAGGACACGGCTCAAGGGCAACAAAAAGGAGTACAAAAAAAAAGCCCGCTACTCGCCGTTCCCATAATAGACAACAGTAAAGAGTAGCCAAAAGAGAGGTCAGTTTCAGGTGGAGAGGCGTCTTGATACGGTAGAATCACCCATGGAGACCCGGTTAATCTGCTCTGTGGCCTTGGGGAGGAGTCGTCATGGGGGACCCGATACTTGTTTGAATATGGAACGTATGCCCTTCCGTTACCATACAATGCGTCTGAGAGCTTCACCTACTTCTGTTTCATCGTTCAGCTGTATTTCTGTATGTTTGAACTTTATCGACGACACACCATCTGTTGAATTAGTTTATTTTTTATTTATTTACAGGAGAGGACACAGTGCAAGGGCGTAAAAAAGAAAGAAAACAATAATGAAAAATAAAAGCCCGCTACTTACTGCTCCTAAATAGAGTAGAGTGGCCAGTCTCTATTCTTTCAAATGCTTCGTAAAATGCTAAGTACTCCATTGCCTACATTGTCCATAGCTTCATCTACTTTTGTTTTGTCGTTCAACTGTATTTCTGTATTTTTGAACTTCATCCATGACACGCCACCTGTTGAATTAGGTACTATTCTTTCAAATGCTTCGTAATTTTCTCAGTATTTTCATTGCCTACATAGAATTGCCTACATAGAATTGGTACTTTCATTGCCTACATAGAATTGCCTACATAGAATTAGTACTTTCATTGCCTACATAGAATTGCCTACATAGAATTAGTACTTTCATTGCCTATATAGAATTGCCTACATAGAATTAGTACTTTCATTGCCTACATAGAATTTAATATTGTTTAGTATCAGTCATATACTTAAGTTGCGTTCCTATATAGAAAAAAATGTAGTCTTGCAATGGCTTGACAGAATAACGACACACCATCTGTTGAATTAGGTAGTCTACTCTATTCTTTCACATGCTTCGTAATATTCTCAGTACTTTCATTGCCTGCATATAATTTAATATTGTTTACCATCAGTCATATACATAAGTTGCGTTCCTTTATAGAGAAAAAAATGTGGTCTTGCAAATGGCTCGGCAGAATAATTTGATGTTGTTGAATTGGTAACATTGCGTATTTAATTATGTCGTCAGTTAATTATGTCAGTTATTTATTTATGATTTATTTGTATATTTCTTTAAGTGTATGTTGTTTACTTGTTGTTTTTGTTTATGTGTGTGTGTGATGTGCTTGTTTACTTGCTTACTCGTCCTATTTGTTTGTGTGTTTGCTTGTGTTGTTTGCATGTATCAATTTCAATGTATTTACTTATTCATTTCTTTGATTTGGGGTTGTTACCTTGTTTTATTTGTTTGTGCGTGTTTGATGTGCTTGTTTACTTGCTTACTCGTCCTATTTGTATGTGTGTTTGCTTGTTTGTGTATTGTTTGCATGTATCAATTTCAATGTATTTACTTATTCATCATCTATTAATTTACATACTTACACAAACCGGCACTGAAACCTTCCACCGGTGTCAAGAACATGAAGTAAAAGTGAAGGGAAAACGGCCTCTCACGAACACCTTCCTGACCCGTGGCTGGCGCTGGAGCCGGATGTCTTAGACGGGTAAAGAACCGGTTTGGCGCCGAAGATAACGGGTAGATTGTGTGGCTGAGGAGGAAAAAGGTTGATGGGGGCGGGAGGTGAATTAGAGAGGTCTTGCTTCATCTTTTTGTGCTTTGTGTGAGGAGTTATCGATTATTTCCCCTGCTGGAGTACCAAGAAGTGGGTTGGTATGCTCACACGCTTCCGCCTTTCACACCAACCATTTCCAGAGGTCGAAAAGGAAAGCAATCGGGCACCGGTGACTGTTTTCTCGATTCATGGTACAGGAGAAGGGTCAAACTACCCCCAGAGTCATAAAAATACCCCTGGAAATGCCCACAACTCCTATACGAAAGCCAAATATGTGTGAATGGGCGCTTAAATGCTTAGGAATATTACCCTTAGAAGCTTAACTGAAGACCGTAGAACATAATGAGTGGAATGGGCAGAGTCGTAATAGGAGATGAAGGGACCAAGGGCTTCATTCTTCCCCTCGTAGCCAGAGCACCAGTGACGTGAGGCATTTAGCTAGGAAGGTCTGGGGCATGAGGCATTGTCCTACTTTTGGTTCATCGGCTTTGCTCCATCCACAAGTGCGCTGTATGACTGCTGTTGTTGCTGGCCCATGATGGAACACCCCTGTCCATGAATCAGTCAGTCAATCAATCCATCCACAAGCTACCGACCTATGATGGATCACCTCAGTCAATCATTCAGTCTATCCACAAATGAATATGATATGACTGGTGAGGGTTAGGAGAATATAGACCCAATATCCGTCACCTTCCCACCTCATGCCTTGTAAAACGGGTAAAAAAAAGACACATCACCCACATTATTGTCAGCAAATACTAATATGACGTTTAGAAAGTCAGGAGTACGTATATAATTTTTCATGCCTCTAGTTTTCTAATATTCTTTTCTTTATGTCTTGACAGGAGTGTTGGGTGGGAAGGAGAGCCTGACAACGGACAGTCCAAGGTTTGACATACCCCACCTTACATAACGCCATGGAAACGAAATAAGTGAAGACATGCACTGTGAAGGAGCACTCTGACCAGGTAAGCAGATTTTTTTAAAGGGAAAACTCGTATATTAGTGCAGTCTGGTTTTCCGGAGTCCTTAGCGGTAGTTACTTTTATCTGTTTATTCTCTTTTTTTCTTCTTTTTTTTAGGTGCTGTTTATAGCGCGGTAGGCTCTCTTGGGGTGTGTGGGGGTGTGGGGGGTAGAGTCGTTACCTTAAAATTACCTGGAGTCGGAATCTGAATCTGAGTCGAATTTTTTTGTATCCCACTCCACACCGTACCTTTTTTTCCCGAAGTGTACATTTGGCCCACACGCACGAACGAACGCATGCCAGTGGAAAAAAGGTTAGGGTGGGCACGGAATCGAAGGCACGGGGCACAGTACTCGCGTGGGAAGGGAAAATAATGTTGTGGTGAGGCAGAGCTTGGCCGTGAGTGAGGCAGATGTGGTCAGCGGTCGCCTAACAGGTCTAGCTACTGCACTAAACTGGTCAGCCTTGGTGTGAGACTGATTCTTCTCCCTCTCTCTGTCTCTGTTTGTCTGTTTCTCTCTGTCTCTCTCTCTGTGTGTCTCTCCCTCTGTCTCTGTCTTAGTCCGTCTCTTTCTCTCATTTAGTCGGTCAAGTAATCAATCTATTTATCTATCTGTCGGTTAGTCTGTGTGCTTGTCCGAGTGTCTGCCCGTATGCCTGCTTGATTATCCACCTTCCTGCTTCCCCGCCCTTGTATGTCTGTGTTCATATCTATCTGTCTTTTTGTCTATCTGTCGATCGAGCAGGTCAGTCAGGCTATGATTTAATTAGTTAGTCAGTCAGATAGTTAGTCACTCCATCAATCAATCAGTCAGTCAGTCAGTCAGTCTATCAGTCAATCCATTAATACGTAAACTTGAATTAAAACAAAACAAGAAGGCCGCAAGGAAACCACCCTTTGCCTCATAACCCGTCTGCTTACCGGAGAAGAGAATCGTGAGGTGGAGGCTAATCTGGAAATCTCTTAACTCTGAACAGTCCCTAAAGGTTGAAAGAGGTGGATGATAAGAGGTACCGGCGACAGTTTGCGTTAGTAGGCCCGTCACTTTGCTATAGAGTCAACTACGTGCAATGGTTTATGAGGAGACGGGGTGGCAGATTGGGCAGTATGAGGACGTGGTGACCAGCCTGGGACCGTATTCTCTAAGGTTTCTGGCTCTTGTCAGCACTATTTCTAAGGACCACGGAGAAGAAAAAACAGATTCTTATAATAGTTCTCCCCGTTCATGGCGCGGAAACCTTGTAGATCTACCGCCTGGGTCATGAAACCGCACTTGATAATCCCTATAACTTCTACTAGAGCCGTCTTAACTATAGTCGGTTCCACGAGAGCTGGCGGGCGTAATCCTTCAAGGGTGGACTCGCGTACTTGGCATCATTGCTTGGGTGACAGTCTCTGCGTCGCTCATTGGCTGTTGTTTGCTAGATCTAACCTGCCGTGACATAGCCTACTATCTCTTGCTCTCTGTTGCCTTTTTAAATCATTACCGTCACCCAAGCAATGATACCAAGTCCGCAAGTCCACCCCTGAAGGATTAGACCAGCCAGCTCTAGTGGAACCGATTATATATAGATGTACTAAGCAAGGTGTCAAAATAATATGGTTCCCTGATTGAGTCCTGTCGCAACCAACTGACCAGCCAACAAGTATTTCTATTGACAGCCATGGCCGCAACCTTCCCCTTCCTTCGCTGGGCACATTCCTCATTTACTCGGCTGTTCTTAGTTTATTCCCGTGGTATAATTCACAGAAGTCCTTGGTAGTAGTTACTCATCACCCTTGCTATGCTGTAGGGCTAGGCTACCCATGTTTTTCCTGGTTTCGTACGCGGTTCACTGGTATTTCTCCCTTTTTTTTTCTCTTCTTCCTTTGTATATTCAGTCAGTCAGTCAGTCAGTCAGTTACAGCTATACAAAAAATGCTTGGTATCTGCTTCCTCTATTTGTCATCGTCAGGTATAATAGCATTCTCTCTCTCTCTCTCTCTCTCTCTCTCTCTCTCTCTCTCTCTCTCTCTCTCTTTCTTTCTTTCTTTCTTTCTTTCTTTCTTTCTTTCTTTCTTTCTTTCTTCCCTTCTTTCTTTCTTTCATTAATTCACTCTTTCGCTCATTCTGTCTTTCTCATATCAAAGCACACACACACACACACACACACACACACACACACACACACACACACACTCACCCCTCCCCACCACCTACCCACCAACACCCTCCCCTTCCCTCCCTTCCCACACACACATATAAAGTCTTTCAGTATCAGACGCGATGCTCTCTAACCTCCCTTCACATCCATTACTTACCTGCCCCAACTCGCTCGCCCACGACCTCTCACGGCTCCGGAAATACCCTTAACTACATACCCTCTCAGGTGACCCAACCCCGCACTGACAGCTCCCAAAGGTCAAGGAGCCCCTAAGACCCTCGCCTCAAAGGTCACTCACATCAGGTATAAAAAAAAAAGTGCCGAGTCATGCTATGTAAATTAACAATCCACTTCGCCCATACTTGCTCTCGTTGCGTCGTTGTTTTCGTCTTTGTAGTAGCAGTAATGGTGGTGGTGATGGTTGTAGTAGTATTAGTAGTATTAGTAGTAGTAGTAGTAGTAGTGGTGGTGGTTGCTTGTGTTTTTTTCATAAGTTTTCGTGCTATATCAAGATTGAAGGTCATTTGACGCATTTCAGTTTGGCAGATTCATGAAATATTAACGCGAAGGATAACTTTTTTTTCTTTCAACTTTTAGCTATATTTGTCGGGTTTCTTTAACACACACACACACACACACACACACACACACACACGGCAAAGACACATATCCAACCAGTCACTACTTACCCGGAGGCATGACCTTAACAGTATCTGGTCGGTGGCTGCTTGAAGCTTCCGTGTATCCTATTGGCCGCGTGATGCGTCTCCGTACCGTAGACCAACAACGGGGTGGAGAGGAAAGGAGGTTACGGCGAGAGGGTGTCGAGGAGGAAAGGAAAGGAGAGAAGGAGAGAGAGGGAGAGAGAGACGTTTAGGAAGTAGGTAAATAGGTTAGCGAGGTGCGGTGTGAGAGAGGAAGCTTGGGCAGTGTCTGAAGGCTCCCCTCAGTTGGGCATGACGAGAGAGAAATCCTTTTACGGGGTGTCCAAGCCTTTCGAGGAGGTGTTCAATAACGCGGAGTTGATGCAAGAAGAACACGGACGAGGAAAAAGCAGGCATGCGGAAGTGCGGAGATGATGGTTAAGGACAGATTTTAACACGCACATCAGCTTGTCTCACGCAATAGCCTTCTTACACACACACACACACACACACACACACACACACACACACCAGATACTTGAAGCGTTGTATCAGTATATATTAACAGTTATTAGGCTAGTTTTGCTTTTTAATTCGCACAAAGGCCTGTCTCACGTAATCTCGTTATTCTCTCTCTCTCTCTCTCTCTCTCTCTCTCTCTCTCTCTCTCTCTCTCTCTCTCTCTCTCTCACACACACACACACACACACACCAGATACTTTAAGCGTTGTATCAGTATTTATTAACAGTTATTAGGTTAGTTTTGCTTCTTAATTTCATGTTTGTTACGGAGAAGTGTTAGATTGTCACAGTTTTAAGTTGACATACTCCAAACTCACTCGTAAGGAAAGTTATATATATAAAAAATCAATAAAACCGACTAACCACGTCTTGAAAACAGGTTAACAAGAACACAAATCATTCGTATTAGTGTCAGTGAAGAATCATACGACGTTTAAATAATCAGAGTTTAAGTGGCACAATGGTTAGCGTGCTTAATTACGAATCTGCGGTCTGGCTTCCAATCCCAGCCTGGGCAGTCGTCACACACATCCCATCCAAGTATTCATCCTTCCTTTTGGGGTGATGTATGAGTAACTGGGGATACTAAACGATCACAGTTTTCCTACGGTGACTACAGTTCTTCCCTCGCCCACCTCCCTTCCTCTGTCTCCCGCGACCTGCATCTCTTTCCTCCCTTTCCTCCTATTCTTCCTCTGCCGTTATGTCGCTAAGGTTAACAAGAACACAAACCATTCATATTATTCTCAGTGAAGACTCATACGACGTTTAAATAATCAGGCTTTGAATCCTCTCAGTTTTCCTACGTATTGGTGTCAACAGTTCTTCCCTCGCCCACCTCCCTTCCTCTGTCTCCCGTGACCTGCATCTCTCCTCCCTTTCCTTATTTTCTTCCTCTGCCGTTATGTCGCTAAGGGTGTCACGCCGCTAGGCATTTCCGGAGCGTCGACAGGCAGGATCTGGAGGGAAGGCGGAGGAGTGAGTAAAGAGGGCACTCGGGCTTGGGCTGTGGAAATATAGGACAGTTCCCCCCTCCGTCCCCTCCCTTCCACGGCCTGTTTTCTGTGTCCCGGAACTGGCGCATAGCAGTACCGCGTGCCCGCTGCATAGCGACACTTTTATTTTAGTATATTTTTCATTCTCAGTTGATGCTTTTCTCTCATCCCTTAAACCGGGTACGTTTTTCTTATCATGACTCGTAAGATTTTATCCACTTTTTTTCTTCGTCCGAGTAAAAGATTGCCGCCTTTCAGCTTAGGGTTTCATACTTCTTTGTTTTATTCATATTTACATATTTATTTGGCCTGTTTTTCCTTTATTGCGTAGTGAATTGTTGTTGTTTTCCCAAGTTACCGGTGAATCCCCTCATGGATAGCGAACAAGGAAGCGGGGAACTGCATTCGCCTAACGCATTTGTGATGAGCCTGGGAAAAAGAAAGCTCATGAAGTGACACTTAGGTGTAGATGACAAGGCCGTGCCGTTACACGCTTCTCAGAAAACGTTGCACCATAGGATATCACATTCATGTTTTCTGGTCCATAATGATTTCAATAGGATCTTGTTGTCCCCTAACCTTTCAGTGATATTCGATCTTGTTCTTTGAATGGCTCTTTATACGTGGGGTTTGAAACATTCAGCCGTTTGACTGTACTTGCGGATATAACTAAAAGCGGGTAATAATGACAAATTAAATATTAATATGGAAGAAATATGTCGTATTTTAATCAACAGCGAGAGTGGCTGGGCCTTCTGTTCGTATACGTGCACATGTGTACAGGCGTGTTGTTCTCACACCTATATAGATAAGGCCAAAGTAGTCTGAACGCAAGCATTTAGTAAACGCTGAAGCACTGCGACGCTGATGCCAAGCCCTTCCATTACCTGGGCGTACCGGGGGCCACCCTCGGGAGTCTCCTTTGTCTCCTGCACAGTGGGTTTGCCCGGCGGAGGCTGGAATCCCCATGATCAGGCATAGGAACACCAAGATCCGTTTTCTTCCCCCGCCCACGCCTCTGCCCTCGATCCCTACATCCGGCGTTGGGACACCCGCCGCCGAGGACAGCGCCTCGCCGACGCCCCGGTTATTCTTCGTAGACGAAGGGATAGTCGCGTGTCATGGTGCAGGGACGACCGTCTGGCTGGCTGTCGGGTTGGCTCTTGTGTTTGTTTATTGATGCCTGACAGGGACGAACTTTTTACTCACTGCTGTACTCGCCAACTCACCGTCACTCACTGATTGGACTTGGACAACTTCAGTATTTCCACCGACAGCATCCTGGAATGGAATGAACTCCACTTTTTATGATGCTGTGGGTCGCGATAACTTGCTCCAAAAACCAAGTCAGTCACCATCACCACCACCACCATCACCACCACCACCAGCACCACCACCATCACCTCCAGCGACACAGATCCGCCACGGCAATGTCTCTTTGGCCGCGAGTTTTATTTCGTGTGTTTTCAGCTTACGGCGCGCGTCCAAATACGGGGCGTAGTAGGTTCTGTGTGACAAGCATTTCTGTGTTATCTCTCTCTCTCTCTCTCTCTCTCTCTCTCTCTCTCTCTCTCTCTCTCTCTCTCTCTCTCTCTCTCTCTCTTCGTCCCCCTCTCTCTTCATCCCCCTCTCTCTCTTTGTTCCGTAGTATGTAGGTCACTCTCCTCAGCGGGATGAATACGTTTTCCTTCTATTACGAAAGTCTCGCTAGATTTTACGCTTTCTAACGGTGTAATAGTAAAGTGTCAGGCGAAGGGACGCGGGTGACGAGGGGATAACGGGAGAGGTAATGGAAGGAATTGCCCAGGACGGGAAGGGGCGCTAAGGTTGGGACTCTAAGCGCCGTGTTCTCAACCCTCCCGCCGCCCAAGCACACATATTTGACAAGGCTCTCGTAGGCGCTTTTGGGCATTTCCATGGGTAGTTCTATGTCCCTGGTGGTAGTTTGAGTCTTCTTCTGTACCGTGAACGTGAAAGAATGCTCATTAGAACCCGGTTAACCAGATTTTCTTTTTCTTTCTCGTCTTCTTTTTCTTCTTCTTCTTTTTCTCCTTCTTCTTTTTCTTCAGCCTTTTTTTCTTCTGCTTCTTCTTCTTCTTCTTCTTCTTATTATTATTATTATTATTATTATTATTATTATTATTATTATTATTATTATTATTATTATTATTATTATTATTATTATTATTATTATTATTATTATTATTATTATTATTATTATCATTATTATTATCATTATCATCATCATGTAGTTATATTTATTGTTGCGGATATATATAAGTTTCCATCCACATGCATGGTTAATAAATTCGTAGCTAGTTAAAAGCAAATCATTCGGCTATATCAAAACTCATAGTATACATACCGTAGAGTTTAATGGACACACACACACACACACACACACACACACACACACACACACACACACACACACACACACACACACACACTCTCTCTCTCTCTCTCTCTCTCTCTCTCTCTCTCTCTCTCTCTCTCTTCAACATCGTCCATACATTATAAGACGTTGGTTCCTTTCTTCACCTGAGCATCGCGTATTTTTTTTTATAGTACAGCTTGCTTCCCTCAGCCAGCATCCTCTTGCCAGGCTCAGGAATTGTACTACACACCGAAACCCTTTGATTACTATTCTCAGACTCCTCCATCCCTCACACCAACTATTTCCAAAGGTCTAACAGGGGATCAGTCGAGTTCTAATGAGTGTTTCTTTAGGTTCAAGGTACAGAGGAAGGGTCAAACTACCACAAGGGTCATAAAACTACCCCTGGAAATGCCTCTATGCCCACAACTCCTACGAAATCCTTGTCAAATATGTATGCTTGGGTGATGATATGTTTAGAAATACGGCCCTTTTTTGTCTCCTTAAGAGCTAGATGCAGTGCTGTAATGTAATGGAGTAGGTACAATGTTGATTTAGGCTATTATTTGTGGGTTATTGATGTTACTGTATGTTCTCCGGTGTTGTTAGTATGATTATTTTCAGAAGATACCGTATTTTGCGCAATTTCAACCATTGTGTAACGGTGTGATGTCTCCTAATCATTATTCTTTTATATCATCAGCCAAACTATCTATCTATCTATCTATCTATTTATCTATCTATCTATACACTTACCTATTTATCTGTTTATCAATATCTACTCTAGTTCACACACACACACACACACACACACACACACACACACACACACACACACACACACACACACACACACACACACAAACACAGAGGAGAGAGAGAGAGAGAGAGAGAGAGAGAGAGAGACTCTCTCTCTCTCTCTCTCTCTCTCTCTCTCTCTCTCTCTCTCTCTCTCTCTCGCTCTCTCGAAGTCTGTAGCCCTTCCCCACCGCCGCGAGAGAGAGAGAGAGAGAGAGAGAGAGAGAGAGTCTTGTAGTACTCCTCCGCTCACTCTCCCCACCCCCTCCCTCTTCACCTCTGCACGTAAACCATCTCCCTTTTATTCTCCCTTTGTTCTCCCTCTTTTTACGTGTGTGCGTGTGTGTGTGTGTGTATGTGTGTGTGTGTGTGTGTGTGCTCTAGACCTCAGAATGCTTGAACGTAATAAGTGCAATTTTGACGTGTAGATATTTCGTTAATTGCCATGACTGTTTTTCCTCTTCGCTGTACGTTCATATGTGCGTGCGTGTGTGTGTGTGTGTGTGTTTGTGTGTGTGTGTGTGTACAGGTATGCGGGTGTGCGTTGACGTGTATTAGACTGGTTCTCTCTTCATCGTTCCATTTGTAGTATTGAAACCAAGTGATTGACCTCTTTTGACCTCTCGTTCTTTCTACTTTTGTTCTGGGCAGCGTCTAGCGGTTTTTTTTTTTGTTGTTGTTGTTGTTTTGTGTTGTCTCTTGAGCTGCCTCTCTTGCTGTAAAAAAGAAAAAGAAAGGAATAGTCGGCCTCTACAAAAAAAATCTGAGGTGACAATTTGAGGAGGAAGTCGAAGGTCAACAAACTTCATACTTCTTCAACTGACAACCGATGATGGAAGGCTGACAGTATGGCTGACATAGAAACCCAAGCTGACAATTACAGGAGGAAGTCGAAGGTTCACACACTTCATACTTCTTCAGTTGACCCAATAGATGCAGCTGACACCCGGTGATGGAAGGCTGATAGGGTGTGTGGCTGGGTCTGACATTCCCTGGACGAGATTTGACTGATGTCCCAGAAGTGCAAAGAGAAGACGAAAGAGAGAGCAAAGTTGTGAAGGGAAGGAAACTCCGAGGCGGCAGCGGGTTCCTGAGAGATTGATTTGATTGATGTCCCAGGCGAAGACTGGAGAGAGCAAAGTTGTGAAGGGAAGGAAGGAAACTCGAGGCAGCGGGTCCTGGTTGGCGAGATTTGATTGATGTCCCAGAGAGGCGAAGAAGACTGGAGAGAGAGCAAAGGTGGGAAGGGAAGGAAGCGCAAGGCAGCGGGTCGTGGTGGATGGCTGGTTGACATTGCGCCTGCTACTGACTTTCCCAGGGCGAGATTTGATTAATGTCCCAGAGAGGCGCAGAAAGCGAGAGAGAGGGGAAAGGTGTGAAAGGACGGAAGCGCAAGGCAGCGGGTCGTGGAGGATGGCTGGTTGACATTCCGCCTGCTACTGACTTTCCCAGGGCGAGTTTTGACTGTCCCAGAGAGGCGAAGAAGGCGAGAGAGAGAGAGAGAGCAAAGGTGTGAAGGGAAGGAAACCCAAGGCAGCGGGTCGTGGCGGTGGCTCGCTGGCTGCAGGTGTATTTATCTCCTGCCGGCCGCCTTGATAACGATGCGAGATCCGGCACCTCCCCGCCTTCTAGTTCCGCCAAATGTGGCAACGCCGCGTCCAGAATCAGGTCGGTGCTTCACCCCAGTGTTCCGACCCTGGCCTTGACTTCGGCTCCACACCCCCCATTCCCCGCACCCGCCCCTCCACCTTCCCTTCCTCCACCCTGATGCGCCCTCCTCTCTCCCATCCACTCCGATTCCTGCACAGACTCCTCCTTCCTCCTTCTCTTCCTTCCTTGGTTATCTTCTTCCTCTTACCCTTTCTTCTTCCTTCTTCCTCCTGCATCTCCTCCTCTTCCTCCTCCTCCTCCTCCTCGTCTTCCTGTATCTTGTGTTTCAGTCATTCACTTCCTGCAGCGACTGGTGTGTGTGTGTGTGTGTGTGTGTGTGTGTGTGTGTGTGTGTGAGAGAGAGAGAGAGAGAGAGAGAGAGAGAGAGAGAGAGAGAGAGAGAGAGAGAGAGTGCAATTACAAACAAAATTATAACTAATATCCAGACATATAGACGAGTAAAACAAGAACAAGAGCAGGATACACACACACACACACACACACACACACACACACACACACACACAGAAGAAGACGGTACTGTGTGTGTGGCCGGCGGGTGAGCAGCGCCGTTCACGTGTTTTGTGTGAGAGAGGGCAACCACCTCGCTCACTCCGAGGATGCGCAGCGACGACAGCAACAGCGCGGAGGAGGAGGAGGAGGAGGTGGAGGTAGAGTAGGAGGAGGAGGAGGGGGAGGAGAAGGAGAAGGTAGAGTAGAGTGAGGAGGAGGGGGAGGAGAAGAAGAAGAAGGAGGAGGCGAAGGAGTAGGAGGAGGAGGAGGAGGAGGAGGAGGAGGAGGTAGAGTATAATGAGTAGGAGGAGGAGAAGAGGAAGGAAGAGGAGAAGGAGAAGAAGGAGAAGGAGGAGGAGGAGGAGGAGGAGGAGGAGGAGGAGGAGGAGGAGGAGGTAGAGTAGAATAAAGAGGAGGGGGAGGAAAAGAAGAAGGAAGAGGAGAAGAAGGAGATGAAGAAGGAGGAGACGAAGTAGTAGGAGAAGAGGAGGAGGAAGAGGAGGAGGAGGAGGAGGAGGAGGTAGAGTAGAATAAGGAGGAGGGGGAGGAGAAGAAGGAGAAGGAGGAGGCGTAGGAATAGGAGGAGTAGGAGGAGAAGGAAGAGGAAAAGGAGAAGGAGAATCTATCTATCTATCTATCTATCTATCTATCTATCTATCTATCTATCTCGCTTTGGAACGTTCTATTGTGAAGGCTTTTCCCTCGTCTTGATGGCATTCGGAAACCTTGAAACGTTCGGCGTTGGTCTAATTTGAGTCATTGATTCGCATTGTGCTTAAAAAAGAGGTCCTTTCTTGCCCTACGAACTGAGAGGAGAACAGTGCTGGGTCGAGACTTAACTTGCCTCGACTCGTGTTAGAACGTGAACCCAACTTCTCCCTCTATGTAGACTGAGTGACTGATCGGAACCCTGTAGGAATTGTGACTCGCTACCTTTCTATGTGTAGGAAATGTGGCTATAGTCGGTTTCACGAGAGAGATAATCCTTCAGGGGTAGACTCGTTGACTTGGCATCATTGTTTTGGGTGTGATGCAATGATACCAAGTCTGCGAGTCCACCCCTGAACCCCGTAATCTCTCGTGGAACCGGCTATGGAATCCTGAATGAATCTTGACGGAATAGATTTTTGTGTGTAGATGTGCTGTATCTCTTGGGAATATGTCACTCCTATAAAAACAGCTAAAGTTATAGGAGTTTTGATGTATAGGAAATGTACCGTAGGAAATGCGGCTCGTGTGTGAGTGCGTGCGTGTACTTTATATCGTTCTGACAGCCC